>NW_024704743.1:44236704-44550632 GCF_018977255.1 Callorhinchus milii
AAACCATATCAACTTTGCTCACAATTTTGACCTGTCAAGGTCTGTGGGCGTTCTGCCTTACGTGCGTATACAAAACTATTTATTATTTTCAGTTATATCTAATAAATTAGAGAAATCAAATGATCAGAGAACACCAAAGTATTCTATTAGTGAGGTCTTGTACCTGTGGTTTCCATTTTTCCATTCTTCTGCTCAATTCTTGGATGATATAATTACAAAAGCACAAGAAAATATTGAAAACATTTCTTCCTTTTATTTTGTTTGATGTTACACTGAAACGAATATTGAATTGTGTGACTTTACCAAGGGGGAACAAAAATGTTAGTTTATACGATAGTGCTTTCTGTTTTTTTCCTTCATCACATATTTGTAATAAAAATCCCTGCATTTGATATACCACCTTTAATATTGGCAACCTCTCAAATTACTTCAAACAATTTCTGTGAACTGTAGTGACCGTATATTTGTAGGAGAATATGGGCAGACAATTTCCACGTGGCAATATCCCACAAGCAGTCATGAAGTGAATGACCAGTTTATCTGGAAGATTATTAGGCAGAACACCAAGAGAAACTCTCTTCTCTTTTGGATTAACATTATGGGATCTTTAATGGCTACCTGAATAAATAGACTGGTCCTTGGTTTAACATATCATTCTAAGGATGGGAAGTAACTGAGCTGCATTACTCATGTGTAAAATTGTAAAGGGACCACAAGCTATCCATGGCCTAAACTATGAACTCAAAAGTCACATTGTGGGACTTGATCCCACAGCTTTCTGGACTGGAGGCAAGAGTGCACACCTGCTGTATTTATAGCACTTTGCCACAGTATCTATAAATCATCAGTGTGTTTTCTACAATTTTGTCATTTTAAAAGTCACTTTCATTAATATTGAAGATAGGTGCAGAACAATCATTGGAACTGCTGGACTTAAGTCAAATAAATCATTGGGGAAAACTGTAGTGTTGAATCCCTAATGATTCATTGTGAAATAATTGCCATCACTGAACTTTATATGCTAGGATGAAGCATTTGACTCCTGCCTTAAGGCTGATGTTGAGTCTGACCATATCATATCTGACATTATCTGATTGATTAACTCAAATCCAGCCACCGCCTGTCCCTTGCATTACAAGGTTGCTGATATAATTCAAAGTACAGTATTTTTAAAGTTAAGTTTATTTCCTACCATAATGATTAGGTAATCTAACATTTTAATGCATTTTAATTGCATCATCAATTCTTCATTTTCTGATGATCTTAAAATTCTGGTGTCCACCAATACCTAACACCACCTACTTAATCCCAGTCCTCATGTGAAGGGGGATTTGGCAAATAGACATGCCTGTCATAAAACTGCCTCTACCTCCAGGATACTCCACAACAGCTCTGTGTAGGCTGGTTCCCTCACTCCCTCGCTCACTGCAGCCACGAGCATAAATACATTGGGACTTTGCTATCACTGAAAAGAGGTAGGAATGACCAGAGTGCCCATTCTTCCCCTTGTTGGTGTGATCCAGAAGGACAGTGTCCAAGCAAAAGTTAGTGTCCACCACATTTCCAGCTATTGATAAAAACCAGCAATTGAAGCAACAATTATTTACATTTATATTGCGCCTTTCACATTTTCCCATCTTCCAATCATTACCTACAGTACCTGTAATGTCTCAAAGAGCTTCACAGAGAAGCACAGTGACTGTACATTTGTAGGCCAACAAGGCACTTTCTGGAATCAGTTAAGCAGGGTGCATGCCTCCAGGGAGTGTGTGTACATTACATTCTAAGTAAGATATCTTGGAATGTCTCAAAACACTTCACACAACAGGCCGAGCTGGATTGACAAGATAATAATCCTTGCATTCTGTATAGCACCTTTCATGCCAGGAGGACATTGCAAAGAATTTCACGGGATTTACTGTGCAGTGATTGTTTATGTTATAAGTGAATGATGGGTCTTAAGGTGGGTCTTTGATGGCGGAGTGTGAGGGGACAAGGTGGAGGGACTCCAGAATGGAATTCCAGAGAGCAAGGGCAATATGGCTGAAGGTTCACCTAGTAATGGAGGGCTAGAGTGGGGACTTGAAGCAAGCCATTGTTTGCTGAGCAGAAGGAGCATCCAGGGCTGGAGGGTTGCATGCAGTTGCAGAGATGGGTTGAGGCAATGAAGGCATTTGAACACGAGGAAAGAATCTTGAAATTGATCTGCTGGGGGATGGAGAGCCAGTGGAACCAAGAGAGGATAGGGGTGAAGGGAACATGGAGCCTGAAATGGGAGAGCACACAGGATACAGAATTTTGGATGGTCTGCAGCTTGCATAGGGAGAAGCTGGGGAGAAGAATGTTGGAATAATTGAGCCTGGAGATGAACAACTTGTGGATGTGGCCCTCAGCAGATTGGAGAGAGAGGTAGTGGTGGAGCCAGGCGATATTGCAGAGGTGAGGGAAAGCAACTGATAGCCCAGATGTAGGGCTTTAAAGATAGGTGGAGGTTGAACAAAAAACTGAGATTTCACATTGGAAGCGAGAGATGTAATGAACATCTGTGCAGGCTGATGTGGTCAGAGCCCCAGGTACAGTTGCCCGTCTTCCAATCAATACCTTCAAGGTTTCCCCTCAAGCCTTGCAGAGCCACAATATCTCACTTGGAATTGAATCTTCACACACTTCCTGGAGGGATGCACCCTGCTTACCTAATTCCAGAAAGTACAGTAAATGAAAATCGCCTGCCGGGTTGGCCTATAATTGGACAGTGACTACATTTGTTGGCAATTCTCTGTGAAGCATTTTGAGACATGATTGACCCTATACCAAATATACCAAATGCAAAGATTATTATTGTAATATTAATTTGATACTATGAACATTACAGAAGAACGTTTTGCTCAGGAACTGGATTACGTCACAGAGGGTTGACTTGATTTTGACATTCCATTACCAAGATTGTCATCTTGGAGAAGATTTTGCCCCAGGGAGACCCTGCTTCCTTCATTCCTTCCCTCCTCCCAAAAGTTTCCTCTCCTTCAGTTGAGTTTACAAATGAAAATCAATCTTAAATAAAAACAGGAATGATGGAAATTGACAGTAGGTTAATCATAAAAAAAGTACATAGCCAAAGGTTCATAACAACATATCAAGCTTTACTTGTAATCGTGTTAGTCTGGGACTGGTCCCAGGTTATTCAGCTCCTTGGCTAATTTTCCACTTTCATTTAACAAAGTATAGCAACATGAAAAATGTGTTATGTATAGGCAGAAGACTGCTTTCATGTAGTGCTTTTCATATGAAAGAAAATCTTAAATGCACATCAATCACAAAGTGAAAAGAATTTAGGGGTGATCAAGCCACAGTTGAAAATACAGATGTTATGAGGTTTTTGAAAGAAGCGAGAGATGGCAAGACAAAGTGACTTTGGAAGAGAATTCCAGAGGACATGTTAGCAGTGATTTTATGACCAGACACTAAAAGTATGCTGTCCAACATCTAACACAGATGCTGCCCATATGAAGGGTGTTATATAAATACAAGTTGTTGCTTTTATTGCAAAATATTTGAGATCCAGGATTTTGTTATTAGCAAGGCACAGGTTCTAGATAGGCTCAAGATGCTGCAAACCAATAAATCCCCTGGAATTGTTGAACTGTACTCCAGGGTAATTAAAGATGCAAAAAAATTGTGAAACACTGATAAATATTTTGAGGAAGTTAATCAGCAAGCAGGATGTTCTGATATGCTGGAAACGAGCAAAAGTGGTTTTTGACCAGACAGTCAACACGGATTTGTTAAAGGCAGATCATGTCTGACAAACCTAATAGAATTTTTTGATGAAGTGACTCAGAGGGTAGATGAAGATAATGCAGTAGACATAGTTTATCTAGATTTTTAAAAGGCATTTGACAAAGTGCCACATAAGAGACTTATAAACAAAATAGCAGCCCACGGTATTAAAGGGACTATGACAACATGGATCCCGAACTGGAAAGGAGACAGAAAGCAGAGAGTGGTACCAAACGGTTGCTTTGCTGACTGAAGGGAGGTGTGTAGTAGTGTCCCTCAGGGGTCGGTACTGGGACCACTGCTCTTTCTGATCTATATTAATGATCTAGACCTGGATATAGGGAGCACAATTTCCAAATTTGCAGACAATGCTAAGCTAGGAAAAGTAGTTAATGGTGAGGAAGATAGCACCAGACTACAAGAGGACTTAGACAGATAGATAAAATGGGCAGAAACATGGCAAATGAGATTTAATGTGGAGAAATGAAAAGCGTTGCATTTTGGTAGGACGAATGAGGAGAGGCCGTATAAGCTAGATGGTACAATCTTAACAACAACAACAACAACAAGATTCCATTTATAAAGCGCCTTTCACGTCAGGAGGACGTCCCAAGGCACTGCACAGTTGGGTCATGACCCGAGCAGGGGGGAAATGGTCAGGGTGAGGGGAGGGAAGGGAGGGAGCGAGGAGGGGGAAATGGTCAGGGTGAGGGGAGGGAAGGGAGGGAGCGAGGAGGGGGAAGAGAGTCGAGAGGGGAGCTGAAGGCACGGTCAAAGAGAAAGGTTTTGAGACCGGCCTTGAAGGAGGAAAGGGAAGAAGCAAGGCGAAGGCACTGGGGGATGGAGTTCCAGAGCCTGGGGGCTGAGAGGCTGAAGGCCCGACCACCGATGGTTGGGGCGGGGGACGTGGAGCAGACCGGAGCCAGAGGAACGGAGGGTACGGGCAGGTAGGTAGGGGATAGTAGGTTGGAGAGGTAGGAGGGAGCGAGGCCGTGAATGGCCTTGTAGGTGAGGATGAGGATCTTGAAATCAAGGGGCAAATGAACAGAGAGACCTGGGGGTCCACATAAGCAAATCTCTGAAGGTGGCAGGACAGGTAGATATAGCTATTAAAAAAGCATATGGGATACCAGGTTTTATATATAGGGGCATAGAATTCAAAAGTCAGGAGGTTATGTTGAATATTTATAAAATGCTGGTTAGGCCTCAGTTGGAGTACTGCGTTCAGTTCTGGGCGCCGCACTTTAGGAAAGATATTAGGGCATTAGAGAGGGTGCAAAGGAGGTTAACCAGGATGGTACCAGGAATGAAGGACCTTAGTTATGAGGCGAGGTTAGCGAAACTAGATTTATTGTCCCTAGAGCAGAGAAGATTAAGAGGGGATTTAATAGAGGTTTTCAAGATCATGAGAGGATTTGATAGGTTGAACCAGGAAAAACTATTTCCACTGGCATGTGGGTCAGTAACCCGAGGACACTGATTTAAGATAGTTGTTAAAAGAAACAGAGGGGAGGTTAGGAAAAATGTTTCACCCAGCAAGTTGTTCGGATCTGGAATGAATTACCTGAAAGGGTAATGGAAGCCGATTCAATGACAACTTTTAAGAGGGAAGTAGATGGGTATTTGGGGAGGACAGGATTGCAGGGGTATGGAGAGAAAGTGGGCCAGGGGGATTGAATTGGATTGCTCTTTTAGGAGTCGGTGCAGACGAGATGAGCTGAATGGCCTCTTTCTGTGCTCTATGATTCTATGATTCTATAAAATGATTCTGACTTAATTGCTGCAAATCCATTGAGACATATTCAACATTTGGCTTGCCCAGAACAAACAGTTCTGGGCAATATGTTATATGAAAAATGTATTTGTGAATTGTGAAATATAAACCATTGAATAAACCCATATGTTCTCAATAGAAACTAGACTGAATTCTGAAAATCCATTAATAGTGAATATTTCAGTCTTTGTAATGCAATTTGTCGAATGGAAGAAAAGCAGTACTTTAAAAGAACCAGACCAAAATATAGCCAAAGCCCAAAAAACATTGTCTTTGACTAAAAGGTTAAGCTCTGGTGCATAAAATAATTTTATTATCCTTTTTTAAGATCAGGCATAAAGTGTCAGCCTTTGTTGGTTTTATAGTAGCATAAAAGTGTTTTATAACTGAATAAAAATAGAGTAAATTTCAGTAAAACTGTACTTCCAGCCGGTTAATGAATCTTACTGGACAAATAATTGTTTTAGAAATAGGACAAAATAATCGTAGAAAGGAACCTTCAAACTGAAAAGATATTATGACTGGAATATCCCAAGGTTAATTATTTGGACCTGTACTGCTTGTAAAATATAATGCTTGTAAGGATAGGGAACCATATGCAAAATGTAAATTTTCAGATGATGTTAAAAAAAGGAAGGCAAAGCAAATAATGAGAAAGAATGCAAGCTGATTCAAAAGGATTTGTAATTTTTAGGTAACTGGGTCAATAGGTGACCGAAGGGCTCGATGTGAATAACTGTAAGATAATTACTGTGGGAGTAAGGAACGAAGGAAGGGAATTATGTAGTCAAATGGAGAAATGTATGAAACTGTCAGCCCAGAGCTTAGCTGCAGTGAGAAAAGTATTAAATTAGCAGAGATAGTAATGTACAGACCAAATCATTGGAAAGATACTAGCCTTGTGAAACTGCTGAGACACCGCAACCAAGTTTATTCAGGCTATTGGGAATTTATGTTTTGAGGAAGTTGAGTTCATTTTATTCAGGTGACCTAATTAAATGTTTCACAATTATGAAGGGGATTGACAAAGTTGATGCCAACAAATTATTTACTGCAGCACTATAGCTAAAGATAAAAGCACTAGGAGAAAAAACATTCAGAAATAACTGAAGTCAAGCAAAATGCTTTTGTAAGAAAAGTAAGATTTGTAGATTCAAGAGATAAATAAAAAAGACGTCAGAAAAGAAGGGATTATATGGTTGAAAAAGTATTTAGATGGTCAAAAATGGCTGTGATATAAACTTTTTTTTAGGTAAACACCTCATTGTTCTGAGTTGTGAGACCTCAAATAATAATAATAATAATAATAATAATAGCAATCTTGCATTTCATATAGCGCCTTATCACATCTTCAAGACCTGTATATTTTGTGGGCGGAAACGCGGCAGCCAATTGCGTACAGCAGTGTCCCACAAACAGTCGTGGATTGAGTGAAGGAATGATTGCCCCCGGAAAAGTAATCCACTAATCCTACTTACTGCTAGGTAAACAGAGGTGTGTGAAGTAAGGAACTTGGCCAGTTTTCGCCCTGACGGCAATCAAACCCAGGTCTCTCACTTGCGAGGCATGTGCTCTAGCCGCTGAGCTACAGGATTCCACGCCAGGAATCCATGGAAATCCAAGGATGGAAGCAGAAGTCTTGCGAATCAGGTGTGCGACACATGCAGAAAGCCATCATTACATTTAACAGTATCAAAACCAGACTGAGAGTTCCACGATTGCATGGAAATTTCCCTTTGTCTGGTATAAAATGCACATTCCCCCCTCCACTCCAGAAGGGACTCATTTATCTTTATCTGTTTTCGGAAAATAGTAGACACAGGCTGACAAGAAACAAGGTTTAGGGAACCAGAATGTGTGTTGGGGTACTGCTGGGAGATGAATAACTAAAAGAGCAGGTTTGCCATTGTGAGTACTGTCTGCAAGCTTCCCACTGCTCGTCCAGCGAGGACCACCCTACTGTTAGGACTTTGACTTCCTGAGCTAAAAGGAACCGAGTGGGAAGAATCCCTCCCCTCAGTTTGTCCTTCCATATCCTGCTGATGAACCAGGCTTACTTGTCTGTTTCAGCAGTGTCTTGCAGTAGAGTGGATCTGCCTCTCCAGGAACGAGACAACCGAGATTGCCACATAGGTTTGATTCAATTCTGACACTCATGTCACCTTGGTGCCAGCTCTGCCCCGAATAGAACCCAATTACCTCCACCCTCCCCCCCCCCCACCCCCCCCACACACACACAATGGGTTGACTCTGAGACGTCTGAAAGCGCTTCACAGAATATACTGTAAAGTGAATTGACTGTATATTTTGTGGGCAAAACGCGGCAGCCAATTGTGCACAGCAGTGTCTTACTGGAAGTCTTACTGAATTAATAGAATCTTGATGTAAAACACATTTTGCCTATGTTGTGCTTTTGGTTCCTTTTTTAATATTTTAGTTATTCTATGCAATACCTACAATAAAGTACAGTGCACAGCATTAATTTTCAGGTTCATTAAAAATGTTCAAATTACTATTTTCAGTTTTGCAGTATGGCTGATATCTTTGGAGTCTGCTGGGTTTAGAATTATATTAGGTCTAGGTACAGTATGTTCTGAGCCTTATGTTATGTGTTAAAAGGTATTCATGTGAGGCTCATAAGAACAATATTAAAATAAGGCTAATTACTCAGTAATGTACTCTATCTTTTCTCATATCAAGCACTGAGATATTTCAGATATTTTAAATATTCCACTGTCAAGTAAGTGTTCTTTCAAATACTGATCTTATGTATTGCTCTGTGGATAGAAATTAGATCAACCTTAGCCATTAAATTGCTCCAGCTTTTTCATGTAGATTTCAGTAATTGGATACCATTTTTCTAAGTCATTGTGGAATAATTTAGACAAAAAGTGAGGTAGTGAATCTAGGCCAGAACCAGAAATGTATTTAATTATCATGATATTGGAAAAAAATCCTGTGTACACTTTTTTAAATGTTATGGTTAATCTTGCAGCTGTGTTTAATAAGTCCCATTGTAGGTACTAGTAATGTAACAAAATTAGCATTTCCTTATTTTTAGTATAGTACCTTCTTATGTTGTTGGAACGGTTCAAACCACTTCAAAAGTGTAATCACTGTTTCCCACATCAGTGACCCACGGAAAGCCATGAAGTAAATGAACAATTTTATCTGGAAGATTGTTGGCCAAGACATCAAGAGAAACACCTTTTTTTCTGTAAAGTCCTGTAGTGTATTGGTTAGAGCACTCACCTTGCAAGCGAGAGGACCTGGGCTCAATTCCCGTGCAGGACGAAACGTTGGGCAAGTTTCCTTACTCCACATTACTCTGTTTAACAAGCAGTAATTAGGAACCCAGTTGTTAGTCGATTAGTGGATCGCTTTTCCGAGGGTAATAATTCTTTCTAAAGGATAATAATTTGGTCACTCAATCCACGACTGTTTATGGGACACTGCTGTGTGTAATTGGCTACTGTATTTCGCCCACAAAGTATACAGTTAGTTTGAGACATCTCGAAGATGTGATAAGGTGCTATATCAAATGCAAGGATTATTATTATTATTATTTCAATTAATTCCATAGGATCTTTCATGTGCACCCTGAACAACCCCACAACCTTCTGATTCAGAGATAAGAGTGCTACTGACTGAGCCAGGCTGACACTTTTTGCTTGTGAAGAAGCATAATATATCATAACATTTGATATAGTGAGATGTTATTGAGACTTCTCGAAGTTCTTCACAGGATTTATTGTAAAGTGACTGTGTATTTGTTTGGCAAGCACAGCAGTTAGTTTGCACACCAAATATCCCACAAACAGCCATGAAGTGAATGACCAATTTTATCGGTGGGATTGGTGGCCGGACACCAGGAAAAACTTTCTTCTCTTTTTAAATAGTGTCATGAAATCTTTAACATCAATCTGAAGAGGCAAATGGGACCTTGATTTAAAGAATCATCTGAAGGACGGCATCTCTGGACAATGCAGCACTTACCCAGCAATGTCAGCCTAAACTGTGAATTCAAAGTCCCCAATGTGGAGCTTGAACCCACAAACTTCTGTCTCAGAGTCGTAACTGCCTCTGAGCCTCTGGTGACTTAGTGAGGCTGACACTAATTGGGGAATATTATATATGAGAAGTGTTTCAACTTGAATTGGTGTATCTTAGAGCCACAAAGAACTTAAAGCAGACAGCAGACTGGCACATTCTACAAAAATCCATTCACCATGTTGGAGATGAATGTTTGTTTAAAAATATGACAGTGGGACTCTTAAACCATGAGGCGACTGCTGCTGAAATGCATAAACTACACACTTAAGTAATCCATTAACTGAGAACAAATGCCTCTAAACCCTAAAGTGAAGTGGTTTAAATTCAATTAAAATCTTCAGTTACTGGAGTGTGGAGCAGAACCTGATGCACTCTACTTTCAAGGAATATCATTTGGACTTTAGTTGTTGTCTTATGCTACTTTACAGTGATGATTTTCTTTAACTGGCTCTTATGAATGGACCTGATGTGTTGTCATGGTGTAAGACAAATCCATGTCTGTACCTGCAAGGAATACGACTGATCTGTTCTTCTCTCTAATTTAAAGCAATTGGAGTATTTACATTCACCCATTGACTCTAAACCCAACATGATTGTATCACGCTTTACTGGGCTCTACCGTTGAAATTGAGGTCCATGACAGGCTAAGTCAGGCACTATCTTTTACTCTCATTTCACTTCCATAACCAGAGGAACAAAAAGGTTAAAAACAAGTTGGGGGAAAAAGTCCTGCTATATTAAATGTGAAAGTACAAAATTAAAACAGAATTTTTTTAAAAAACGGAGCCAGAACGAGTATATGTATTCTAAGTAACAGAATATGTATAATTCCAATAAAGTTTGTAAGCAATGGGGGGTTTTCTCCCTATTTGATAAATTTATCAAAGTGTAGTGCTGAGCAGGTGACCGACAAAATGTGCAGTAATCAAGCCATAGTAACCTGTTGATTTTTTTAAAAAACGGTTTGTTTGAAGTACTGTAATGTTGCTGAGTGAAGGGGGCAAGCAGAAGAGTGGGGAGATAGGGAACCAACAGAGCCTGGCAAGGCTGGAGTAATGAGCATGTAATTCTTTTTAGAAATTGCTAATTTATTTTCCTGATATTTACTTAACAAAAAATCCCAAATGCATGCAGAACAACAGCCCGCTCATTTAAATCATGTTTTCTCACTTCAAAATGCCGGCCACCAGAAGTTGACCAATTGGCCAAAGAGCTTTCTTCATCCGAACTGATGTTGTGATCTTCGCACTACTCTTGAGGGAATCAGTCTGAAGATCACAATGATTTTGTGATCATTCTTCACATGATTTTAGTGGTTTAAACACACACACTCACGCACATTTGGGAATCCCTGTAGAAGTGTTCATGTTTGTGCAAAGTGAAACAGAGCATAAATTCTGATCAAAAAGAGACTCAATTTGCAAAAATATTACAAATGCATGCTTAAACTGAATTGTTTTGTATGCAAGCACTGAGACAGGATTCAAAATTAACACCAACATACTTGATTAAAGCGGAGTGCATTGAATTAATGTAAAAAGTAACCACCGTCAGCAGAAACATTTACATGTCATTAAAAAGATTTGCATTATACAGAGCAACCCCATTATAATGCGATCAGATAGGTCCAATCTCTCAGGCCACATTATAAGTGAACGTGAGACAATGACCCACTTCCATGTTGTGCATTACAGAACAACGGCAACCTGATCACCCAGAGAGATGGCCAATTTTTAGTATGGAAATTCAGCTAGTCAATGCTGGAAGAATTGTGCACAGGACCACACAGTAGACTCACGCCATGGTCTAACTAAGTGTATTTGCAATATGGAGGTGTGGGGGGCTGGGCGGTGGGGGCATTATAATGATGTTGCCCTGTATATTGTACTATGTATTACATAATGTATTATGATAACAGGAAAAAATGTATTCTGTGAAGTAATAGAATCTGTATTTGATAATATTTAAGAAGATACAATAGTAGTAATAGTCATAATCCTTGCATTTGATATCGTGCCTTATCATGTTGTTGAGCCATCCCAAAACTGTACTCAATATGTTAGGTTCGCTGAAGTCAGAGGACATTTTTGTCTATCAGGTCTGTCTTTCACACAGAGTTGAATTTTGCGTAAAGGCTGGGATGTAGGACAAAGGGTTGAGTGTTTCAGAGGCCCATTCACGTGGTTGCATCTCAACTCAATGGTGGTACTGATAATGTTTAGACACATGATGATTAGAGGCTAAAAGTGCTCTGGGACGCTACCCCATGTGAAGGCTGCTATATAAATGCAACTCCTTGTTGTTATATCTAAAGTGCTCGATTTCTAAAGTTTGTCAATCTGTATTATAGAGGCCTGTAGCATAGTGGTTAGCGCAATCGCCTCACAAGCAAAAGGATCTGGGTTTAATTCCTGGATGGGGCAAAATCTTGGGCAAGTTTCCTTACTCCACAAGACTGGGTGGATCGCTTTCCAGGGTAATGACCCCTTTTTAAAAAAATAATAATTTGATCAGTCAATCCATGACCACTGTATGCATTGTTTTGTCCACAAAATATACAGTCAGTTCACTGTACGGTGTATTCTGAGAAGAACTTTGATACGTCTTAGTGACAAGGCGCGATATCAAATGCAAGGGTTATTATTATTATTATTATTTATTATTATGGGAGAAAGGTGTCTGTGCATGGGCAATTTTGTCATTTCTACCATTAGCTAAGCTAAGATAAATATACTACATAGACTTCTGAATAATCTGCAGTTTGTGAAGTGAAGACTTGGGAACTCCAGTGAGCAGGGAGTTAGGAGAGTTAAGCCCAGACATAATGAAAGCATGGATGAGGGTTTCAGCGGCCTGAAAAGAAAGGTAGTGGTGGAGGCGGGCAATATTGAGGAGGTGGGGGAAGGTAGAACAGGTCTTGGCATGGATGTGGGGTTTCAAGGACAGTTGAGGGTCGAATAAGATAGCAAGGTTCCAAACTAGCTCAGTGAGGTGTAAAGTGCATCCGTGAATAGTGATGCCGTCAGCGCCTGAGGTGAGGAAGTGCTGACAGAAACCAAGTAGGAGGGCCTCCGTCTTGTCGACATTCAACTGGAGAAAGTTGGCTCTCATCCAGGACTTGATGTCTGTCAGACAATCCGCCAGGACAGCAGTGGTCCTGGAGTTGAGGGTGGAGGCAGAGATAGAGTTCAGTGTCATTCACATGCATGTGGAAGTTAACCCCATACCTGTGGATGACATCACTGAATGGGAGCAAGTAAATATTCAAGAGGAGAAGACAATAGACAAAGCCCCGAGGAATGCCACACCTGACATTGCAAAGGTTAGAGGAAAAGTCTTTAATGGATGTAAAGACAAAGATAGAACTATGAAGGTAGAGCTGAGAGGAGAGTAGGTGGAGATGAATAGAATGGGCAACAGTAACGTATGCAGCAGAGAGATCGAGAAGGACAAGAAGATGGAGAGAGCTCTGATCACAGAGGGACAGAATGTCATTTGTAACTTTCATTAAGGATGCCTTTGTACTGCGTGTAGCATGGAAACCCGATTGGAGGGGTTCATAAAGGGAGTGGCGGGAGAGGAAAGAGTGAAGCTGGGAAGCAACGACTCATTCCAGAATCTTGGAAAGAAAGGGAAGGTTTGAGATGGGATGGTAGTTAGAGAACAGAGATGGGTCAAATGAAGGTTTTTTGAGGGTGTGGGGTGCTGATGGCTATGGCTGTTTTTAAGGGTGCTGGGAATAGTGCCAGTTTGCAGAGAGGCGTTGATGATATTTCTTAGGGAGCTGGACAACAAGGTTGAGCTGGAAAGTTATGAGCGAGGTAGCCCCCTCTCTTCTACTTTCAGGTCTTGGCTAAAGACCTTTCTTTTCGACTACTCCTTTGGTCACCTTCTTCCCCCTCCCCCTGGCTCGGCCCCGGGATCCATTATTGTGAAGCGCTCTGAGACGCCGTCCGGGGTGGGGGGCGCTATATAAATCCGAGTTGTTGTTGTAGTGATGGGGTCAAGGGGTGGTGGGTTTCATTCGGAAATCAATGAAGTGAGAGAAGAGGGGGAGAGGGGGTCAAAAGTGTGGAGGCAGGAATAGGAGAAGGGGAAAAGGGAGGTGGGGAGGGAAAAATACAAACCCCTTTAACCTTTCAACAGCAACAACAACAACTTGCATATATATGGCACCCTCAAGCAGGACGCTATTCTGCGACCCTCACGCAGGGTAACTTCCCAGAGTGCTTTCAGTCTCTCGTACTGAACACCAGTGCCACACTCAACTGGTATTAGCTCTTTTTCTTTTGGATTCTTCTCCAGTTGCTTTCATTGCTTGGCAGTTGAACACAGCGTTTACTTGGAAGTCTTCTCAATGTCACTGAATTGTTTGTGAACATTGTGCCAGCTCCTTTTTTTCAGAAAATTGTGTTAACCCACGAAACAACCTTCTACAAGGCTTCCCTCCTTGAATTTATTTCAATTCATATTGATCAATAAAAAGTTACATCTTTTTTGTACATTGTTTCTTCCACTGCTGACCATTGAGTCGGGTCCATTTCTGACTTAGTGAATACAGATTTGAATTTTTCTTACTGTCACATTTTAATTCTGACATTAGTTTGACACAGGGGATCATAATTTCTGTTTCATTCTTGTACACAACTGTGATTATTGCTGGGGTTTCTGACTGCATAGTAGCAGATTGGAAAATTGTGCACTTGTGGTTTGGTGCTGATTGAAGAAAATAATGTCCAATAACTGCATTGATCTGAAAATAAAGCTTTGCATTATATACTGTGTGTTTAACTTGAATCCCTGATTAGGGGATGTTCAATTTTAGTAGCCAAAGGATTACCGTTAAAATATTATAAAATGTATAAGTCAATAATTTATCATTTATGTTTCGCCCCCAAAATATACAGTCACTACACTTTACAGTATATTCTGTGAAGCGCTTTGAGACATCTTGAAGACTTGATAAGACACTATATCAAATGCAAGGATTGTTATTATCATCGCCTTTAGGTAAAACCCAAATATTGGGTTAAATTTAGCTGGTTAAATTTGCATCTTTAAATGATTTACAATTGCTTAAGGCAGGTTGTATAAAGAACCCCGATGTACCCACAGTTGTGACTTTGCATTTAATAGATCTGATTCTAGTGTTCTTTGATTTACCATAAGAGCATTTCTTTTTCTTCTATGGAATTAAAAGCCACACAATAAGTATAAAAGGTTGATTTAACACTTTTGCTCATACAAGACTGTTCCATCATTTAGCATGATTTACTGGACTGTACTTGACTAATAGGCATTGTAGGTGATGTAAGTTATGCCTTTGTATAAACAGCCAGACATTCTAACTGTCACATTCATTTCTGTAGAGGACTACTGTGTGCATACAGTATTGCAATCCCTTCTAGGGAATGAAGGGATTTGTGTGAATAATGCCAGAACAGCAGCTGAAGGGAAGCGCTAAAATAAATTA
Organism: Callorhinchus milii; assembly: GCF_018977255.1. Classification (NCBI taxonomy): domain Eukaryota; kingdom Metazoa; phylum Chordata; class Chondrichthyes; order Chimaeriformes; family Callorhinchidae; genus Callorhinchus; species Callorhinchus milii. Next base: position 44,251,782 of record NW_024704743.1, read on the forward strand.
TTCAATAAAGACTTCATTGTATTGTATTGTAATATAAGAAAATAATCTCATTATATTTATGAACAACACTGCAAGCCTTTCATTTATACAGTGGTACTTGGATTTCACATTACCAACTTTTTTCCCATCAATCAGTTAAAAAAAATATTTTCACCCAAATAATGCCATGCTTTCTTTTAATGTCCACCGAAATAGGTAGATGGGACCTTAGTTTACCATCTCATCCAAGGTCCACACATCCAACAATGCAGCACACCCCCAGCATCACCCACAACCTTCTAACTCAGAAATGAGAGTGCTACCACTGAGTCACATAACATGGCCAGTTCACACCCAGTGATTATTTGAATATGCCAATAATCATTGCATCTCTGATAAATGATATAAATTCCAACAGCTCAGCACAGAAAATAAAACATAATGGAAGAAAGGGAAGAAAATAGCAATATTGTATGACTTCCTATGCACTCATCATGAGACCAGATGGTTTAATAAAAAATAATAAATTGGTCACTCAATCCACGACTGTTTGTGGACACTGCTGTGCGCAATTTGCTGCTATGTTTTACCCACAAAATTTGCCTACAGTCAATTCACTTCACAGTATATTCTGTGAAGTGCTTTGAGACCTCTAGAAAACGTGATAAGATGCTACATCAAATGAAAGGATTATTATTATTATAAACTAAGAAAATGTGGGCCTACTGGATTGATCTTTCAAAAAGTTCACTTTGTGGATGATCCTTTGTGCTGTTAGAATTGGAAAGGCCTGGTTCTTTGGCCTCCACACAATTGGAGTATGATGAACACTTTCCTGTAAGTCATCTTAATCAATATAACCAATACAAGTGATGGGTATTAAAAGTACACTGGCAACAGCAATCATGTTTGGAATGTGTGCATTGACAGATGCATGAGCTGCAGAATTCTAAAGTCAGTCACATAAGTGTCCATTTGTCAATGAATAGGAACAAATTGCACTATAATGGTTTGCATTAAGATTTGGATCTTAATTTCCCATTTGTGTAGTAATTAGCAGTACCAACGGAAGACACTGTATAATCTATGTTAAATTATGCAGAAATTACCCTTTTAAATAATACAAATCATGCTGTAAGGAAACCAGGAATAATTCAGTGTGAAAAAGAAATGGTGAAAAAAACTGTTGAGGCATAGATCTTATACAGCACCCTTTAAACACGAGCAGGTACAAATTAGTGCTACACAGCAGAAATAACAATGAGACAAAAGATAGTTTCACACTTCATTGTCTACATTTCTGTTCCAAAACATGGTCCCATCCAGCCTAGGTTAGATTGAGAGGGAGAACAGTGCACAATGTAAAAAGTTTTCACCATTGAGGCTGTCACATATTTCAGAGGAATTCACCACTCCAAACCCTTCCTTGACATGTATGAGAAAGGAATTTGAAGCAGCTGCAAGATCAATGTGTAGAACAGCATGGCTCACATAAAGGAAGAAATATGTGGTACAGGTCTTGTTTAAGCCTAATCAATATTTAGCATAAATCACAGGTACTTAAAAATCCATCTGGTTGTCTCATACAGCTGCTGGTTATCCAATGCAGAGGCTATGTGTGACTGATTAAATTCAAAACACTGTCAATACTGGCGGTATTCATCACTATAGTTGTACTTTTTGGTGTCACTGTAAATTGAACATTGATGTGGTGCTGACTTGAAATATCTATAGTGTAGAACTGAACCATTATTACTTTTGTATCTTTCTGGTTGTCCTGTACTGTTGTCCTTGACTTGCTACCTTTCCTGAATAGTTTTTGGAAACAATTGTACAAAATCGGGATGTGCTATATGCACTTTTGGAGTCTTTACCATTCTCCTATTAAGGGTACTTTAAGAAGGTGTGACTAAAGATACCAGACAGATTAAAATGTCAGGGTTGCCACTCACAGTTATATCGATGAAGACCCATATGAGCAGGGTAGATTATGATAAAGATCTTATCTCACAGAAGGTTAGAACGAAGATCTTGAAGTCAATTTGATGGGGGAAGAGGGTCAAAGAAGCCTAGTAACAATAAGAATTCTTACATGGTACCAGGAATGAGGGACTTCAGTTATCAAGAGAGGCTAGAGAAGCTAGGATTATTCTGCTTGGAGCAGAGAACGTTAAGGGGAGATTTAATAGAGGTGTTCAAAATTATGAGGTGATTCGATAGGATGAACAGGGAGAAATTGTTTCCACTGGTGGGTGGGTTGTAACCAGAGGACACAGATTTAAAATAGTTGCTAAAAGAACTAGAGGGGAGGTGAGGAGAAATTTGTTCACACAGCGAGTTGTTCAGATTTGGAATGCATTGCCTGAAAGGGTGGTGGAAGCTGATTCAATAACAACTTTCAAGAGAGAAGTAGATAGATATTTGGGGAGGACAAGTTTACAAGGCTATGGGGAGAGCGTGGGAGAGTGGGATTAATTTGGACAGCTCTTTCAAAGAGTCGGCATGGACACAATGGGCCAAATGGCCTCCTTCTGTGCTGTATAATTCTATGATTCTATGATTTGGTAAAGCACTGTTCACATCAGGAGGATGTCCCAAAGTGCTTCACAAGATATACTGTAAAGTGCAGTGGTTGCATGTTGTGCGGACGAACACGGCAGCCAATTTGGAAACAGAAATGTTCCCCAAGCAGTCATGAAGTGAATGACCAATTTTATTTGAAGAATTGTTGGCCAGGACACTAAGAGAAACTCCCTTCCCTTTTCGAATAATGCCATGGGATCTGTAACATCCACTTGAACATGCAGACAAGACCTCAGTTGAATGTCACAATGTAGCACACCCACAGCACTGCATACTCACACCTGTCCACAGCATTGGAGTTAGACTATATAAGTTCCAAGTCCCGACGTGAGGCTTGAACAAACAACCTTCTGCCTCAGTGTCCAAGAGTGCTACCAACTGAACTAGATAGAAACACAATGGGAGTGTTGAGGATCTGGAGTGTGTGGAAGATCAAGCTAGGCAGGCCAGCTTGGAAATTGTTTAAGAAATCAAGACAAGGTGTCAATGCCATGATTGAGGATTTGGGCTGTGATAGGAGTGAAGTAAAGATGGAGATGAGTGATATTCCAGAGGTGGATCAAAGCAGTAGTAAAAAGATATAAGACTTAAAAGAGAGATAGATGAGTGTCAACAAAATGGCAAGAATTCACGCTGGCTCCTTGAGCTGGAGAGAGCAATCAGGGAGGTTGAGTTGGAGCCAGAGGCGAGGAAGAGATGCTGTCAGGAACCAAAACCGGATAACTAGCATTCGGTTGGAGGAAATAAAAGCTCACCCAGGCAGGCAGTCAGTATTGCAGTGTCCCTGGAGTCAAGTTTGGAAGCAGAAAGGTAGATTTAAGTGCCATCAGCACATGCATAAAAACTGTAGGCAGAGTTCCCAACATTATTCAACTGTCCAAGTAGTTAATGACTTGGGAGGTTCAAAATAACCATGGAAGAAGTTGAAGCTTTCCTCTTACGTTTTAGTGAAACTCTTCTCCTTGCCATCACTTGGCAGATGAATGGCATCAAGATGTTGTGCTAAGAATGGTGACGAGTGGGGGGTCCTGCTTAGGAGTACGCTGGTAATTCATATCCAATACTTAAAGAATCTCTTTATTTAGATTGCAAGATCCCGGTGCCAACTGTCAATTAAATTTTCTGCAAATTGGCAACCAGTCCTCATGGTCTGTTTGTTGTAATATATGTTAATAATTGTAGAGTCCTGTAGCATATAGGTTGGTTAGAGCATTCGGCTCGCAGACGAACAACCCGGGTTCAATTCCCAGACAGGACGAACACCTTAGGCAAGTTTCCTTAGTCCACACACCTCTGTTTACCTAGCAATAAATAGGATCCCGGTGTTAGTCGATTGGCGGCTCGGTAATAATCCCTTTAAAAAAATAAGAATAATTTAGTCATTCAATCCACAATTGTTTGAGGGACACTGCTGTGTGCAATTGGCTGGCGCAAAATAGTCAATTGACTTTACAGTATATTCTGTGAAACGCTTGGAGACATCTCAATGATGTGATAAGACCCTATATCAAGTGCAATGATGATGATTATTATAGCTCTGTATCTAGCACAAAGAGGGTGAGGGAGGTCACATTGCAAATGGAAAGATCAAGCCTAATGACATGATAGCCTTACAGTCAGCATGTGAAGTTAAATTCTAATCAGTCCCACATTCAGATTCATGGTTCAGTGAGGATGACTTAGTTCTTTTTTACACATCTCATGAGACTAGTCAAACCAGACCAAAACAAATGTCATTGTTATTCCAAGTAGTTTTTATTAATTCGTTAACCTTATTAATAAAAGAGCCTCATTAAACTGAAGTAATTTCAAAACTTTTTTTAAATAAAACTCCCCATTTAAGCTGTCTGAAACTGAAACTAGGGCATTTGAGGAAGGAAAGAAACTGCTTGGTATTGTTTTCCAAACATATGCTCTTGTTTAAATGCTGCGGGTTATTTTTTAGGGCTGGTTATATCATCAAATAACATATTATTCTATAACTAAAGTATAAAGAATTTTAAAAATTCTCAGTTATTTGTAAATTTCAGTTGGATCAAGCATGATCAACTCTTGCATTTGATAGAGCATCTATAATGTCAGAACATTTCCAAAACACTTACAACACAATACAAATTTACATAGCGCCTTTCCCATCAGGAGGATGTCCGAAGGTGCTTAACAATACTGACTTGACACCCAAGCTGGGGGTGGGAGCCCAGGGGGGTAGGGAGGGAAAAGATGACCGAAAGCACAGTCGAAGTTCATAGTTAATTGTTGTCAGTATAGTGCTTACGTGTTTACAGACAACAGCCAGTTTGCACACAGTAAGATCCCAGAGTCAGCCAAGTGATTGCCTAATTCACCTGGTATTGGCTGAGACACCGGGAGAAACTCCTGTACCTTTTTGAATAGTATTATGGGATGTTTAATGTTCACTTGAACAGGTCGAGTGGACCTCAGTTTAACATCTTGTCCAAAAGACAGCACCTCCAACAATGCAGAGCTCCTCCAGTACTGCAATGGAGCATTAGCTTAGACTGTCAACTCACAAGTTCTCATTTGGAGCTTGAACCCACAACCTTCTGATCCAGAGGCAAGACTGCTACCCATTGAGACAAACTGACAGTATAACAGTAAAATTCTTCACTAACTAATGTATTAAGATCTCATTTTTATTTGCCTCTTGAGAAATTACTTTGCCTTTCCCAGCTTCATTTCCCATATTGGAGCAGAAAAGTAATTTGGGTCATTTATATTAGATTTGGAACTTAACATTCCCTCAAAAAAATATATAGTCACTCAATCCACCACTCTTTGTAGAACACTGATGTGCGCAATTGGATGCCGTGTTTCACGCACAGAATATACAAGTCCCTAGACTTTACAATATATCCTGTGAAGCGTTTGAGACATCTCAGCAACGTGATATATCAAATGTAAGGATTATTATTTATTAACATATGGCAGTAAATGTGCATTAAGTTCCCAACTTCCGAACCTGGAGCTCTCCCTCAGCAGCCGCTACTCTGAGCAGCCAGACAGGCAAAACATGGAGCGGGTGCTGTACAAATAGACCAACTACCTAGGTGGCTGGCAGCCACATACTTTGTGCTGGACGGCAGCATATTCTCGTACCATGACTCGCAGGAAGATGCTGCAAAGGGAGTAAAGGCAGCATCAAATGTGCACTGTGTGAAATAAAAGGTCACGTAGCAGACAACACCCGCGTTGACCTAGTCATCCCAGGGAAGCAATACTTCTACCTCAATGCTGTGAACGCTAATGCTGCAGAAAGGCAAAAATAGTTGGTGGCACAGGGCAGTGGCAAAACCTGCCTGGCAGACATCAGGACCAAAAAAGGAGAGAGTTATCAGTGAGAACAACGATTCCTTGACATGGAAAATGTCTGAACGCCGACTCTATTGCAATTTGCTGATGCAGCAGGAATACTAGATCCAGGAGTCTGCACAGCCTGACCAATGTGGTTCCACTCCTGATATGGAGAAAATGATCAAGGCTTCTTCTTTGCTTAAAGCCACATGCAATACCTTTATAAAGACACTAGAGGACTGATAAAGATAGCAAGTGGCCTAATATCTCCAAAATTTCTCTCATCCCCGGAGTTGTCCATGTTGCCTCCACTCCTCTTTCCAGGATTAAACATTCTGTTAATCATACTGGTGTTACATCTGACAGGAACGCAGAATTAAACCAGGACCAGAAGGGTTCGGTCACAGTCATGAGAAATCTGGAGGAGATGGCCACACACTGAGCAACCAGGTGGATAAGACAGGCGGCAGAAAGCAAGAGGACAGACAGCAGTCATTAGACTGAGCCAGCATATTCAATGCAGACTCCCCAGAAGGTTAAAGACCAGTCTGCGGGCAGTGTCAACTGTGAATAGAGAATCGCAGGGAAATTGCCCATGCCTCCCTGGGAAGAAGAAACCAATTGGACATGATTTTTGTTTTATGTTGAGGGAAGATATTGACAACATGAAGAAAACCCATTCTTTGCTGCATTCAGAAAATTACCAGAATTGCACAATAAAATTCAAGATTGGAAATCTACAGACACAGTAGGAGATTTCGGTGACCTGACTCATTAATCTTGGTGTTCAAAGCCTCCACTAACTTGCTCATGGTGAGTAATGAATTTTACAGGCGTTATTTAAGTGTTTTTTTATAAAACGCCAATGTATAGCTGAAATTCCAGTTTAGATATTGTACTCCCTTATTTCCAAGCTTATCCGACAATTTTACGTGGGGAAGGGAAACTTCAGCCCATGCTAATTGATGATTTCTCCATCCTGAGGTAAACAAAACTGACATTTCTTCACTCCTCCACCTTCCATGCACACTCTCAAAGAAATAAAACTCTGCCAAGAAAAAAGTGAATCCTGTGGCGTATTGGTTGGAGTACTTGCCTCACAAGCGAGAGAATTCATTTTTGATTCCCGGGCAGGGAAAAACCTTATGCACGTCTCCTTCCTACACACTGTAGTAGTAGTAGTACATTGTAAACCAGTTGTTAGTCAATTGGTGGTTCGCTTTCCAGGGGTAATAAACAACAACTTGGTCACTCAATCCCCATCTATTTTTGGACACTGTTGTGCAAAATTGGCTGCCGCCCACAAAATATACAGTCAATTTACTTTAAGTGCTTTGAGAAGTCTCAACAACGTGATAAGACACTATTTCAAATTACTATTGTATTTAGGAATCAGTGGTCTACAAAGGAAACCTCTTCTTCTGACACTAAGTTTATTTGAAATATGCATGCTAATCTGTGCTTCTCTAAAATGAGAAAGTGAAGTACTGTACTATACTGGATACTGGTTGGTATAAAATCTTAACCACCACGAATGGTCATGGACTGCAGAGTAAAATGAAAACTTTCTACAGTTCAACACTTGCTATATGTTGACGAGAAATCTTACCAATGTGTAAAATCCATATTAAAGGATTTCTCCAGTATAATATGTGGACCTGAATTCTTAGAATGTTACAAAATTAAACTGGGCTGTTAATATAGATTTAAGCAGTATATCAATACTGAAAGAAAGGATATTAAATGAAGAATTGAGAACACTTCTGACTAACGCTAATTTACTAAGTATCGTATTAAATATATTTTATCATTTTCCTCTCTGCCTCCTGATTTGCCTCAATATCCCTTAACTAAATACAGAGCAATCTTTCTATGGTGTGGTTCACTTCTGATGTGGACTGGTTGGTTTCTGCCCACAGGATGAAAGCTGATCAGTGTGTTTTGTGAAAGAGGTCATAGCTGACTGGTGGGATTGCTGCTCACATGCACAAGAAGCTAGGCCTCATCAAAAGCTGTAGGTGGTGACCTGATGACTCAAAAAGGTGACAGGGAGCCAATATTTTTGCAGACCTGTTAAACCATGTGTAATTCTATGGCCCCAAACACCACATTATAACAGGATGACTTGAAAAGTTGCTCTTGATCATATACAAAGGGCTATTAATATAGCCCCTTCCTGTTTAATGCTTAATGAGATGCACCTTCTGGACTAGAATGATATCTGGGTAATTAATGGTATTGGCCTCTAAGCAGGAGAATTTTAATCCACCAGTATTCTACAAGAGATTTGCAATTTTTTATGAATTCAGGTATAATTCGACCAGAACCAAAGTGATACAAAAATATTTTCCCTGCTAGAAACAAATTGCCCACTGAAATTTTTAGATATGAGTTTTTTAGACACTGGAATAAAAACATGAGCAAAACCAAAAATTACATAAATTGTTTTATAAAAACCACCATTTAAATAAATACTGATGAGCTGCAGTCACTGGAGCACACAGCGTATTTGAAAGTGGAACATGTTAGCCTAAGTGACTAATGAAGCCAAGTCAATTATGACATTTAAAGTGGATGGCTCCAGTGAGAGCTTGTGTGGCATAGATATCATGATTTGAATAGTCTACTTCTGTCCTGAAATTTCTTTGTTTATATAACATAAGAGGATTTCAATACACAAACAAAAATATTCTCATCCTAACACCAGGTTAATCAGTCTATGAAAAATCAAAAAAAAACCCCATTCAATGCTACTATAGCACCTCTCTTATTCCCAAACTATCTAGGGTACCCTGTAGAGATAACTGTTCAATTTACGCCCACAAATGCCATCAGTCAGAATAAGTAAGCCCAAATACATGCGAAAGATCAATAAAAAAAATCTTGCATATTGAAAATTCCATAGCACAATTCGAAAAAAGAAAGGAATTTCTCCCAGTGTCCTAACCAACAACCCCCCAGATAAAACCCTACTGTCCAGCTGCTCCTTCTATTCAGCAAACACTGGTCTGATTTATGTTCCCCACCCAATCTGTGCCACCAACAGTGGACAAGCTTTCAGCCATTCTGTCCCCAGTCTCTCCTGAGAGAGAACACCTTCCTGGAGTACCTCTACCTCTCCCACCTTGAAGCCTTATATAAGACTTAGCTTCTTCCCAATGTAAATACCATTTACAATGTAACAGGGATCAATCTACTGTAATTTACTGGGGTGAGGGGCAGGGCTTGCCTCATTTGTTTTGGTGACAACCTGTAAAATAGTGCCTTTCTCTAACACAGATCTGTTGTCTTCACCTCCCGTCCTGGTAGTTTCACAAGCTGACAAGACAAAAGTTCAGCTTGTTTCATTTACCCATACACCACTGCAATTTCTTTCTTGTGACCCTTGTATTTGATAATCTGACTAAGCTTTAGCCGTATATCCGGTTATCTGTGGGATCTTATAAAAGTATACAGTATCTGTTTGGCCTGTTTCCTACAGAACTTAATAATGAGAAACAATGATAACAGTATTTTATATTGTGTTTATTATTGAAAATAACACTGACACTATACTCGATCAAAATTCTCTTGTTTTTCGATTAGCTTGTTGACTAACATAATAGCAGTTTTCATAACTGACAATGATCTCATTATCTCAAGATTATCTCATTATCTCTTGTGTCCAATTTGCATTATTTGCATTTGACACAATGTAAAGCTCACCACACATTTAACAAAAACAACAACTTGCATTTATATAGCGGCCTTCAAGTGAGGTAGAGCCTGACAGTGGCGGAATCTGACCCCGAGGTGCGAGGGCATGAAGGATTTGAAAACAAGTGAGATGATCTTGAAATCAATCTGTTCGGTAATTGGGAGCCAATAGAGCCTTGCAAAGACTGGTGTGATGGGGGTACGGAGTTTTGTGTGGGTGAGTATCCGGATGGCGGAGTTTTGAATTAATTGAATTTTGTGTATGGTGCAGCTCAGGAGACAAGTGAGGAGGGCATTGGAATAGTCCAGCTGGGAAGTGACGAAAGCATGGACGAGGATTTTGGCTGCTGTGGTTTTGAGGTACGGACGGAGGTGGACAATGTGACGGAGGTAGAAAAAAATAGTCCATGTCAGGGAATGGATGTGGGGTAGAAAGGAAAGCTGGGGATCAAACATAAAGCCTAAGTTGCACACGGGTTCAGTGAGTCTGAGGGAGAGCCCAGGGAGGCTGAGGAGGTCAGACCCACCGGAGAGAAGACATGACTGGAGCCAAAAAGTATGGCTCCCATGTTGCCGACATTCAGCTGCAGGAAGTTTGGACTCATCCAGGCCTTGATGTCTGCAGATCTCCTTGTATGCAATACACAAAGGAGCCATTTAAATACTTAAAGCATAACCTATTTATGCACAGTATTTCGACCTTAATCTAAAGGTTCAAGAGTTCAGCTGTCATTCAATGATTTTTAACAAACTTGGGAAATGCTGTTTTTCACACAGTGTACTCTCTGCAGTAACTGCTGCTGAGGGAGCAGCAGAAGAGCAACTGGGTGACAAGATCCGTTTTATGCACTTGATAGTGATTTGAATTGTGAAAAGGAACACTATGTGTGCAGTACATCCTACTGTAGTATGCAAGACACAAAGTAGACATTTAATTGTAGATTTGTTTGTTTGAAGTTGCCTACGAATAGGAGAAATCAAGCTACATATGTTATTAGTGCAACTCAACAGTGTCCAATGTGGTATGTTCTATACATTATCTATTTAATCAATTGTGGTAACAAGATTTTTCTTGGCCTCTGTATGCCTTTGATAACTCCAATCATGGGTTTGCTTTGTTGTAGACCCTACTGAGAGCTGATTATGGTCCTGAAAACTAAATACTGACGGCTGATTATGGAAACCATAAATCATCTTTATTGACATTTCAAAAATCCTGAATATGAATAGTGTTCAGTATGTTTCACAATGTTTGAGTCAGAAGCTGGGATTTTACATTTAACTACTATCATAGCTTCTTGCAAACTGATGATAGTTGGTCGTGAGTTCACTTGTGATGAGAATATCATGTTAACATCAGTTGACAAATTGTAATGATTTTCTGCTGTTAATCTAACACTTTGCAATTCATCTGTGTTAGTTTAATAGAATATACTCCTTGTTAACAATAAATATCATGATTTCTGACTCCTCCATCTTGGGAGTGAGTCAACCTCTGTGGCAAAATTGCATGTTAAATGAAATATATCAAATTAAAACAAATTCTATATACCCCCATTAATATTTTTTTCAGGTTTAGTGAATTAATCTGAAAGTATTATTGTTTTAAGACATTTTACTGTAACTAACATACGTTACCGGCTTCAAAAATACATAAGTAATGTCTTTTGATTTTATTCCCCACTAATTATCCAACGAAAAGTATATATGAATGTTTGTGAGCAGGAAAGACCGTGCAGTCCGCTTGGCTGTTACCAAAATGTTTTGAAAAAAAATTCTGTATCTCTCATAGCCCACTTGAATTATTTGCCAAATAAGTAGTGTTTCTTAAACCGCACACCAGATAACCACATGTCAGCTTCTCTGCGTCAGGGCTGAGATGCAGAAGTTAAGTTTCAGATAAAATCTGTAGTTTCGCTCTCGTAACTAGGTAACTGGCAGTTTGAGGTAGCTGTGTTTATTCATTTGATACAAGTACACTGTAGCATTTGAGACAGAGTAAGAGAGTGACAGAGCATGGAAAAACAAAATTGACCAACAAAAGTGATAGAAATGCACCTTACCTTTAATCCAGGCCTGTAAATAATAAAACCATCACATGATACTAAATTAGGAAATTCATAATTTCCTGATTGCTATTTTGGATTAGAGCATTTGTAATTCAAAACAAGAGAGTTCTTGAACTTCCTTTGAGAAAACTCCCCATACATCACTGTTCCCTTCAAAAAATGAAATTTTGAAGAAAACATCTTGAATACCACCTGACAAAGCTATGCTTTAAGTATCAAAGATTCTTTTCTTAGAGTTTTGAAAAGTATGTGTAGGTAAAGGTCAGTTAATGCATCAGTCTGTTATTTTTGAAGATATTTGAAATATCTTGAAGCCATAGTGTCTTCCACTTGCAGTAATCAATGATTAATTTTACCAATAGGAAACAATTCTGATACATTTACAAGAAGACACACGTCAGCACATATGTTGTTGAATGACAAACTGGGTTTGGTGATTAGTGCAGGCCTAGTTTAATCAACGTCATTCCACAACAGTAAAGAACTTTAGAGGAAATTGTTGAAAGTATCCAACCCACATATCTGCAATATGGCACCTGTAATACAACGCAACTTTTAGTTTCACTATAAATTACATGAATCTTGAATGTTGCTTCTTTACATATGTGGCCATTTAAGTCATCTTTTGAAATAACAGGCTGATGCTTGAAATAGCTATCATTTCAGATATCAGTCTGACTCATTTATCAGTACTGTCACATCTGGGTCAGAAGGTTTTGGTTTCAAGCCCCATATCTGGACTTTAAACTCATAGTCTAAGCTCCCAATTCCCCAACATATTAATTTCAAGATTAATTGAGCTTTCAGCCACAATACCTCTGGTCTCTTGAACTCTTTTCAAAAAATCCTGTGCTTCATATCCTCCATCTCTGCTTTCAAAACACTTCAAAAAATCTATTTGACCATACCTTCGGTTGTCTCTCTCCTGACCCTTATATTCCAATTTGCTCATGTACCCACTCTGTTTTTTGAAACTATTTGGCACATTCTGCCTACATGAATGGTGCTATGTAAGAGCAAGTTTGATATGATGATTGATAAATTCTGAACTCTTTGACATGTTCCAGCACTCTTGTCAAACTTGTCAACTCTGCAAAATCCTAGGAATTAAATTCACAAACTCAGATGGGTGAAGCTTCACCAATTGCAGGACTAAGAAGTTTTACACTGTGACACTTTGCACTCCATATGTGCAGCTAAATTGGATCCTCATTATATGCAGTGTTTGAGATCCATAAAATTTTGTTGCAGGAAATGATAGCCCATTTCACTGTACATGTCCACAGCCAGTCAGATTGCTCTCTTGCCAGCTAACTGCACTAAAAGAAATCTGGCTAACTTCCCGGTTATTGGTCATCACCACCAACATTGCTTCCTGTTAGCTATGCAAACATAAAATGGTGTGATATCTGGTTTCACTGCACCAAGACACGCACACTGGTTCGTTCCCAAGCCTCAAAAAAGACTGACTTCCAGGTAATGAGATCACCACTGATGTCATTACCAGTTTTGCGCAGCAAATAAGCAGTAAAAGGTCCTGATTTCAATGTCGTTAGGATTCCGCCAGTGTCATTAAGAGAAGGGAGATTGTATCAGTGTTCCGGCCAACAATTCCCCAAATGACATTGGCCATTCACTTGATGGCTGTTTGTGGGACATTGCTGCGTGCAAATTGACTGCCATATTCTTCCACAAAACATGCAGTCACACTGTATTCTGTGAAATGCTTTGAGACGCCCTCCCACTATATTATGCATTATGACAAGGCGTCACTGTAATAAAGCACCCAATTTTAGTTATTTTAAATTACATTAGTACATAAGCAAGTAATAAAGGGGAATCCCGTTATAGTGCCCTCCGCTAGAGCGCTGCCTCGATTCTGCACAAGCCTAGTGGGGACCCATACGAATAGGAAGCATAGTCGACCTGGCTTCTGTTGCTGCCAACCCTCCACCTCACCCTCTCTTTATCTATTTTTAAATACCACCTTAAGACTTACCTCTTTGACCACGTCTATGGTCACCATCCCCTTCTGTTCAGGTGCTCAGTGAAGATCCCTTGGCACTGTTCAGAAAAGTGAAGGAAATTTCTCTTGGTGTCCTGGCCAACAATCCTTCAACTAAAATTAGTCATTTACTTCATGTTGTTTGTGGATCATTTCTTTGTGCAAATTGATTGAAGCATTCATCTGCACTTAATACTAAAATCCCTGTTAAAGGGTTTTGACGACACAAGGTGCTATATCAAAACAATAATTCTATTATTGTTTTCTGTGCAATAAAGCTGTTGTGGTTAAGCTAAGAATAGTTTACCTACCTCAAGGATGTGGTGGAATAAAGTTAACAGAAGAAGTGCCAATTCAGGGAGAAACCTTTTGAAAAATTCAGTTGAAAAACATCCGGTCTCAGAGCTTTACCAGACTGAGGGGTTTTGCTACAGGTTCTTTGAGGCAAGGCGGGGGACATGAAGCAGGTCGGAGTCTGCTGAGCAGAGGGAGCGGGCAGGTTGGTAGGGGGTGAGGAGATCGCAAAGGTAGGGAGGAGCAAGACCATGGAGGGCTTTGAAGGTGAGGACCAGAATCTTGAACTGTATCCTCTGTTTGATGGGAAGCCAGTGGAACTGGGCGAGGATGGGGGTGATAGGGTCACGGAGCCTGGTGTGGGAGCAGACAAGGGCAGCAGAGTTCTGGACGATCTGCAGCTATGGAGGGAGGAGTTGGAGCGGCCGACAACCAGGGAGTTTGTGTAGTCGAGTCTGGATGTTATGAATGCTTGTATGAGGGTTTTGGCAGCCTGCAGGGTGAGACAATGGTGGAGCCGAGCGATGTTGCGGAGGTGGGGAAAGACAGAGTGGGTCATGGCACTGATGTGGGGTATGAAGGACAGTTGAAGGTCAAACCGGACCCCAAGGTTCTGCATTGGCTCAATGAGATGTACAGTGCAGCCATGGATGGTGATGCTGTCAGTGCCTGAGGTATGGAGGTGCTAACAGGAGCCAAGCAGGAGGGCCTCGGTCTTGTTGGAATTCAATTGTTGGAAGTTATCTTTCACCTAGTACTTGATGTCTGACAGACATTCTGTGAGGACAGCAGTGGTCCTGGGTTGATGGTGGAGGCAGAGAGATAGAGTTGGGTGTCATCCGCATACATGTGGAAGTTGACCCCATGTCTGCAGATGGTGTCACCAAGAAGGAGCACATAGATATTGAAAAGGAGAGGGTCAAGGACAGAGCCCTGAGGGATGCACGTGATGGTGCGGGGGCTGGAAGAGAAGCCATTAGTGCCGACAAAGTGGAGACGGTGGGAGAGGTAGGATTTGAACCAAGCAAGGGCAGGTCCGCAAAGTTTGAGCTGAGAGGAGAGGCGGTGTAGAAGCATAGAGTGGCCAACAATGTCGAAGGCAGGAGAGATGTCGAGGAGGACAATGAGGCAGATGTTCAGAATGTCGTTGGTGACTTTGACCAGGGCTGTCTCCATGCTGTGGGCAGCAAGAATGGAGGAGAGGGAGTTGTGGAGAAGAGAGATCGAGGAGGGTAGGTCATTGTGAGAGGAGGGCCAGAGGAGCAGGAGTTTGGTTGACTCCAGGACAGCGGAGAGGGAGTGGAGGGAGATTGTTTTCCTGGGGTGGTAGGTGATAGAAGTGGGTTGAGCAGGGGGAAGGTGTACGGAGGTGTTAAAGGAAATGGTGGGAGAGGTAGGATTCGAACCAGGTAAGGGCAGGTCCACAAGATTGAGCTGAGAGGAGAGGCATAGAGTTAATATAAGGTGGCATAGAATTTAGTGATTTCCTTATATCACCTGGGTTGCCTATCTGTCATCTTTACTCACACGCTCAGGTGCCACAGTTTTGAGTCTGTATTTGTAGCACATACTCAAGCAGCTTACTGGGCTTATCACCATGATAGGAATATTTAGCCTTGATTTAATAAAACCATCATTCCACATTCAAGTTAGGTTGAGTATTAAGATCCCCCCATGTCTGTATTAAATCTTTTTTCACACTCAACATCCTTTGTCACTTGTGAGTGGCTTCCAAGTTAACTGCTTTGCCTCCTTTTCCAGGACCCATTAGGCCTGAAGCTTACGGAGATTATGTGCCGAAGTATAGTGATAATATGGCCCTGGAGCACTGCTTTGGCTGATTCCCATAACAGTGTGGGCAAGGTGCCTGGCTTTTAATTCTCTTCAATAAAAAGAGGCAGCCTACCTAGTACAAATGGATGCAGAAAAAAATCAGGTTTCCCAGGAGAGATCTGTTAAGTCACCATTGGTCAGTCTTAGATGAAAGGCTTGCCAATGTCAATTTCCTACTGATAGGAGCGTGATATGAAACAGCAATATTTCAATTTTACATCCTTTTACTCTAAGCAGGTTGGATTCTTTCACGGGGAAGTAGTCCAGCCTGGAGTAAGATTTGTGAGGTTTTGATTAAAAGGCAAAATCACATCTCTCTTGGGTGCAAGGCAACCAGACATCAATCAAACCTAGTTCATTATAGCCCTGCAAAAAAGCCCTGGTGGCCAGACTTGGCCATTCTGACCCCCTTCCCCCGGTACTTGATCTATTTATGATAACAGAGTGCAATTAAAATTACCCCCTACCATACCCCTCCCGCCCATATGTGGGGCCAACGGAAGAAAACTTGTCATTGGAAATGTGGAAAAATCCACATTAGGGACATAGATATTTAAAACGTATTTTTAAAAAAAATCTTTTAGGTGTCAACCAGGTTCGTTTGGTAGCATTCTCTCCTCTGAGTCAGAAGGTTATGGGTTTAAACCCCATACCCAACTGGCAGCCTATGGCCCACATCCAGCCTGGGAGATGATGAGCATTCGAACCTGTCAATCACACTAGCAGGAAAGAGGCACAGAGACACTCACAGACAGAAAGAGAGAGATACAGAGACCCACACAGACAGAAAGAGAAACACACAGAGACAGAAAGAGAGCGAGTGAGACAGAGAAAGAGAGACAGATACAGAAACACACATAGTCAGAGGGAGAGACAGACAGAGAGAGAGAGAGAGATCCAGAGACATACACACAGGAAGGAAAGACACAGATACAGAGAGAGACATAGCGACAGATACCTTGTCGCTGGCTGCATTATTATTTTCAAATTTGCATGAATTTTTACATTGCCTATTTCAAGTTTGCTTTGTAACTAAAATATAGTGAAGTTAAGCAATACAGTTACACAATTTAAACCACAGGATTTCTATGATTCTATGGAAGGGTAACACAAAATTATTGCTTATGGAGCCCATGGACGTTTTCTCAAATCCAGCTTTTGGCCCTCAGCAGCCAAAAGGTTGGATCACCCAGGTCTAGGCTGACACTTCAGTGCAGTACTGGGGGATGGGGTCCTTCAGATGAAACTTTAAACCAAGGTCCCGTCTGCTCACTCAGGTGAAAGTTAAAGATTCCGTGAGACTATTCAAAAAGAAATAAGAGTTTCTGTGAGTGTCCTGACCAACAATCCTCCAAATAAAAGTATCTTTCACCGCACAATTTTTTGTGGGACATTTGAGTATGCAAGTTGGCTGTTGCATTTGCCTATCAAATACAGTCAATACACTTTACAGCAAGTCCTATGATGTGCTTTGAGACATTCTCCCAACTTGAAAAGCACAATGTCAAATGCAAGGATTATTACCATGCTTATTATTTCATTATTAAAATACATAATTTCCCCCACCCCCCCTCAAAGGCCCAGTTGCTAAAGACATTGCCTGAGATAAGTCATAGCAATCTGAATATTCTAGATATGAAATAAAATAAAGGTCTGTCCTAACTTAGGTGACTGGGGTAGCAGTTATAGGCTACAATTGGCTTTAGTGCTCCCTGGGCTAGGTAGGGGAATCATCATCTTAGATTCCCACTCCCGATTACTACCTCCTGGAAAGTGTTCATCTTTCTGGACAAGAATGGCCTTGATTGTAACATTATATATTCAATAGCTTCTTGACACTCTGATGTGAGGAATGGCCACTTAGGTTGAGGTACGAGAAGACAACTGGCTTCATGGAACTGTATCCCAGCAAACGGTTAGAGCCTTCGGGAGAGGAAGGAGAGACACAGTTTGGAAAATAAAAACATATAATTGAGCTATCTGTACTAGGAAGAGGTTTAGAAGTAGATAACCTTTGTTTCAGCAAAGTAAAACGCACAGGAAAGTCCACCTCTTTTGGACGTAAAGTAGTGCTTAAGTGTATATAAAAAATAGGAACATGTTGGAGAATGCCATGGTTAAAACAAATTGTGAGCTATTCATGTGTTACTGCATATAGATAACAAACACGAACAACTTGGAAGCTGAAGTGCCCTTTAGAAGACAGATTGAGAAATCATTTGTTTAGTGTATTTAGTTCAGAAATGCTGTTGCAGGATTAACATTATCTAAGTGAATGAATGAACTCCCACGGGTCCACAGAACTACAATTATGAAGTATTTTATTTTGCTTTTTGTGGAGATACTGGTGACCTTAAACAGCTGCTTAGTTTTTACTTGGCACTGCTTCCTTCAGCATGATTTATGCCATTAGTCATTCCATGCCATTAGATTAATTATTCTTAAATTCGAAATTGTTTGCACTATTTTAATATGTGGTAGTGCTTTGTGTCTCATGATATTAACTTCATTGTGTAACTAAAATTATACAATACTTATGGAAAAAGGAATTTGTTAGCATTTTTAGCTTTTTAGATAATATTATGTGTTTGTTGAAATTTTCCACCAAATCTGGCATTTTGTTAGGGCAGCTCTTATAATACAGTAGAAAGTCAAAGAAATTAACACAATTACTGTTGATATTGAGCGTCTCCTTACTTTCTGTGAACTATGGAGAGCACATGGTGTACAGTGTGTACAGATCTAAAAGAATGAATCGTTCTGTATAGTAAATTTCTATGGTTTTATGGAGTATTGTGTACAATTTAATAATCCCTCCAAAATAATCCCTCCAAAAAAATAAAACAATAATAAATTGGTCATTTTCAATCCATATGACTGTTTGTGGGACATTGCTGTGCGCAATTGGCTGCCACGTTCGCCCACAAATATACAGTCAATTCATTTTACAGTGTGTTCTGTGAAGCGCTTTCGGACATCCTCCCAACGTGAAAAGCACTATATCAAATGCAAGGATTATTATTTTTATTATTATAACTTTGGGTATCATTAAATGAAGGATTTTACAGCTATTAAAACTATGGTAAGAGAAGGATATGTTCACTGAGATCATACCCAAATGAGAGAGTATAGTTATGTTCCAAGACTCAAAAATGTGGCTGTATTCACTGGAGTATGGAAGGATAAGCAGGGGAATAAATGTGTTTGAATGTGTTAAAAATTCTGAAAGAATTTCAGGTGGTAACCAACAAAAGAATATTTCCCTTGGTTAGTGAATCAGTAGCAAGAGGGATTAAACTCATGTATTACTAGAAATACATAAAGGGTGATATTAGAAGAACTATTTACAGTGTGGAATGAATGATCACAAGGAGCTAATGAAACCGAAGTCAGTTATGTCACTTAAGAAGGAATTAAATAGCTGCTTCAAGCGTAAAGAGATAAAGGGTATAGGGCACGGAAATGGGATTAAAAATACTCCAGTGAGTAGCTAGCATGTCAGTAAATGGTAAATGTCTTGTAATGATAATTTCTTTATTGTACATAAAGAATATTGAATGAAAGTCAATAGCAATACAAAATTATTGCTTTAATGTTGCTGAAATCTGGATTATTTTGTGCTCCATTCACAAGATCATTTGTGATAAATATTAAAATTCATTTCACATTGTTCAGTGCAGGAAGTTGGAAATAATCAAAAGTAGGATTAACTGAGCATTGGTTGCGTGTGTGTGTGCCGTAATTGCAGACAAAGAAATTATTTGGTCACAGATATAAGAGATTAATTCAGAGATAACACTGATGGTGGAGTGGGGGTGGTATGGTAAACAATGATGAGATGAACAGGCTTGCAGAAAGGATAATTCATGTGTCAATTAATCTTTAATGTAGAGAAATATGGAAGTGATAATGAAGCCCACTATATTCTGGGTTATAATTATGAAAGGAATTGATAAAGTGGATGTTAATAATCTGTTTCAACTTTTTGGTGAGTCCAAAACAAAGGAACATAAATATAAGCAGATCTAAATGGGAGTTTAGGAGGAAACTCTTTAAGCAAAGAGTGTGGCACCTTCTGCCAGAAGCTGTGATTGAAACAAAAATCATCACTATATTTAAGGGGAATCTTGATGCACGCATGAGGGAGAAGTGAATAAAGGATAGGGGATTAGAAGGGTTGTAGGCTCATGTGGAGTATTAGACCAAATGCCTGTTTCGGTTCTGTCTATGTAATCTTATGTAAATAAATGATTGAAAACACATCTTATTCAGTGCTGTGTAGGTTGTAGATTTCATAATTGTGTTCTCTATGTTCACTGTTGCTGTTTTATCATTTGCTTCTTAAAACACGTCAGGGGTGGATGGAAGGAAAAAGACATGTTTGGCAACGGAATGTTGTAATCAAGCTCGCTGTTTGTGGCGGTCTTGGTAGTCCTGTTCCCGAGCCAGGGGGGTACGTAATACTCTAGGGCACTGCTGATGACAGGATAGCCATGACTTGGAAGGGCAGACCAGTCACTGGCGGCAGGGAATCCTCCCACTCAGCTCCTTTTAACCCTGCAAGCCAATGCCCTAATGGATAGGGTGGTCCTAGCTGGATAAGCTTAGGGAAAACTTGCCAGACAGTGCTATCAATGGCAAGCTATGCATTTTAGCTGTTATATACTCCAGCACAACCCCAACACACACTCTGAGATCCCAAAGCCTCGGCTCCTGCCAACCTGCACCTAATAGCCAGATAGGTAATGAGGGATAAAGGAATAGAAGGTTATGCTTGAAGGCTTAGTTAAGGAAGGCGAGGAAGAGGCTCGTGTGGAGCATAAGCACCGGCATAGACCAGTTGGGCTTAATGGAGTCCTGTAGCTCAGTGGTTAGAGCACTCGCCTTGCAAGCGAGACACCTGGGTTCAATTCCAGGCAGAGGGCGAAACCTTGGGCAAGTTTCCTTACTCCACACACCTAATAATAATCCCTCCAAAACAAAACAATAATACATTGGTCATTTTCAATCCATGACTGTTTGTGGGACACTGCTGTGCGCAATTGGCTACTGCATTTCGCCCACAAATATACGATCAATTCACTTTACAGTCTATTCTGTGAAGCGCTTTGAGACGTCTAGAAGTCGTGAAAAGCGCTATATCAAATGCAAGGATTATTATTATTACTCTTTAGCAGGGTGATTGATGGGTTTCTGCATGTGTCAGACACCCGCTGACCAAAAAACCTGGGAAGAAAATGTTTGGTTCTTTCTGTGTTGATTCATCTTTGATGCTCCAGTATTATTTTGCTTTTAGCAGTCAGTTGGCATGTAGAGACTTCTTTTTGAAATCCTAGTTGCTATAAGGGAAACACTGTTGTTCAAGGCTCTTACACAACCAACAGAAGTGTTATAAAGCAGAAAAAGCTCCCTAACACCATCTATCTCTGAAATTTTAGGGAAGCTTGTGGAAGTAAACAACATTAACTGCTGATAAATACATTTTCTTTAATAGCTTTCTTTCTGTTTGAAATATGTTTGAATAATGTATTCATGAAATCCACATTCTAATAATTTCGTACCAGTACATTGCTTAATAGCTATTCTGATTTTAAATTTTGTATATCTTATTGAGTTTCCAAAAAACCTCATCACCTATATTCCGTGATGAAATATTACTATAGTTTTGAATATTCAGAATAGTTTGGCTCAGCTATTTTTGACAAGTACAGCAGCATACATTATGGGTTCCTTTGAAAATTTTGCAATGTTGTGGTTCAACCTTAGACTACGCTTGTCAGTTTTTTCCAGCAGTTTCTTATCTGATATACGTATTTAAGAACTACTAGAATGTAGATCTGAAGCTTTTTATATGTTTTATTATTTAAGGAAAATTATTATTGCTCAAAACATCACCTTGATTGTGGTATAAACCACTACTTTAAAAGTTAATGGAAAATGCTCTTCTGATGTAAATCATAGGTAAAAGGCAATTGGATTTTAGGTAATAGACAAAATATATGGAGAGCAGTGATCATAACCGATAATTGGAGTATTGGCAATATGTGGGCCTACACAACATTACATACATCTTCTTGTTAGTTAATCAAATACTTGATAATTAATTATTAACCTTTTATTTGGATAATAAATGGTGTTTAAGACCTAATATACTGTCATTAATGATTTTCTGATTCAGTTCATATTTTAAATCTAATATTTCCAAATTGCTACGGTGCTTGACATGCACTAAATCAGACAAAAAATCAATTATGTGTAACCAATGCATTATTCTTAAATAAAAGAAAATTTCACAACGAAGTACCCCTTTAAGTTCAGTTCATTTATAAGGTGCAAATTGGCTGCCACATTCACCCACAAAATACACACATTCACACAACTTTACAGTATATCCTGTGAAGGGCTTTGAGACGTCTTAACGACACTATAAGGCATTATTATCAAATACAAGGATTATTAAGGCAATAGCTCTGTAGACCTGACAATTGGTTTTGACAAGTGAGCTGGCGAATTTACCATGCACTAAAAATCACCAACTCCTCGATCATGAGGTAACCGCCAGTGCCACTTCTTAACAATGCAGGAAGCACATATGCATAATGTGCATGTGTAGTGAGCAAGAAGTCAGTGGAAACCTAATGACCCAGAAGCCAGCCATTTTAGCATGAAAGATCAGTCACTGGAGGATGTGAGCAGTCTGCTTCTATGCATGATCATGCCCCCAGTACAACCGCATTATAAGTGAAATCATGCTATAGTGAAGATGTTATAATGGGTGCACTAATTTACTGACTAGTGGGTTGTTGGTGACTTTGGATTGAAGTAATGTATGTCACTAAATGGTGCAGATGAAAGATAGTGAACTTTAAGCAGTGAACTATGCAGTTAATTATACGTCACAGAAATTTTGACTGAAACTAAGCAATAATAAAATAAATAGCTTTTGCTCAATAGTCTCAAAATATTGTAAATTACAGTAAATTATGCTAATTAAAAATCTCATTAATTAGGCAGCAGCAGGTTATTTAAACTGCCCTTTTAATTAAATTGCTGTCTGTGTAGGTTAGTCACAGCTCAATGGTTCATTACAAGTTCATACCTTAAAGCACATCAAGTGTCACAGCTATATTGGCAGTGCTAATGATTTGATCTAATGCGATTGAATTTTTTTTCTAAAATGCCAACAAACTATTTCTTGAAAAATATAACTTTATTTGCGTTTAAAACCAACCCAGTGTTTTTACATTTTAAAACAATTCATTAAAACTGTTTGACCATTAAAATGCAACTATAACTGACGTATATTTGTGACATACATTAATGCCTATTTTACCCATTAGCTTCAACATTATGTTAAGTGCACAAGAGGATTTCCAGTTGAAGACGACTATCATGACATATACTTAAATTGCAACTTGTCACATCGTGATATAAAATCCTGTTAAATGTATGTTGATTCTTGACCTATACCACCATGACTAGCTTTATTATATGAATACCCACTTCAGGGCACGAGTCAGCATTATATATAATAATCATACTGATGGTGGGACTGGACCCCATCCTCAACTATTTATGCCATATTATATCAATCCTGCTTTGTACCAAAGGCAACATATCAGTAGGCTTTGTTGCTGTTATTTAGTATCAACTGATACTGTCCGTGTAGCGGTCTTACTGCCTTCTGTTCATCAGCATTAGTAGCTGACAAGCACGCAAATGTAGCAGGAGATTATCCAGTGATTCCCAGTCATCTTCTCTGCGCCATACATCCTTGGGCAGTACTTCTACAGTGAAAATAGTAAAAGAAGAAAGAACTTGTATCTTTATACTTGCCTTATCAGGTATTCATTAAAGGTCTGTAGCTCAGTGGTTAGACCGCTCGCCAAGTGAGAGATCTGGGTTCAATTTCCAGCAGGGCAAAATGTTGGGCAAGTTTCCTTACTCCACACTCCTCTGTTTACCTAGCAATCAGTAGGAACATGGTTGTTAGTCAATTGGTGGATCGCTTTTCCGGGGGTTATCAAAAACAAAATAATAAATTGGTTACTTCAATCCACGACTGTTTGTGGGACACTGCTGTGTGCAATTGGCTGCCGCTTTTCGTTCACAAAATATACAGTCAATTCACTTTACAGTATATTCTATGAAGTGTATTGAGATGTCTCGAAAACATAATAAGGCTCTATATCAAATGATATTATTATTATCGAATGCAAGGATTATTATTATTATTATTATCCCATGCACTATTTGAAAAAAAGGGTTTCTCCCATGTTTCGCAAATAAAAGTGATCATTTACATCATAGTTGCTTATGGGTCATTGCTGTGCACAAATTCGCTGCTGCATTTACTTACAAAATACATAGTCTATGAAACTTTATACTATATCTTGTGAAGCATTTTGAGATGTTATATTTGAGATGGAAGATGGTATATGAAATGTAAGGATTATTTTATTACAAAGTAAATATAAAAACCTAAGTTGTCAATGATTTCAATGCACATCCTAATTTGGAGTTTTTTAATGAAAAAATCTGTGCCTTAGATTGAAATAAATATGGTAAAATATAATAAAAATTAAGTTTATTAAAATAACTGAAGGGTTATGATTAAATAGTATGAATGAACAAATCTATGTACTATTGTATCATGCCAAATTGAGGGACTTGACCTCCATATCATTCTGTCTAAAACTCAATTTGGCTAACAGATCGTTCATCCATTGTTATACAATTCAATCACACCTTAGTGAGTAGCTGAAAGCCAACTGGCTGAAGAGTGTTCACTTTTTCATTGAGCATAATTGGAATCGATTCCTATGCCTTACCTAACTAATCCATCAAAGTCAACAGTGAACTACATCTCCCTGTAGCTTCGTCCATTTCTACAACTATTAGCAGCGCAGTAGATAGGCATTGGTGCTGGGAGAGAGTTGATATGCTGACCGTTGTTAATTTCATATTGACTTAATGAATATGGAAATCTCCATCTTAGTATTTACTTTGGGTGGTATAAATGCTAATTTTCAAATTCCAAAGTAGGTTTAGTACAGTGATATATTTTATATTGAGCATTTAAAACACCAGCAGTTAAGTCAATTGCTGTATTTTCAGAGGGAGAAGATGATGTTAATATAATTTAAATAATGCAACAAATTCTGGAGGTTTAATCTACACCATCAGAAGAAAGTCAAAGGGAGGAAAATGTTGATGATTGGGGCTAGTAAGAAAAAAAACAGGTGGTAAATCAGCTCAATTACTGAACACTGGATAAGATAGAGTATTGCACTAGAAACCTGTATGTGCATTGTACATTGTGTGGGTCCATATAGCTCAGTGGATAGAGCACTTGCCTCGCAAGCGAGTGGACCTGGGTTTGATTCCTGGGCAGGGCGAATTGTTAGGCAAGTTTCGTTACTCCACACGCCTCTGCTTACCTAGCAGTAAGTAGGAACCTGATTGTTAGTCGATTGGTGGATCGTTTTTCCGGGGGGGTTATAATCCCTTCAAAATAACTTGGTCACTCAATCCACCACTGTTTGTGAGATACTGCTGTGCACAACTGGCTGCCGCATTTCGCCCGCAAAATTTACAGTCAATTCACTTTACAGTATATTCTGTGAAGTGCTTTGAGGAGTCTCGAACACATGATAAGGCTCTATATCAAATGCAAGTATTATTATTATTATCATTATTATTATGTAACTATTTAACATTCCTGTCTCGCTTTTGATTTGTGGACAGTAGATTCAAATCATTAAGTGGATAATATGTGATGTTGCAGGTAGACATTAGAGGTAACATTTACTTTCTGTCACATTGCTATGAATTAATTATAATTAAACTATTAAAATCAACCAAAAACTCATAGGCTTTTGTTCTGTTAATGAAAAATTAAACTTAAAATAGTCCAAATTCCTGTAATTTATTTTTTTCTTTCTTTCCAATGGCAGACATAATGTACTGTGCCATTTAATCAATGCTTGGAAAACGTTGAAAGTTATGTGATTCCTGCAATTGGTATTATTTTGCAGGGAATAATTGCATGTTTATTTGTAATCAAACTAATTTGCAATTCATACATGGTGTACAACTAAATATAATAATGTCTCGATAATCCAAAAATGCACAATCACCTCACTTATAGGAAATTCTATGCAACGGTTTGAGACGTCCTCCTGATATAAAAGGCGCAATATCAAATGCAAGAATTATTACAATTATTATGTTACTACCTGGGTGACGTGAAGCTAAACAGACCAATACATTTCTTGGGTTCAACAACAACAAAATTACATTTATATAGTGCCTTTCAGACCCTAGACTACACTAAATAATTAATACTGTATCAATCATAGCACATGGATGACCTTAGCATTACTGGAGAGGCTGGGGGCATGTAAACATGGTCAAATTTTCATGCCTAATTCATATCTGGTCACTGCTGCTGTTTGATCGTCTCCAATCTCATGCAATAGAGAATTATCATAAAAAGCTATATTAAAAATAACAACAAGATTACATTTGTACAGTGCCTTTCATGTCGGGAGGACATCCCAAGGCGTTGGACAGAGTACAGCATTTCAGACCCGAGCTGGGGTTGGGGGGAAGGGAGGGGAGGGAAGGGGGGTGGCCGATGGCATGGTCGAAGAGGAGGGTCTTGAGGCCGGACTTGAAGGAGACTAAGGAGGGGGTGAGGCGGAGTAACTCGGGGATGGAATTCCTGAGGTTGGGGGCAGGTAGCTGAAGGCTCTCCCGCCAATGGTGGGGTGGGTGGGTCGGGGGATGTGGAGCAGGTCGGAGCCGGCTGAGCGGAGGAAGTGAGTGGGTTGGTCGGGGGTTACGAGGTCACAGAGGTAGGGTCGGGCGAGGCCGTGGAGGGCTTTGTAGGTGAGGACCAGGATCTTGAACTGGATCCTCTGAAGGATAGGGAGCCAATGGAGTCGGGCGAGAGTGGGGGAGATGGGGTCACGGAGTTTGGTGCGGGAGAGGACACAGGCTGCAGAGTTCTGGATTATCTGCAGCCTGTGGAGGGAGGAGTTGGGAAGGCCGACAAGTTGAAGTACAACCATGGAGGTTGATGCTGCCAGAGCCTGAGGTGCTGAGGCGCTGGCGCGAGGCAATCAGGAGGGCCTCAGTCTTGTTCACATTCAACTGTAGGAAATTTGCCCTCATCCAGGACTTGATGTCCGACAGACAGTCTGTCAGGACAGCAGTGGTCCTGGAGTTGAGGTTGGAGGCAGGAAGATAGAGTTGGGTGTCATCCTCATACATGTGGAAGTTGACCCCATGTCTGCGGATGATGTCACCAAGGGGGAGCATATAGATATTAAAGAGGAGAGGGCCAAGGACAGAGCCCTGGGGGACGCCAGATGTGACAGTGCGGGGGCTGGAGAAGAAACCATTAGAGGCAACAAAGTGGAGACGGTGAGAGAGATAGGAATCGAACCAGGCAAGGGCAGTTCCATGAAGATTGAGTAAAACGGAGAGGCGGTGTATGAGGATGGAGTGGTCGACAGGGTTGAGAGGTCGAGGAGGACAAGGAGGCAGAGGGAGCCCTGATTACAGATGTTCAGAATGTCATAAGTGACACTCTGAAAGTCTTAATGGTAGGATAATAGGATGGGTATTCTGGGAGGATGAGATTGGGGAGGGGAGATAAATTGGGTCTCCTTGGAGCTGAACTGGCTCCAAGGTTGCTACGCAATGGCAATGGCGGTGACAATGACTCGATTGGTTTTGGCAGTCTGGCTCCCGAGCCATGCAGGTCCACAGAACTTCAGAGAATTGCTTATGATAGACCAGCCAGCCTGTCTTATCAGCAGGACTTGGCGGGGCAGATCAGTCACTGGGAGGGAGGGATTCTTTCCACTCAGCTTCTGTTAATCTTGCAAGCCAAGCGCAAATGGGTAGGGTGGTCCTAGCTGGACAAGCAGCAGGAAGCTTGCCAGACAGTGCATTCAAAGGCAAGGTACGTGGTTTTAGTTGGTTAGACTCCAGCAGTATTCCAATGCATACTCTTAGCTCTTGCCAACCTGCACCTAATACCTTCTGGAATTAGGTAAGCAGGGTGTATCCCTCGAGGGAAAGAGTGTGTATTCCATTCCATACATGGAAATTTCCATGTGTAGGTGTGTGTTAATAAACTGAACTCAGTCTGGTTTGGACACTCTAGATCAGTATGGTGCTGCGTTTCCATATGTATCAGACAGCCGGCTGACCCTAATTAAAAATCCAGCCTCTCTTGTGATTTGTGTGAGTTACTCAAGGACCAATGCTGTCTGTGGAATCGCACTGCATTCCAAGTCACTGCCTTCTATTAGGGAGGAATATGGGGAGAAAATCTAATGGAAAACTTGGAAGAAAAGGAGAAAAAAAGCTAAGAATTAGTAGCAACTGTTAAATTATTAATACCAACAGGGCTACATTGAGGAGCAGTTAATGTCAGTTAATTTAGCTGTCTTTGAAGGTACAGTACAATCAATTGATCTCCATCCTTCATTAAATGTTTCACTGAAAGGGTAATCTGGTACTAAGCAATCAGCTGTTTAAACATAGTAAAATACCAACACTGTGCCTCTGGAAATCCATTTGAATTGAAAAAAATAATGAGAGATATTTAAATAGCTCTGAAAAGTACCTTTAACAATGGATTATTTCAGTCAACCATAGTCTCATCAGTCCAGCTATGTTTAGTTTATGTATTAGTGTTAAGCCATAAATGATTTGCAACAAGTAGAGCAATGGTAGAGTTAACATAATCCTTGTATTTGATATGCTGTTTTCATGGCAGGAGAACGTCCTCTCCCTTCCCTTCTCCCCTAGTCGTCCTCTGAAATGCTATCCTTCATGAAGGGCACTATATAATAAATTCAAGTTGTTATCTCAATGATTTTTCAGAGGATATACTGGAGCATGTAATGACTATTTTTCTAGGTGAATAAGTTGTAGCAATTCAGTATTAGCCAAATTTTATTATGATCCTGGGTTAGTAAATTTCATGATTCTGATACCAATTTATGTTGGGAGATTTACTGCTATCCTAATTTTGTGGTGACCAATCAGTGGGGATATGTTTTGTTATTTATGGCCTCTAAAAATGACAGGGCTGCCACTGATAGTTTTCCATCAACTGCTGTATTTTTCTCTCTCTTCGTACAAGAAACAATTGCACTATAAATGTGTTGGAGCTGAACAATTACCACCACGTCCTGAGGAACTGTGGTGGTCTTTTTCAGTCTATTGCTCTAATTATCGAAAAACAATTTGCAAACATAGCAAATTCCTCTTTACATCCACAAAAAAATGCATATTTTCTTAAATCTTGTGGAATTTTTTTCAGATTGTATGTTAATATGCACCGAGGGAGCCATCATATGTAAATTACCATCAAAGGGAAACAAATCCCAGCTTGCAAAGTGTTTAAATGTTTTTGTGTGTATGTTTCCATTATAAACCTGCAGGCCGCATCAAAGCAAGAGGACAAAAAGAGATGGAAAGAAAGGAGACCTACAACAACAACTTGCATTTGTATGGCCCCCCCCTCACACAGAGTAGGATCCGAGAGCGCTTGATAGTGACGAAGCATGACACTGAGCCAGTGGGAGGGGGAGGTGACTGTAGGCACGGTCAAATAAGAAGGTCTTCAGGCTCGATCTGAAGATGGGGAAAGAAGGGACAAGAAGGAGGGATAGAGGAAGAGTGTTACAGACTTTCGGCGCGTAGTAGTTGAAAACGTGGCCACCGATGGTGGAACAGAGGGTACGAGGGACATGCAGAAGGCCCGAGCCAGTCGATCGGAAGCAGCGGATTGTGGGTCAGAGAGATATTGAGGTACCAGGGCATGAAGGGATTTGAAAACGAGTGTAAGGATCTTGAAATCAATCCATTCAGTGATACAGAGCAGTGGAGCTAGGCTACAACTGGTGTGATGGGGGTACGGAGTTTGGTACCATTGAGTATTTGGGCGGCGGAGTTCTGGATCAGCTGGATTTGTGAATTGTGGAGCTGGGGAGACCGGCGAGGAGGGCATTTGAATAGTCGAGGCGGGAGGTGACGATGCGGGGTAGGAAGGACATCTGTGGGTTAAACCTGACGCCTAGGTTGTGCACCGGTTCAGTAAGTCTGTGGGATAGGCCCGAAACATTGACTCACTTTCCTTTCTCCATAGATGCTGCCTGAGCTGCTGAGTGTTCCCGGCAACTTCTGTTTTTGTTTCAGATTTCCAGCATCTGCAGTATTTTGCGTTTTGTCTAGACAATAGTCCCATCTGATTTATATGGACAACAACAAATTACATTTTTATACAGCCTTTTACGCCAGAAGGACGTCCCAAGGCACTGAGCAAAAATACTGCAATGCTGCCATCATTAGCCACAGTATTGCAAGTTAAAGGGACCATAATAAACTCAGTTAAGCTGAGCTGGGAAGGTTGGATGGATAGAAACTACAAGTCCAAGATTACACGCAAGCATTGATTTATATAGTCTGTGAGTTTTAGAATAATGCAAGTTTTTCTTAAAAATAATGATTATTTTTGGTGTAAACTGAAAGGTTATTTTTAGAAATACATATATGTCAGATGATACTACTTGTCAGACCAATTCACACCATCGTGGAGTAAGCAGAATGTGGGTTTGTGCACTTTAATGCGCCACATCACTAAAATGCTGTCAAAATTTTAGAGGCCAGCAGTTTCTTAGATAAAAGTCAAATTAATAATAATAACCCTGGCATTTGATATAGCGTTTTATCACGTCTCAAAGCGCTTCACAGAATTTAGATCATATTTTATCAGTGTTTCATAGGAGTGACCTGAAATTAGACCTATATTAAAAGTGTGCAATTTTAACCTTTTATAACAAACTTCCCAGATTTAAGTGAAGATTGTTTTACCTTTGGTTATTGAATGCATTTACTCCTGAGAAAAGGCACAGGATCAATCATTCAGTACTTATAAGGTTTCAGAATTGTCTTGAACACTGACCTTTACTATGGTATATCCTATACTTGATCAGAACTTCAATATCCAAGATTCCCTAATGTATTCTGAATGCCATCAATTATATACATGATGCTTGCAAACATTAACAGTTATGGCATATCATCAAAATTACATTAGTTTGTTTATGCATTTAATTCGTTTTTAACTATCCTTGATTATTAAGTAGAACGAATTTCAAATATTTAGAATATTACTTCTGCACTGGGAGTATGGTTTTCATTAGATGATATTTTTTCTGACATTCTATTGGAAAGAAATACTGCACTTTGTGGTTAGTTTGTCAAACTGAGCCTCATCTAGTGGATTGTATAGCAGTAGATTTGCATAACAACCTCATCATGTCAGTTTGAATAAGGATTTTGTCAGCCTGCTTCTCCCAATATATGGTGGAGTCTGTTGTCTTTTATTAATTTAAATGTGTACAAGCAAAAATGTTCCACCCATCTAGCTTGTCCAGTTTGCCTACAAATACACATTCACTACACTTTGCAGTCAAATACCGTGTAAGTGCTTTGAAACATTTTGAAGACATGATAAGGTTCTATATCAAATATGAGGATTATTATCATGTCCCTTAATTCTTCTTCTACAATCCACACTGATCATGTTTTTCAATATTTCCTATACCTAACACAGTACTATACAACCTTCCATTTAGCATTGAGATTTTTTTAAGGTATTTTTATTTTGTTTCCCTAATAATCTGTAGACTTCAAAAAAGTTTTTCATAAAGCACAACCCAAATTAGTATCAGTGATGATCAAGAGTATGTCATGCATGTGAATGAGAAACAGATTAAAGGAAAGGAAGTAGAGGCTAGTCATGAGAGAAGCTAGGTAAATAGGGGTGGTATTAAAGAGGTGTTCCACTGGTTCATGCTGCACACATCCTGTTTCTTGAATACATAAATGATTGTGATTCACAGCTCCAGTGCAAGGCTGTAAAATGTACAGCAAATTGTGGGAGACTGTGAAATCAAGGAGTAGTCAAAAACTTGTAAAGAGAGGCCAATAAGACAAGTGCACTGGTAAATGAGGTTCAATCCAGGTAAATAAAGGTACTAAAAGGAAATGAAAGTAGAAGGCCCGTACACCCCATGAATGAAATAGAACTTGGAAAGGAAGATATTGTTAGAGCTGTAGGTGGTTGGCTTGTGGCTCAGCCTGTCTGAACAATGTGTGGTTAAATAGAAAGACTCTAAGCTAGAATTCCTAAGACATGTGAGTTCAGATCTCTAGACATCATAAGCAATTCTCTGGCCAAGCTGTACTTGGAGAGCCTAATACTTTTGGTTGCTGGAACATAAGAGGGCTGACTAGGTCTTTGAGGCAATGCAGAGGAGAGATGTAACATAGGTTGAAATTCAGGTAATTTAGAGGAAAGTAGTTTGAATAATACCACCATAAATTTAATTGCATACGCGTTCATGTAGTGTGGCATTCATCAAAATGACTGTTCGGTTCTGGCAGGTTCAAAGTTGTATGTTCATATTGTAGCTATTGTCATAATTATCCTCAGCAAGTCCTTTAACAAGCACAATCAGATGAATTTTGGCTGCTGTGTGTGTCTGGAGTATATTGTATATTGACATACCAAAGAGGTGGGATGTAGACAATTGGGTTAAGCCTGTGTGTTCAATATTTCTGCAACAAACAACAACAACAACAACAAGATTTCATTTATAGAGCGCCTTTCACGTCAGGAGGACGTCCCAAGGCGCTGCACAGTTGGGTCATGACCCGAGCAGGGGGGAAATGGTCAGGGTGAGGGGAGGGAAGGGAGGGAGAGAGGAGGGGGGAAATGGTCAGGGTGAGGGGAGGGAAGGGAGGGAGCGAGGAGGAGGAAGAGAGTCGAGAGGGGAGCTGAAGGCTCGGTCAAAGAGAAAGGTTTTGAGACCGGCCTTGAAGGAGGAAAGGGAGGAAGCAAGGCGAAGGCACTGGGGGATGGAGTTCCAGAGCCTCGGGGCTGAGAGGCTGAAGGCCCGACCACCGATGGTAGGGCGGTTGGGGCGGGGGACGTGGAGCAGACCGGAGCCAGAGGAACGGAGGTTACGGGCAGGTAGGTAGGGGGATAGTAGGTTGGAGAGGTAGGAGGGAGCAAGGCCGTGAATGGCCTTGTAGGTGAGGATGAGGATCTTGAAATCAATCCTCTGGGGGATGGGGAGCCAGTGGAGGCGAGCGAGGGTAGGAGTGATGTGGTCCCGAAGCCTGGTGCGGGACAGTACACGAGCTGCAGAGTTCTGAATGACCTGCAGCGTGTGGAGGGAGGTGCCGGGAAGGCCGGCGAGGAGAGAGTTCCCATAGTCCAGCCTTGAGGTGACAAAGGCGTGAACCAGGGTTTCAGCAGCGTGAGGGGTGAGGTAGTGCCGTAATCTGGCGATATTCCGGAGGTGATGGAAGGCGGTGCCAGTTGTGGTGCGGATGTGAGGGAGAAAGGACAGCTCAGGGTCGAACAAAACGCCGAGGTTCCTGACTGGCTTTGAGAGGTGGAGAGTGCAGCCTTGGATGCTGATGGTGTCAGCGCCTGAGGTGCGGAGGCGCTGACGTGAGCCAATCAGGAGGGCCTCGGTTTTTCGCACGTTGAGCTGAAGAAAGTTGTCTCTCGTCCAGGCAGATCAGATCAGATAGCTCAGGCAGAACATGTGTGTTAGCAGGGGCAGAATGAAGAATGCTTTTATCCTCCACCAATGCCATCAGTGGTCCCTCTCAGTAGGAGAAGCAGCAGCATGAGGAGAAGGAAGTTGAGGCTGAGGCAGATTGGGAGAGTTAACAGTAAAACTTTAAATGTCTCATCTGAAGTCTGGCATCTCCAGCAATTCAGTGCTTTCCCAATATTTCACTGGAGTGTCAGCCTTGACCAACATCCCTGCTGCAGAACTTGAAAACACAACCTTCTGACCCAGAGGCAGGGGAGCCACCAACTGAGCCATGTGTGCCACATTATGACTTTGAATTTGGTGATCTTATTTTGAAAGGGTGAAAGTATAAATGATATAGAATTTTAAAAGGGTGTAAGTACAAATTATATAAAAATGTTAAAAAACAAGCTGATGCTACAAATTCTGGAACAAGAACAGGGATTGAGTCACTCAATTTATATTACATGTAATAGACCTATGTAGGAGTAAAACAATGTAAACAGCTCCATGTCTCATCCTCCTGAGTGTTTCATGCTTTCAAAGATAAAAATTATTTTCTACAGTCCTGTCGTTCAAGTTCTACTGTACAAAATAAATATTTTGTGAAGGGAATATACTTGTAACCATGTACAACAGTTTGCATTTTTTATAATTTCTTTCATGCCAGAAGAACACCTCAAACCACTTCAAAAAATGAAAATGATTAGAAATGGAGTGAATGTTATGTAAGCAGTAAATACAGCAGTTAATTTGTGCTAACATCCCACAAACAACAATGAGAAGAAAAGCAAATTAATTCTAATTTTTGAGGGGTTGGAATTTGAATAAAGGAAGTATGATAGCTAGGATAAAATTCTCCAGGGATCCCTTGACATTGACCTGAAACAAAAGGCAGTCTGGACTTCGGTTTAACAATTCGTTCAAAAAAGTGATGATGATCTGCCTTAAAATAATAAATAACACTGGCAAAAATATGATGGTTTATCCAGTGGAAACATCTTGAAGCACATAACAAAAAGTTACTCTCGTTTGTAGCAAATGTTCTGTAAGGCAAACTCCTTGAAACTCCCATCTTTAAATCACACCTGACGACTCCCTCTTTGACTGCGCCTACGATCGCCCCCCCCCCCCCCCCCCCCCCCGACTTGGCATCAAGCCATGCCCCTGTTAAGCGCTTCATGACGCATGAAGAACGCTTTGTAAGTCAAGTTGTTGTTGTGACAACCAAGCTGCACCAACAAGGTCCCACAAGCAACAATGAATTAACAATGAGCAATTAATTTAAATTAATTGGTATTCTGCATTGAAAAATGTTACTGTAGAATGTTATGCTAAACTCAAAAGCCCAAATCACAGCGTCAAATGTATTGCGTACTAACTGAAGTGTTGCAGGGCTTCACTGAAACCATTCCAATTCTCCATGGACATGCTAATTAGCCATTAGATATGCTATGTAGAGCACATCACAGAATTTCTTCCTCTAGTGTCATGATGTACAAATTAATCAGAATGTACTCTATAATGTTGTTTAGTGTTTAAGATCTATGCTTACATATGGAAATATGCACCCATGATTCTATTTATTTATGCACACAGAAAAATGGAAATCAATCTGATTATTTCCCCTTATAACATCTACCAACAGTTTTGTTATTATTTGCTGACAGTGCATGACAGGACATTTTACTTCAGAATTATTGAGTCCTTCCTAAAACTGAATGTTTATTGTGTAGAGTTTGGATTATTATAATTTAGCTAGTAGACCCATTACGTTCTCATTTGTATTTTTCAATAAAATCATGGCTAGATCCTGAGCTTTTAATAGTTTACTATTATCATCGAAGATGGGACAAGGCGTTCTATCAAATGCAAGTATTATTATTACTATTGGACCATATTGCGCATGAGTAAAATAGTTATGTGGGCACCAGGTTGGTCATCCCAGATCTAGACTGTCAATGACTTTATTTTCCCCGATGAAATCAATTACTTAGCATTTTTCTACATTAACCTTCAATTGCCATCTATCTGCCCATTCTGCAAACTTATTTATGTCTTCCTGCATTCTTCTGCAATCCCCCTTACTCTTTACCACGTCCCCCTAGTTTGGTGCAAATCTGCACCATCTGCAAATTTTCCCACAACACCTCCTATACCTGAATCCAAATCGTTTATGTATATGGTGAACATTAATGGTCCTAACACGGATCCCTGCGGAACACACATCTCTACCCCTCCCACAATTTCACATGCCTTGATTTTAGTTATGAGACTCACATGTGGCACTTTCTGAAAGGCCCTCTGGAAATCCTAATACAGTACATCCACTGTATTTCCCATGTCAATTTCGCGGATACATCTTCAAAAAATTCAATAAGATTGGTCAAGCATGAACCTTCCTTTCGTTAATTAACTCTGGCTGCTTTTAATTATATTCTCCTTCTCCAGATGACTAGTTACTTTTATTATAGATGCTAATATCTTGCCCACAACTGACATTAAGATGACTGGCCTGTAGTTTCCAGGATTAGCTCTCCTTGCTGTCTCTTTTTTATATTTTTGCTACATTTGCTATATTTATCCTCATGGTTCCTCTTTGCCC
Source organism: Callorhinchus milii (assembly GCF_018977255.1). NCBI lineage: Eukaryota > Metazoa > Chordata > Chondrichthyes > Chimaeriformes > Callorhinchidae > Callorhinchus > Callorhinchus milii. Next base: position 44,287,800 of record NW_024704743.1, read on the forward strand.
TCCTAATCGTCTTGTTAACCTCTTTGCTAAGTTTGCAGTGTTCACTCCTCGCCGTTATCTATTCTGTACCTTTCAAATGCCATTTTCCTTAGTTGCAGTTTTGTCTTTGCCTCTTTATTCAACCATGGCATTCCATTATTAGTTAATTACCCAATTTCTTAATGGAATATATTTAACCAAGTCATTCACAGGTGATCTGATTTACTTACGTGTTTCCACATACAAAGGATGTCAAACAAAATGACTGCTTCAACATTCTGTAAATGCTGAAGTGGAGCAATTTTATAGCTTTCGAACATTTTTCATTGGTCTGTCTCCCCACGCTACACTTCACCAAGCTAGGATCCAATTTTAACTCAGTGAACACCGGCCTGCTTCATTTCCTCAACCCGATCCACCGCACAGTGGGTGAGCTCTTAACAACAACAACAACTTGCATTTATTTAGCGCCCTTCAGGTGGGGTAGAGTCCCGGAGTGCTTCTAATTATTCTGCTCTCTGTAATTCCATCCTGGAGGCCCTCTACCTTATTCTCTCACTTCCCACTTTTAAAACCTGTCTTAAAACATAGCTTTTCCCCACCCCTCTTCAGCTCCACCATCCTTTCCCTTCCCCAGTCAGCAGTGTGAAGCACTTTGAGACGTCCTCCTGACATGACAGGCGCTATATAAATGGAAATTGTATTGAAATTGATCTTTGGAATGCTGTTGGAATTGAAGCTCTAGCAGTTTGCTTTCTCAATAGATGTTTATGTGTGAATGAATGAAATGGAGAAAAGATGAAAGGTGAAGTGATGGAAAAAATGTATTATCAAATTTATTATACATGTATAATTCACCTGTATAATTGGTGCCTTCTTTAGAAATGTGGCTTTTTTTAATGTAACATTTTGCAGGCGATACAGAGGTTTAGAGTACATAATCATAGCTTGAGCTGATCTTCTAGTTTACCAAATTGCTTTTACTGCTGTCAAAACATCAGTGTATCGAGAGTAATTGCTAACAGTAAACTCTGAAATTGGGACAATGGATTAAAAGCAATTGGTAACTGTAAGAAGCAGTTGGTAACTCGAGGTGGCATTATATAGTGAGTGAAAGTGTCCTTTACTGACAGCTGGTATGGATTGGAGACCAATGAACTATATTAAACATTCTGGCTTTCTTGCAATTAATCTAAACCACTAACATCATAGCTAGAATAAATTTAGATAGTGTACTTTTTTGTAGGCTGCAGTTAATAGAAGACAGAAATTCAACAGGAATTTATTGCTGTATAAATCTAGTGTTACCATACCATCTATTCATTGCTTAATTAATCAATCTTTTGTTTCTCTTAATCATTTTTTTCTACTTTGTATGATGAAGATGATTCTCCAAAGTACATTGAGTTGCTGATTATTCTAAAACTAACCCACTTCTTTTTGGGTGCTGGTACTAAAGAGCAGCTAACTTTATTTTTTCCATATTAAGAAACAAACATAAGCAGGCCACGGAATTTGCCAAGTTACTATAGAAAGAGGGCCAAAAAAATGTTCTGAGTATTAAATCATTTTTTGTAACATAAGCAAAAAATATTGTGAATTAATAGTTGTATTTGTTGTAATCTGACAAGATAAACTATTATTATTGTACAGTTTGTAATGTTTTTTCCTAAAATTCAAACTGGTGAACTGTGTAAATGTAAGTTGAAATGTTTGCAGTGTATGTTTCATAGGAAATATAGAATTACATTGAATAATAAACATGGAAACAGGCCATTCACCACAATTAGTCTACGCTGACGTTTGTACTCCACACAAGCTTGCACTCCTTTTAAACTCCACTGGTATGTCCCTCTATTCGTTTCAGTCTCATGCATTCAACAATTTGTCCCTTAGCTCAGTGGTCAGAGAACTCACCTCACAAGCATGAGACATGGGTTCAATTCCCAGCAGGATGAAATGTTGGACAAGTTTCCTTCCTCCACACACCTCTGTTCACCTAGCAGTAAGTAGGAACCCGGTTGTTAGTTGATTGGCAGATCGCTTTTCCAGGGGTAATAATTCCTTTAAAAAAAGACATTGGTCACTCAATCAACGACTGTTTGTGGGACACTGCTATGTGCAATTGGCTGCCGTCTTTCATCCACAAAATATTGAGACATTTCGAAGACGTGATAAGGCGCTATATTAAATGGAAGGATTATTACTATTATCAACTTTAAATACATTAATACTTTTTGTTTCAACCACAGATTCCAACAACGAGTTGTACATTCTCACCACCCTCTACATAAAGTTCCTCTTAAACTCCCTTTTAGATTTGCTGCTAGTTATCTTATACAATAAATTCCTGATAACTCATCACTCCAAGGGAAATGGGTTCAGTGACGAGTTATCCGGAGTGGTGAGTTAGGCATATGTATAAGTACATAAATAAATACAGCATGATGACGTAAGTGGTAGTGACAACTTAAGGTAGGGTCGAGTTATCAATTTAGTGTTTATGCTTCCTTGTTTTGGATTCACTATCAAGGGGAAACAGCCTGTTAACGTCCACTTTATTGAATTCTTTCATGCTCTTAAATACCTTTATCAGGTCTCCTTTCTATCATCTTATCCTCAGAGAGAAAACCTGACCTTCAACCTGACCAATCTTTCTTGATAGCTGTATCCACTCATCCCTGCTAAATCTACTGGTAAATCTACACTGCACTCTCTTGAATGCTACAATATCCTTCCTTTAGTACGCTGAGACCAGAACAATGCTCCATATGTGATCTAACCAAGGTTTTAAGTGTATTTCCCTACTTTTATACTCTATTCTTTTGAGCATAGAACTAAGGACTCTCTTTGCATTGTTACAATCTTGTCTACCTGTGCTGCTAATTTGGAGACTTGGGAATCTGAATCCCAAGACCCCTTTGTTCCGCACCCCTCTAAACTTCCTGTTATCCAGGGTGTACTTGGCTTCTTTGTTCTTGTTCCCAAAGTGAATTACTTCACATTTCCCCACATTAAATTTCAGCCACTTCGCCTGGCTCAATTGGTAATACTCTTGCCTCTGGGTCAAAGATTATGAGGTCAAGCCCCAAATTATGACTTTGAACTTTCAGTCGAAGCTGACACTCAAATAGCGTACAATGGGAGTGCAGGATTGTTCACGTCTTTCAAATGAGTTGTCAAACTGAGCTCCTATCAGTCTGTTCTGATAAATATTAAAGATCGCATGACAATATTCAAAAAGAAAAGGGAGTTTCTTCCAGTGTCTTGGTCAACAAACAGATTGAGAAGTTACATAGCACAGAAACAGACCATTTGATCCAACTCATCTGTATCTGTTTATGCTCTACATGAGTCCCTACGCTCCAATTCCCCTCAGCTGTACCATTCTATTCCCTATGTTGCCCTTTACTCATTTTTTCCTGTTTTCAAGCCATCTCTTAATCTCAATGATTAAGGGATCTCACTTAATCAATTCCATCTACCTCGCCAATGACTCCATATGCCCTGAATTTAGTGATGATTATTTTATGTAGAGAGGCCTTCACGGAGTTCATATACATCACATCCACACATTACTTCTTCAAAGAATTATATATTACAGAATGATATATATTATATATTACAGAATTATATATTACAGAATACTTCACAACTAAAAATAGTATAGAAATGTATTTAATTGTAGAAATTCTCTATTGAAATGAGAAGCCAAGAATTTTGTACAGTTTAGCATCATCAGAAAATTGAATATAGAAATGAATTGACATTTTGTAAGGGTATGTCATTAATAATTTCCATTAAAAGAACCCTCAATTTATTTTGTAAGAGAATAAGAAGGAGATACTATTTTGTCCTATAATAATTATGGTAAAAGATCACTCCATTTTGCATTTTGATGTAGCAGAGATTTTAGTTTTATATTTTCATATGTGGAATGTTTTCAAGCACGATCAATGGCTAGATATCTTTTGAGTATAATTTTCACCACTTATACCTATTGTAACATGTTTGCTTTATAATGTTATGACACAGCAGGGTGTTCCAGTCAAATGTGACACTAATAGCTTCATCGTGTGTCAAATGTTTTATTGTACTTCTATTTATCCCCAGTGTACATATATATTGTCATTGAAGTCCTTTCTGTGTCAGAGGCAGTGAAATAGTATATAGAAAACTGAAGGAGATCTGCAACATCAGTGTTGATGTTTGCTTTCCAAGGCCAAATGAAAATTTTATTTCTCATATATAATTGAATATATATAATTATATATAATATATAATCATATATAATCATATAATTGGATACAATTATTAGTTATTACAATTATCAGTTTGGTTATACCGGTATGAATGTCCTTGCATTTGGTCAGTTTTTTTAAAAACAAGCCAATTTTGTAGTTTTATCTCCCCTGCAATGCATTGTCTCAATCGGAGAGGATGGTCAGGACCTCTGCAATAACCTACCTGGAATTGAACATGTTTTTTCCCCTCTTTATAAGCCTCCATTCAACAAATTCCCATAGCACCGTGGTTCAGATTAGGAGCTCATCCCGTGGGGAATATGCATCTCAGTATTGTGCAGTATTCTTTGAATGCTGCAGTAGTGTGTGAGTGTGTGCTGCATACTGAATTGAAATCTTTAGTAAATCCTTATTTGTAGAAAATAGTTACTCAGTCTTTCTGCATCTTTTTGCAAAAAAGATAGGTTTGTTTAATATTGAAATGCTGAAGCAAACCTGGCAGTAGTACTGTAAATAACTTCTAATGGTACGTCTACATCTTATGTTTTTACTGTATGTAGTCCCTTAAATATCAAATAGTTTAACGCGCATTGGTTTTGTACCTGCAAAGCACAATCTTAACACAAAAGTGGGGAGGGGGATTTATCCATGCAGTGGGGACAATTGCCAAATTTCCAAAGGTTCTCAAAGCAAAATCTGCATTGCATTCATTTATCTTGATGACAAGTTTCAGTTGGTAGAAATGTTCTTCTACTAGTAAAAAAAATGCATTAATTATAACTCAGTTGTACTCATTTGAAAATTAAATATGGTGATGTAAACTGTGAAATTACTTTGTTTTCACTCAGACCAAGCAGTGAGCATAGGAAAATTGTGCATATAACAACATTGTCAAAATTACATTTGTATAGCGCTTTTCACATCAGGGGGACGTCCCAAGACACTGGACAATCAATGTTTCAGACCTGAGCTGGGGGTCGGGATTGGGGAGGGTAGAGGTCAANGGGGGAAGGAGGGTGACCGAAGGCACAGTCGAAGAGGAGAACCTTAAGACAGATCTTGCAGCAGGCGAGGGAGCAGGTGAGCGTAGGGATTGTGGGATGATGGGGTGGGTGAGGTGGGGCACGTGAAGCAGGCCAGAGTCCGCTGAGCGGAGAGAGTGAGCAGGATGTTAGGGGGTTAGGAGGTCGCAGAGGTAGGGGGGGAGCAAGACCATGGAGGGCTTTGAAGGTGAGGACCAGGATCTTGAACTGTATCCTCTGTGTGATGGTAAGCCAGTGGAGTCGGGTGAGGATGGGGTTCATAGGGTCATGGAGCCTGGTGCGGGAGAGAACACGGGCTGCGGAGTTCTTGATGATCTTGCGTAGACGAGCCTGGATGTTATGAATGTGTGTATGAAAGTTTCGGTAGCCTGCGGTGTGAGACAGTGGCGGAGCCGGACAATGTTGCGGAGGTGGGGGAAGACAGATCAGGTGATGGCACAGATGTTGGGTAGAAAGGATAGTTGAGGGTCAAACAAAACGCCAAGGTTCCAGAGTGGCTTAGCAAGGTGGAGTGTGCATCCTTTGATGGTGATGTTATCAGCGCCTGAGATGAGGAGACGCTGACGGGAGCCAATCAGTTAGGGCCTCGGTCTTATTGATGTTCAACTGTAGAAAGTTAGCTCTCATCCAGGACTTGATGTCTGACAGACATTCTGTGAGGACAGCAGTGGTCCTGGAGTCGAGGGTGGGGGCAGAGAGGTAGAGTTGGGTTTCATCCGCATACATGTGGAAGTTGACCCCATGTCTGCGGATGATGTGACCAAGAGGGAGCATATAGATATTGAAGAGTAGGGGACCAAGGACAGAGCCCTGAGGAACATCACACAAGACCTTGCAGGAGCTAGAGGAGAAGCCATTTGTGGAGATGAAGTAGCAGTCATATAGCAGTCATACTGGAAATTGGAGTTCTCTATATTGGCTTTACAAGTGTGTGCAAAACCTCTTAGGAAATAGCAAACAGTAAGGTGTATTTCAGGACTATTGGTTATTTTTTACACTGATTTCCTGATACAGAAAATAATTTGGTGTTGAATTGGTTTTAGTGTTATGTCATATTTTCCAGCTTGGAATATGGTGTGTGTATTGACTTATCCATAGTCGTATATATAAAAATTGACTTTGATGAATGCTGTTGGCATTAAATATAAATTTAAACCATGAAAGGAGTATTGTCAGTTTTTAATCTCAGCGGTCTTCTTCACTCATGTAAAGGATATGGGAAATTAAAGACAGAACTATTTTACACAATTACATTTTAGAAACATAAACTACAGATTATCTGAAACACATACAGGCCAGGATTTCAGAGGATCCATTGCTTGAAGGATCCCTACAGACTGGTCTTGAGAGGATTCAAGGGATTTCTGAATGACACGTGCAGTACAGTGAGGCCGATAGACTGGAGACCTAACATTTCCTGCCAACTATACTGAATTAAATTTCAATTATTTTATTTTTCAGTGCTAGCAAACTATACAGCTGTTTGGATTTCTTATGCAGCCTGCTGACACAGGAAAATTGGCTCCTCTAGTGTGTTCTGGGTATTTTGTTTGGAAGTGAAAGATACAGTATTTGTCATTCATAGCTGATGTGTCCCTTGATATTCCACACTCTGTGGCATGTGTGGATAATTTATGTATGAGCTAAAGCTCTTCCATTTTAAAAGAGACATCTCGGTGGGATCTTATTAGAAGTAGAAGTATATAATATTTTAATTGGATTGAGAACGTAAACTCAGAACACTAATTCTGGATCCACCGAAACAAAATAAAAAGAGACCATAGGTTTAAGGTGACAAAGTGCAATTTCGGAATAATTAATGAATGGAAGACGGGTTGAGACTGGGATGCTATAGTTGACTATGTGAAGTATAGTTTTTGAATAGTAAATATTATAGTAAATATGTCTTAATACTATGGTTCCTGTATATTACTGTATTTCTGAGGATTTACATGCCCTTATTAAATATTGTTGTCATGCATATTATAGAAGAATTTTCAGACATTGTTGTAATTTACTTATAACTGAAACAGGCAGCAAACAACAAACCACTACCAGACCTAGCTCCAATGAGATAATGAGATGTATGCCCTGAAGATGCAACAGTTTCACTTCTTGAAAGTTTTACGAGTTCTCAAGTGATCTATGGTTTTCCTGCACAGTCAATGCATATTCAGTCCATTTAAATTCTATTGAATATTAGCTTCGAGCACACTTGTGAGGTCATTAATCTTGTTCGTACAGTCTTTTGCAGTTCTAAGCAATCTTGCATGAAATCTTATTGACTTTTCTTAACAATGATGTACGAATGCGTCTGTTCTTTTCAACAAAGATTTTTATAAATAGGTAGAGTTGATGAATGTATCCTTAAGTTATCTCTATTGTGCAACTCAGACAAACATGATCTTCTGATGTTTGCTGTCTCATTCTGTGTTTTACCACTACAATACCAGTGTAATAATGCATATCATTTTCATAGATTAGATGGTTCACTTCAGTGTTGAAACATTAAATTTGAATTCCTGATATATTAATGAATGGCTGAGTCTATGTCTGGCAGTAAAACATTGGTGTATTCAGAAAATGCATTACAAAGGTTTTTTTTATAGAGCTAACATAACAGCATAACATCTCACTGTTTAATGTGATGCATATACTCAAGATATTTCACAAAACCTCCACTTTACTCCACTCTGCCAATCAGAATAGCATGGACGTGATTGAAGCTCATTTTGTAGAGCTGTCTCACAGGCCTCCGAAACCCTCGTACACACATTCATTACATCGAGGCTTGACTATGCAAACTCCTTGTTTGTCAGCTTCCCCAACAGTTCAAGATCCTGGTCCTCACCTTCAAAGTCCTCCATGGCCTTGCTCCCCCCTACCTCTGTGACCTCCTAACCCCCTACCAACCTGCCCGCTCCCTCCGCTCAGCAGGCTCTGGCCTGCTACATGTCCCCCGCCTGGCCTGCCCCACCATTGGCAGACGGGCCTTCTGCCACTCTGTCCCTACCCTCTGGAACTCCATCCCGCAGTCCCTCCGCCTCGCCCCCTCCCTTGCCTCCTTCAAGACCCATCTCAAGACCCTCCTCTTCGACCGTGCTTTCGATCTCCTTGCTTTCCCCCCTGCCCTCCACCTTCCCCAGTCCCGACCCCCAGCTCGGGTCCGAAACTCTGTCTGTCCAGGGCCTTGGGACGTCCTCCCAATGTGAAAGACGCTATACAAATGTAATTTTGTTGTTGATGTTGTTGTTGTTGGCGCATCATCTACTGTAGCTGATGTACCACATCATCTTGAGGATGACCTTGTAAAGAGTACCCCCACTTAAGATTCGTAAGATTCTTCACAAAGAACATCAAACAGTGATATCTGAAATATGTACATTCACAACATAAATAAATCTGATTTTGATAATTTGCCCAAATAACCGAGAAAATAGATTAAAGTAATGCTGTGGATTTATATACAACAACAGCTTGCATTTATATAGTGTCCTTCACGTGGAGTAGCTTCTTGAAGTGTTTAACAGAGGTGTGGCTTGACGCTGAGATGGAAAGTGAGGGACGGTGTAATTTGAAGACAGGTAAAGAGGGGTTAAAGAGCTTGGTATGGATAAGGACACTGATGGCAGAATTTTAAATAATTTGGACCTTGTTAATAGTAGAGCTTGGGAGACCGTCGAGGATGTCATTGGAAAAATTTAGACGGGAGCTGACGAAAGCATGAATGAGAGTTTCAGCAGCATGTGAAGTGAAGTAAGATAGGGGCAAAGGCAGGCGATGTGGCGAAAAGCAGTTTTGGTCAGGGACCAGATGTGGAGTAGGATGGATAACTGGGCATTGAATATATGATTTTTTTTAAAGCTTTTGATAAGGTGCAGCATAAGAGGCTTGTTAAAAAGAAATTAGGATACATGGTAAAAATGGAAAGGTAGCAGAATGGATAGAATGTTGATAAAGGATAGGAAACAGAAGGTGGGTGTAATTGTGTCCCCCAGAGGGTCAATATAAGGACCACTGCTTTTCTCCATTTATAGAAATGATCTGGATTCTGGTATAAGGGGCCCAATTTCTTCATGAAATTTAATGCAGAAGAAAGTGAAGTTGTGGGAGGAAGAATAAGGAGAACAAGAACAGTGTGACCAAAAAATCGCGTTTACTGCCCTGTTATCTAAAAAAAACACAATTTCTTTAAGAGTTTTTAGACATTCTAGTGGTATCACAACATTTTGGTCAGCCTGTTGGGTGGTAAAATATTAAAAGGAGTGGAATGAGCTCCAGAGTAGATGGACCGTTTCACATCGAGCTATTGTTAAGGGAACTGAGAGTTTTGTGTCCCTAAAATATCCCAAGAAGCTACTATCAAAGTGTGAATGCTTTTCCTGGTCAAACCAGGGAGTTGTTCAGTTAGCTGGGCTTGGCAAAGTTGGCCTTGGAACTCCATCACAGTTTGTTCTGTTCGTCCTACCTGCATCTGTATGTGCAAAATATTAAATATGTTTAAAATACACAATTCAACTGAGTTTGGGGTTTTTACAGTTCCAAAAGTTTGTCAAGCATATTCCATCTTTCTAAAGAGACACACGTTGGTAACAGAAGAATTCAAACTGTGTTTAAGAATGTAACACGCATAATCCACACTCAATAAAAAGTGCATTCCTCAAGAACTGACCAGAGTGAGATTTCTAAATTGCAAATTGTTCTTCCATTCTTTCAGTAAGTGGAGGATGGGTACATATGAAGAATAATGATAAACAGATGGCATCAAAGAAAATTGGGGTTACATTAAAGTGATTGCTGATGGCAAACATGATCCCTAGATTGTTCCACCACAATTACATATTATGTAACTGCAACATTGTGTTGCAGCAAGGCATGGTGAATGAGTGATGCATTCAGATTGTGAAGCAGATTGACTAATCAATTGATGTAAGGGAAAATAACAAGTACATAACCATCTTAAAAATATATAAGAGAGGTAGGTAAAGTAACATGGCAGTGCTCTCGTGCACTACATGCCAAGCTGCATTGGCCGCCAGGAAGCTCACAGGGAGTTGCTGGTGCCTGCTATCCCTCTGGTGAGGACTCAAACCTGCACTTGTCGGATGTCAAATGACCAACTAGTGACAATCCTCCATGAGGGGTAGGAAAGCTGGTTCTCCTTGAAGTTGAACTGGCTCCAAGGTGACATGTTTGGCCACAAAATATCAGAATTGACAACCCACTGTGGTGGTCTACGTACTCCTGTGGCAGGTCTGCAGTATTCCAGGGGGCTGCTGATCACAGCAACAACACAGCCAGACTGATTCATTGGCAGGACCTCAAAGGGCAAATCAGTCACTGGTGGCAGGGAATTCTGGAGGGAATTGTGCAGTCGTGTAGCTCAGAGGTTAGAGCACTCGCTTTGCAAGCAAGAGACCTGGGTTCGATTCCTGGCCGGGTGAAACCTTGGGCAAGTTTTCTTACTCCACACACCTGATAATAATCCCTCAAAAAAAAACAATAATAAATTGGTCACTTCAATCCACGACTGTTTGTGGGACACTACTGTGTGCAATTGGCTGCCGCATTTCGCCCACAAATATACAGTCAAATTCACTTTACAATGTATTCTGTGAAGCGCTTTAAGACGTCTTAGAAGACGTGAAAAACACAATATCAAATGCAAGGATTATTATTATTATTCTCCCACTGGGCTCCTGTTAACCCAGCAAGCCAAAGCCCAAACAAGCTGGAGAAGCAGTGGGAAAACTTGGGAGACTCTGCTTTCAATGGCAAGCTATGCAGTTTTAGCTGATTAGATTCCAGTGCCCAAGTGCACACTCTGGGCTCCACAAGCCTTGGCTTTTGCCAACCTGCACTTAATACTGTCCTGAATTAGCAGAGCAGGATGCGTCTCTCCAGGGAGAGAGTGCTCATTCCAATAAATATCTCAGGAATTCGTGTGCTAACATTCCTATCTTGGTTCATTTAATTTTAAACTCCACAAATGTGCCTTTATGCTATAATTTTGTAATGAAACAGTAAATTATTACATTTGCATGAAACTATTAAAACAATTATTAGATCAAAAGACAGAATTCTTCTGAAGTGGCAAATGAAATGCAGTGGCACATTGTTACCTTTCATTTCAATTGGGTTGATATGCAGTTTAAGCAAAGCAACATGAAATTCCATAGAATCTCTGATCATAATTATATGCTTGAAAAATACCTATTTCAGTATAGTTTTCCAGTTGCTGGCAGAATATGGCAATTGTTCCAGAGAATACAGTTTGTTGTGCAATTAAAACTACGATTGAAGTTATTATTCAACCAACATTGCTGACGAGGTTAATTCTGCATCGGGAGGGGGAGGAGTGCTGAACATGCTCTGTAAGTAAATGGTACTGATTATTTTACTGTAGCCTCCAGTAGACTGTAAATGAATTCAGTCTTTGCTTTATTCTTTTCAGTTATGAATGTTAATATTGATTATAACGTAATCAATAGAGAACTGTCTTTCGGCTAGGCTTCATCCAGTTCAGATCTGGAGCGGAGATGCTACCCCGTGTGAAGGACGCTACATGAATGCAAGTTGTAGTTGTTGTAGATATTTTAAAAGGTTTTCCTGTTGTTAAATCATTCTTCTGTTTATTTAAATCTGTGAAAGCAGGAGCAACTTCCTGCCACGATCCCCATACTTCCCAAAGCATTACTAACAAACTGAGCATTTCTAGCACAGCACATTGCCATGCTTCTGACAAGATGTGAAACACATCTGTTTATCACTATAATGAATGAATGTAAGGAAGTCTGCTTTTCCAGAGAATCGGTTAATAGCCTAACAAGTACTGAAGATGGCAAGATGTTGTTTCTGTGTGAAATTGGTTTGAAACGAATCAGACTTTCACTTCCATGTCTTCAGATTCTTTTAATATCTCAGTACATTCATTACTGAAGACAGACTGCTCATGCTGCATGATTGATTTTCGTTTAAGGATATGTAAAGTTCAAGCCCTCTTGTGGTACTGCTAGTCTGACCAATGAATATGTTTGTGGATGTGTGGAGAATTGTATAAAACCGTGTGCAGTCACCGCTATACAAAAGGGATATTGCAGTGATTGAGAGGATGCAGAGGAGGGCAACCAAAATGATTGAGGGAATGCAGGAACTGGACTATGAGGAGTGATTAGATAAACTGGGCATGTTCACGCTGGAGTAGAGAAGGTTGAGGGGTGATATGATAACTGTCTTTCAGATTTTAAAGAGACTAGATAATGTAGACCACGACAAGCGGTTTTATCTTGTACTGAACAGTAGACCCAGAGGACACGGCCTGAAATTGAAGGGGGGTAAATTCAGAACAAATCTGCGGAAACACTACTTCAGTGAGGGAGGGAGACCGTAGCAGCAGAAAGTGTTGATTCTTTCAAGAACAAATGAGATAGATTTCTGTTAGGAAATAATATCTCAGGATACAATAACGAGTTTGGGACATGACATGTGCATGCGACTGTAAGGATGGTGGAAGGTAAACTGGATGGACCTTGGTCTTCTTTGCCTAGCAAATTCTTATGTTCTTATGGTCTTCATTTTCTTTATTAAACACAAAAGTAAAGTGGGTTAGATTAAATTATTTGTGTCCCCCTGGTATACCAACTACCACCACTCCCTCAAATTCGCTGATGAGTGCTGCTGAATGTACCTGGCTTAAATCCAATTTTAACAGTCCACCGCTAGATTTGGCTGGACCCTGCCAAAATCATCTTCAAAATAATCATTACAATAACAATTCTTGCATTTGATATGTCACTATATCATTTTGTTGAAATATCTCAAAGAGCTTCACAGGATTTATTGCAAAATGTTGTTATTGCGTATTTATAAGCAAATGCAGCAGGAAATTTGTGCATTACAATATCCCATGAACCAATTTTATCTGGGGACACTTAGGGAGAAATTCCATTCACTTTTCAAGTGAAAAGTCAGATGGAACTTTAGTTTAATATTTCATCCAACGGATGACACCTCTGACACAGACATCAAGTCCTAAATGAGAGATAGTTTTCTTCAAATCTACGGGATAATGCCATCCACCTGACCGCTCGCTCCCGATCCCCGCGTGCGCACTATGGCTGCCGCTTTGACACCCACCCCCTCACCCCCTCCCTCCCCCCTCCTCTCTCCCCCCAAACCCTCCCCCCTCTGCATCTCTCCCGCTCTCTCCTCCTCTCTCTCCGTCCCTCTCGTCTTCTATCCCCACTTGACCCTCCCACAACCTCCCTCTGTTCCAGCCTGGGAATCCTCCGCCGGGCTCACCGTGGCACTCGGCGTTGGCTGTCCAGCAGCAGCCACACCGACTGCCCCATTCCCCACCACACTCGCCACCCACCCCGGACACAGACCCGGGGAGTCAACCTCTCCTCCCTCATCCCCATTCCCCCACCCCTGCCTCACAACCTGGACCCCCTCCCCTCCCACACACCCTTCTGTCAACCGCTCCCTCCACATCGGACTGCAAAATGTCCGCTCCCTCTGCAACAAGGCCCTGGTCATCAACGATCTCATCCTTGATGAGAACGTTGATATCATGGCCTTAACAGAAACCTGGCTCACCCCAGGCGACACCTTCCCCCTCACGGAGGCCACACCACCCGGCTACACCTCCCACCACATCCCCCGCCCCAACCGCCGTGGCGGTGGTGTTGCCCTTATCTCAAGGACACCACTTGCCCTATCCCCTACTCCACTGGCTCTTTCCCCTCCTTTGAGCACCTCACCCTCTCCCACCCCTCATTCCTCTCCCTTAAAATCCTCCTCCTCTACCGGCCCCCTAAAACCTCTCCCACCTTCATCTCTGACATTTCAACACTCCTCACATCTCTTTGCCTCTGCTCTGATCGCCTCATCATCCTGGGCGACTTTAACCTACACTTCACCCCCTCCTGCTCCATCTCCACAGACTTCTCTTCCCTGCTCTCCTCACTCAACCTCTCCTTACACATAAACTCCCCCACTCACAGTCACGGCCACCCACTCGATTTGGTGATCACCCGGGGCCTCAGTGTCTCGGATGTCACTATTACCGACAAGGCCATCTCTGACCACTACTTCATCTCCTTCACCACCTCCACCCCCCTCCCCACCTCCACCAGACCCACCACCATCTTCTACCGCCCTTGGAAGAAGTTACCCCCACAATCCCTAACCGATGCCTTGGAGTCCTCTGAACTCCTCTCCCTCTGGCCTTCAACCCTCACCGACCCCTCTTCTCCTCTCTCCCTCCTCCACAATACCCTCTCCTCCACACTCGATACTCTTGCCCCCATCACTTCCCGCACTGTCTCCTACTCCCGCTCCTCCCCCTGGTACACCACCCACCTCCGCTCACTGAAAAGCCAGGTGCGGGCTGCTGAACGCACCTGTGTCAAATCTGGCCTAACGGTCCACCGACAAATCTGGCTGGACCTCCTCAAAATTTACCGCTCCACTCTAGCCTCGGCCAAGTCGTCCTTCTACTCCAGGATAATCCTGGAGGCGAAGAACAACCCCAGGCTACTGTTTTCCACCACAACCCGACTCCTCCGTCCCCCCCGCCACCCCGCGCAGGTCATCTCCTCCAACCTTCACTGCGAGGAGATGCTGGATTTCCTTGAATCCAAGATCAAGGGAATCCGCTCCGCGGTCACTTCCCCTCCAACTTCCACCAACCCCCCACCCCCTCCCTCCCACACTCCGACTCCTACCCATCCTCCCCTACACACCTTCGTACCCGTTTCCCCACCCTCTGTCACTGAACTCATCCTATCCCTAAAACCAACCACCTGCTCCCTTGACCCCATCCCCACTCCACTCCTTATCTCCCAGCTCCACTTTCTTGCCCCACATATCACTGACATCATCAACCTGTCCCTCTCCTCTGGCTCTGTCCCATTCCCTTAAAAACTGCCATCATCACGCCCACCCTGAAAAAACCCTCCCTTGATGCGTCGCAGCTATCAAGCTACCGGCCCATCTCCAACCTCCCCTTTCTCTCCAAGGTCTTGGAAAGAGTTGTCGCCTCCCAACTGCGCTCTTTCCTTTCCACCCATTCTCTTTTCGAACCCCTTCAGTCAGGTTTCCGTGCTGCCCATAGCACAGAAACTGCCCTGGTCAAGGTCACCAATGATATCCTGACCATCTGTGACCAGGGCTCCCTCTGTCTCCTCGTCCTCCTCGACCTATCGGCAGCATTCGATACGGTCGACCACGCTATCCTACTCCACCGCTTGTCCTCCCACCTCAACCTTCAAGGCACTGTCCTTGAATGGTTTAGGTCGTACCTTTCTCACCGTCTTCACTTTGTCTCGACGAATGGCTTCTCCTCCACCCCCCGTACTGTCTCATGTGGTGTCCCTCAGGGCTCTGTCCTCGGTCCCCTCCTCTTCACCCTCTATATGCTCCCCCTTGGTGACATCATCCGCAGACATGGAGTTAACTTCCACATGTATGCGGATGACACCCAACTCTACCTTTCCTCCTCTACTCTCAACTCCACGACCACCGATGTCCTGACAGCCTGCCTGTCCGACATCGAGTCCTGGACGAGAGACAACTTTCTTCAGCTCAACGTGCGAAAAACCGAGGCCCTCCTGATTGGCTCACGTCAGCGCCTCCGCACCTCAGGCGCTGACACCATCAGCATCCAAGGCTGCACTCTCCACCTCTCAAAGCCAGTCAGGAACCTCGGCGTTTTGTTCGACCCTGAGCTGTCCTTTCTCCCTCACATCCGCACCACAACTGGCACCGCCTTCCATCACCTCCGGAACATCGCCAGACTACGGCACTACCTCACCCCTCACGCTGCTGAAACCCTGGTTCACGCCTTTGTCACCTCAAGGCTGGACTATGGGAACTCTCTCCTCGCCGGCCTTCCCGCCACCTCCCTCCACAAGCTGCAGGTCATTCAGAACTCTGCAGCTCGTGTACTGTCCCGCACCAGGCTTCGGGACCACATCACTCCCACCCTCGCTCGCCTCCACTGGCTCCCCATCCCCCAGAGGATTGATTTCAAGATCCTCATCCTCACCTACAAGGCCATTCACGGCCTTGCTCCCTCCTACCTCTCCAACCTACTATCCCCCTACCTACCTGCCCGTACCCTCCGTTCCTCTGGCTCCGGTCTGCTCCACGTCCCCCGCCCCAACCGCCCTACATCGGTGGTCGGGCCTTCAGCCTCTCAGCCCCGAGGCTCTGGAACTCCATCCCCCAGTGCCTTCGCCACTTCCTCCCTTTCCTCCTTCAAGGCCGGTCTCAAAACCTTTCTCTTTGACCGAGCCTTCAGCTCCCCTCTCGACTCTCTTCCCCCTCCTCGCTCCCTCCCTTCCCTCCCCTCACCCTGACCATTTCCCCCCTCCTCGCTCCCTCCCCTCCCCTCACCCTGACCATTTCCCCCCTGCTCGGGTCATGACCCAACTGTGCAGCGCCTTGGGACGTCCTCCTGACGTGAAAGGCGCTTTATAAATGGAATCTTGTTGTTGTTGTTGTTGACAAGACTGAGGCCCTCTTGCTTGGCTCCCGTCAATGCCTCTTCACTTCAGGCGTTGACTGCATCACTATTCATGGGTGTCCTCTCCACATCACTGAGCCAGTATGAAATTTTGTTGTCTTGTTTGACCCTCAACTGTGTTTCAAACAGCACATCTGTACCATGACAATGCTGCACTGCCCAACTTTGGGCTGAAGTGTCAGTCTAGAATATAATAATAATCATAATCATCCTTGCATTTGATATAACGTCTTATCATCTATTCGAGACATCTCAAAATGCTTCACAGAATATACTGTATACTATGAATTGACTGTGTACTTTATATAATTGCGCACAGTCGTGGATTGAGTGACCAAATTATGATTATTTTATATTTATTTTCTAAGGGATTATTAACCCAGAAAAATGATCTGCAAATCGACTGACAACCAGATTCCAATTTATTGCTAGGTAAACAGAGATGTGTGGAGTAAGGAAACTTGCCCAAGGTTTCACCCTGGCCAGGAATCAAACCCGGGTTGTTCTAACCAATATGCTACAGAAATCCACATGAGCTCAAAGTCCCATTGTGGGGCTTGAACCCACAACCTCAGAGGTGAAAATCCTACCAACTGGACCAGCCTGACACCTAAATAGAATTTAATCCTAGCAATTCCCCCATCATAATGAAAGAGAAAAGGCTGGCACAGAACCCATTGCTTGTCACTGCAGGCTGATATTTTATTATAAACCATTTCCAAAGAGAAGCCAAAACAGGCAGAAGTAAAGTAATTAACTGTACAAACTGTGTCATTTGGGGTAATAAATATTTTTTTCTAGTTCAGTTAATTTCCACTCTCTTAGTATTTTTATTGTTATTGTACAGTTTTATACTGTTTTAATGCTTTTTCACGATGTGTATTTAAAATGATAGAAAAATGCCCAACTGAGAAAGCTCACAATTTCCAAGAAGTTGACAATAATCTAAGAGTTAAGCAACCTTATTTAGTGAAAATTGTGGTTTTGGTGATTTGACCAGTGACTTCAAGAATTGTGTTCAACCCCTCATTAATGCAGGAATGCAAGTATTGTTGATAGGATGGTGAGCATGATTCATCCTTTAAACGTTTCATAATTGTGTATACATGATGAAATGAAGTTCAACTGCCATGTCCAGACATATATTGCTAATAGCTACATTTTGTTTTGAAGTTTCTTGAAATATGATGATATTGTATACACCCCAGGGAATGACACAATTACACACCTAATTAATTTCATGCATAAATATGTTTCACTACACATAGGCACGTAATATTGCTTAATATGGCCGAACTGTCTCATACCTCCCACTCTGACTCTCTTCCCATCACTCTGTGCCCCTCTTCCATAAATACAATATTAATGTAAACTGACCTCCAGCTTTTTTCTAAAGGCATTCCAGTAGGGTTATCTGTCTTGAATTGAAAAAGAAAGTGTAATTTTGCACAATTTTCAATTTTTGCCTGCATAATTTTCATTTTTTCTATGCATAGTTCCTGTGGTGTAATTGTAGTAATTGGATATTTTATACATAATATAGTATTTTAATATTTTATCTCAGACTTAATATGAAAATGTGTGAGTAAATAGAAAAGTAAAATCTAACCTGAAAATGGCATAAGTTTAGAAGAATTATTTTCACACAGAGGTTTGAGAGTATCGCAAATGCTGTAGAAGCTTATTTTACAACATTTATAAGGTAATTTGGCAAATACTTGAGTAAACGTAATAAACAATATGTGGAAAGAGCAGGAAATTAGGTTTAGAATAGAGAGCTTCATTGAGCATGCTAGCACTAACACGTGTGCAATGGACTAAATTATATTCTTGTGTGTTGTAAACATTTTCTGATTCTATAAGCATTGTCTGAATTATTGTTTTTTCTTGTAAAGAGGTAGCTCTTCATAATTTATACTGCTAATCCATTCCCTACATAACCGGTTCCTTCCAGTTATAGGACCAAAACCTAGGAGCTTATATTGGACATGAGAATTTTGCAAAAAATGAACATTACGTGTATCAATCTATATTGAGATATTGCTATACAAAGTGACACACAGTATCTTTGAAATCAATGTTGTGAGGAATATTTTTGGTTATTTTGTTCTGCTTATGTATGGCAGAAACATTTCAATTACAGGCCAATTACGTGCAACTTTGTTTTAAATTATGTAACATGTTCTCTACAATAGTTCCTAAAGCAATATTATACTCAAGTTATATAACTGACTGTAACTCCAGCTCACTAGGCAACTTGGATATTGATATTTTTCATTTAGACATGAGAACTAGATTAACTCATTTTGCTGTTGAATAATCTGATGTTGTGAAAGTGGGCTTTTCGAAATGAGTAAACGTTCAATGTTTTCCTGAAAAAGATTCTTCAAGCATTTGCTACTTACAATTTATTAGTCTGTCAGGCATTTGTGCCATAAACAATGAGAATTAACTTCAGTGAAATTGTTCTACAAAAGAAAATTGTGTTAAGCATTTTGGAAAATGTTGCATAGCAATAAAACCACTAAAAATACCTTTGCTGCTTATAGTGCCATTTTCTATGTGACAATAATTCAACAGTGAAAGTACTAACACTGAAAATAGGTTCCTAAAGAGTTGGCTGGCTCAGTTGGCAACACTCTCACCTCTGAGTCAGAATGTGGGTTCAAGCATCACGTCAGGACTTGGAACCTATATAGTCT
This sequence comes from Callorhinchus milii, assembly GCF_018977255.1. NCBI lineage: Eukaryota > Metazoa > Chordata > Chondrichthyes > Chimaeriformes > Callorhinchidae > Callorhinchus > Callorhinchus milii. The sequence continues at coordinate 44,307,298 of NW_024704743.1, forward strand.
ACGCTGACATCCAATGCAATGCTGGGTGTGTGCTGCATTGCCGAATGTGATGAGATATTAACCGAGGACGTTAAAGATCCTGTGGAACTATTTGAAAAGTGGAGAGTTTACCCCGGTGACTGTCCAACAATGCCTCAAATAGAACTGGACCTTCACTCCATGGTTGTTTTAACGACATTGCTGTGTAAAAATTAGCTGCTGTGTTCATCCACAAAATACAGTCACACAACATTATGGTGCATCCTGCGAAGTGCTTTGAGACATCTCCACAGTGTGATAAGGTGCAAGGTTAAATGCAAGATTTATTATTTTTTATGTAAGGTTTGAAACATTGTAAAAACAGTATTAAAACCCTTTTTGCATCCTTATTTCGTCCTGTGGAGCAAGACACTGTTGAGTATCACTTTAGTTACATTAGTTACTTGACCACCATTCTCACCAGAAAGTGCATAAACTATTTGGTCTCAGACTTTGGGCATTTGCCAATTTGAATAGTTGGAAAACCAGGGGCATTATAATAGAAAATAATCCTCACATTTCCTCGCATTCAAGGAAACTTGAATCCTTACACTTAAGGTTTAGTCTAGTCCATGAATTACGTGTCACGTAAATACAGTAATTCTCAAATTATTTCCTCACATTATGCCTTGCAAGTCTTCCAGACTGTTGAATGGAACACAAACATGAAACTCAAGCCCCCTGAATACTGAGGAAGCATCTGTTATGGAACACCGGTTTAATTCCAAAGAGAATGATTGAGCTAAAGCACATGTTGCCTCAGTGGTATTCAGCCACTGTGTAACACTGCCTAGATTTCCAGGCTGACTGCCAAACCTTTAAAGCTATCTGACCTGGTGGTGTTGTGTCAGTGAAGGAGCTCAGCTGTAAATGCATTATACATCTAGATTTTTGTTCCCAGACAGTTGCTGTCACTGGACTAGAACTATTGATATATCATCCACTTAGAGGTTATGGACCCTTACAGGTCCTGATGTAAGAAAGATGTGTTTCCAGTCTATGTAAGCACCTCCATGTGCAATATTTCTGAGCAATGAGTTTGTTGATATAGTTCAAAAGTCATGCAGCAAATAAAATAGGGGAAATGGACAATGTACATTTCAATGGTGAAGATGGTGACCAAAGCAAGAAAGAAGCCTTTGTCAAATCTTTCACGATTAGTGTCTTATCCTTTTCTTTATAAAATAGCCTCCATAATTCTGATTAATTGTTGCAATCTTATTCTGTGTAATTTTAGATTTGCGTCAAAATTAAACCGGCAAAAAAACATCTGCATAAATGGCAAGATATTTCTAGCCTAATAGAATTCAAGTAGGTCCAAATTCTTGCTACGAAATTTTCTATGAAATTGGCCAAATTTACTCTCCGTGTAAGCCAGTGGGGTCCAACGGTTTGGCTGCGGAGAGCCAGATGAGAAACGTCTGTGGGCTGCAGAGCAATATTTTTGTGTTTCCCTTCCAGAAACATAACATAACATTTACATAGCGCATTTTTTAATGTCGGATGGATATCTCAAAGCTCTCAACACTGGCAGCTGGCACCCAAGCTGGGGGTGGGAGCTGAGGGAGGTGGGATGGGGAGGGAAAAAGATGACCGAAAACGCAGTCAAAGAGTTACTTCGTGACGCGCATTGAAAGAGGGGAGGGAGGGATTCGCAGGGACTCTCGAATAGAGCTCCAGAGAGTAGGGGCAAAATGGAGATAGAGGGGCAGATGGGGATGGGGGCACATGAAGCAAGATGGTGTTTGCCTGGCACAGGGAATGGCCGGGTCGGGATATCACAGAGATAAGGTGGGGGAGGGGGAATCAAGGCCATGGAGCAGTTTGTCACTCAGGAAAGAGGGAGCTTTCTGTAAGGAAACAGCGCGCCACTTCACTCAGTGTCCATCCTCAGTCCATCCCCCCAACTGCCAAGGGAAGTTCCGTTTGTCTATCCTGACAGTGAACTATCAAACGCTGCCCTCCTGTCTCTCTGATCTCTCTCACTCACTCTCGCTGTTTCCTTCTCCCCCTCTCCCCTCATGCTCTCTCTCTCTCAATCACTCACTCTTCCCCTCCCCTGTCAATTAATCATTCTCCATGCCTCTCTCTCAATCACTCTCTCCCCTCTCTCACTCACTGTCTCTCTCAATTACCCTCTCACAACCTCTGTTCCCCCCCCCCCTTTTTCTTTCTTTCTCAATCACTCTCTCTTCCCTCTCTCTATCTCACACACACACTCTCTCTCTCACTGCCCTCCAATACTCTCTCTCCCCCTCCTCCCGCCTCTCAATTAATTTGCTGCACAATGTCAGGGAGAGCCTCTGGAGCTGAGAGGAAGGCAATCGGGTCTCCTTACCAACTGCCAGCTCCTCCATGAGAGGATGGTTCACCAGGGAGGGGGGGAGCAGGCGGGCTGGATGAAATCATTGGCTGCCAGTTGGACCACCCTGATGTAAGCTATGATGTTGGCCAGATCTGTAACACTTTATCTAGTGTATAAATAGAAGCATAAGCATGGAGAGGACTCAGCAAGAGGATTGCATTCCATCAAGCTGTCCCAAATTTTACCACAGCAACAACAAATTTATATTTGTATAGTCCCTTTCAGTTCCCCAACGCGCACTCTGGGGTCCACAAGCCCTGGCTCTTGCCAACCTGCATCTAATACTCTCCGGAATTAGATAAGCAAGATGCGTCTTTCCAGGGAGAGAGTGCGTATTCCATTCCAACAATCTATCTCAGGGGTTTCCACGTAGAGGTGAGATGCATGGATTTCTCAGTTTGTTTGGATACTTTACTAATAATAATCCTTGCATTTGATATTTCGCCTCATCATGTCTTCGAGACGTCTCAAAACGCTTCACAGAATATCCAGTAAAGTGAATTGACTGTGTATTTTATGGACAAAACACGGTAGCCAATTGCAGTGACCCACAAACAGTTATGGATTGAGTGACCAAATTATTACTATTATTACATTTTTTTAAGAGATTATTACCCTCGGAAAAGTGATCTGCGAATCGACTAACAACCGGGTTCCAACTTACTGCTTGGTAAACCGAGGCATGTGGAGTAAGGAAACTTGCTGAACATTTTGCCCTGCCTGGGAATCAAACCCAGGTCCTCTCGCTTGCGAGGCAAGTACTCTATCATAATAGTTAGATCATAATATCATAAGGCATTACAGTGCCTTGCACATTGCATCGCCCATTCATGCATTTGATGCAACATGTGGGATTGCCTCACATTAAGCATGGTGATCCGCATGTGTCAGACACTCGGCTGACCAAAACAAATGATTATTAGAGAAAAAAATACTGAAATATGTTTCTCCAGTTAGATCTGCAATTTTACATGGCTGTCTTTTATTTTTCCCCAGATCAAATTTGGAAAGGAAAATCAAGCTTTGCTGAGTTTGTTCTGGCACATAGGCCAATGCCAAGTTGCATTTTTACATTACTTAATCTAAACAGAGTGTTTGTTTATGTTGACACCCTCTTCCTTGCCAAGCTGAAACAATACAGAATGCCATTCCCACTGTGCAGCTCCACAATTACTTCCGATAGGAAACATGCAGTCAAACAGTATCTATTTGTCATACCCAAGGATTTCAGTAGGAGTGTCCCAGTGTTCTGACCTTTATTTTTTACTATGGCCATTCTGACTATGTTTTAATTAACTGCATCAATCTAATTGTCTGAGATTGTCTGTAAATATAAAGATGAGCAATATCCATTTGAATTTGTTGGATGGATAAATACAAGGTTTGGGACTGAAAGGACTAAAATGCCTATTTCTTACTTGCTGTACAAACTAGCAGACTCAAATCATTTTTTGTGAACATACAAATATACATTAAAAAGGAATTAGTGTGTTGTATACTATAGAGTGTCCTATTTCATGGTCAAGTATAGTAATACTGGTACATAAAATAGCACTATTGCATATGTAGCTTTAACCATTCTAAAAACACTGTTTTGAAGAGTAATACAGGCTTTATACTCAATGTTTTCAGTGATAACATATTGTCATTCTAATTCTTTAAAAATGTGAGGCAGAATTCCTCATATTGTAGCTAAAGAGAATATGAGGATTTTTGTAGTTTCAAATTATTTTAGACATATAATAATAATAAAGCTTGATATTCACGTCTTCTAGATGTCTCAAAGCGCTTCACAGAATATACTGAATTGAATTGACTGTATATTTCTGGGCAAAACACACCAGCCAATATAAACAATATTTTTGCATAAATCTTTTTAAAAATAAACATTATGGTTACTTAGGCCACCATAGTATATTGGCCCAAAGGTTCTATTCAGTAATATTTCAAAGTTTCACAGCTAGTTTCTGAACCCATTCAAAAAGAGAAGAGTGTTTCTCAAGGTGTCCTGGGAAACAAGCATCCAGTTATAATGGTCATTCAGTTCAAAGCTTTTAGTGAGATATTGCTATCTGCAAATTGGATGCCACGTTTGCCTACAAATACACAGTCATTGCACTTTTCAGAAAAACCCTGTGAAGCCTTTGAGACATTTCAGTGTGATAAGGTGTATAAACTGCAAGGATTAGTTAGTCTTCCACATAGTGTCTCAAAAGTATCAATCCTCTATGCATTTGTGGAATTATCAGGGTCCTGCTATGAGTGAGGCTTCACGTACTATTCACCTCCCAGAATTTATCACTCCTCCTCTCGAGTGGCTTCCATAGTCTTCCATAGCTATAGATAACAGCATGAATCAAGTGATAAAAGAAACATTATGGACCCAGAATTCCGATGTACCAGGTCCCTTTAACAATCACTCATTTCAACTTTTGGCAATAAATTTGTGTCTTCAAGTCAATAAGGATCACAGGTGCACTTGACACAATTATTTCTTATCAGTTCCTGTGCAGAGCCTTAGAAGACGAAACTATCATCCCACTGCAATATTGAAGTCCTTGGAATGCAGGTGTCTGTAAGAATAGGGCTTAACTGGAAGAGAAACTGATAATTGAGATAATAAATTCAAAACTTCCATTAATTGCTGGGTTACATTGGTAATTGTTTTGTGTTTCAATGTTTCAATAACTAGTGAGGATGAGTAAGAATGGAAGCTGGGAAATTGGATCTCAATAACGCAAGATTTTGTTTCAAGTATTGAATAATTTGGCCAATCGATACATAGCTAATTCAGTGCTGACTGCCTATCTAAGTTACATGTTTTGGGACTTGTGAGCTGACTTTGACTGTATCCCAATAGCTCCCAGCTAATTAAGATCACTATATTCAAATGTCAATTTTCCCCAAAGGAAATACCTTATTTTTGCTGACCTTGCAAGCCCCTGCACCTCCGCAAGGCAGATAGTGATTGGAACAGCTTTCTTCCCTTCAAATATTCCAATCTCATCCCCAACAACATGGCGGGTCACCTTGTTTCAACAGTGACAGTCAAGCTTTGAGGAAGTGCCAGGAGAGCGGCAGGTGCCAGTAAGAGTGCCTTCGCCAAGCGCTGTGGGAGCAAGAGTACATCACTAGATTTTTGGAGGAAGTAGAAACCAAATATCTCAACCATTATGATTTGCCAAGAAGTTTCACACTTGCCAATAATGAAAACTATCTCAAATGACCCTTGCTGAATGTAGATTTTCATGTTGAGTTAGAACTAACTTCACAGTTCACCACCTTCATACTAGACTTCACACAGCATTTTAAGGTGCTTTATGCCAGTGAAATCCCAAACTGCCTCTACAGTTTTCATACGTTATCGAAACAAACCTATGGCTTAACCTAAAGGCCTGGACCTATCTTTCTGATTTCTTTAAGGATTTCCAGAAACCTAACATTATTTCTCATATTATTATTTTTCTTCAGTCACATTTGGGGAATGTTTGTGGGTGTCAATTTCTATAATATCTTAATTAGATATGCTTTGTATTCATGAAGAAATATCACCATAGATGTTTTTATAACAATCTGCATTTCTATTTGAATTGATTCTTTATCAGCTTTGAATATTTCCTACCTTCACCACCACTGAAGTACTTTTGTGTACCATATTTATGCATCTTGCGTTTACAATCGGTCATGTTTTTCCTTCAATTATATTTAATGATTCTAATCCACATTCTGTTCTGTTTAGGAGCATCTCTCCTGTTGGGAGTCTTCATGTGATAAAACCTCGAATGACGTCTTGTAATTGTTCATTTGTTTTTAGTTGTTTAGCTGCTTTTCCTGATTTCCCTGCCAGAGATTGGCATGGGTGGGGAGGACTTTAGTGACTCACGATGCTTGCTATCTAAGGAGATGCAACCTGATGAGACATCATGCTCATGAGTTTATCTAATTCTGGTTACCAGGCAGGATTGATAAATCTATTCTCCAGTCCTTACAACCAATGTGGTTGCTAGGTGTCTGAATCTTGTTGAACTCTCTAAGTACATTGTTAGGGGGCCTCTAAGAAATGAATCTGATTTGATGCGCCTCTTTCCTGTTGCTAGAAGATACAATCTGAAAGGCATTACCCTAGAATATTTCAGCACAACTGAACTATCAATTAAAAATAGGGTGGTTACCTTAACTCCTTCGACTGTTTGCTACTTGAATTTCAATCCTCTATATGTATGTTCGAGGTTCTTTATCCAGTGGTAATCTACATTTCCTTGCTACATTTAGTGTTTTCACTTTTGATTGCTTGGCACTGATCTAGTCCATCCATTTGGGTTGAAACGAGGCTCATCAGGAAAACAGCAGATAAAGTGCCTTGATTCTGGATAAAGTGCCTCAGGACGTAAAGTGCATCTCTTCCAAGGAACCACCATTTATGTCAACCTTGGCTCAGACAATTTCAGGACATAGCTGACGTCTTTGTGATTCAGTGTGATGTATGTGGGGTTCCCTAGGGCACTCATTTAATATCCCAAGGTGATTGCTCCAGCACTGAAGCACTATGCTGCCCAATGAGCTTTTTTTCAACACCATTGTGTTGAGAGTCAGAATTGATGGACATTTTTCTACAAGAGGATTCACATGGTTATACACTGTGATGTTTCTTATGCATAAAAAAATGTTTGTGAAGGGATTTATTTGAGTGAAGAAAACATTCAGTGGTTTATGATTTTACTATAAGTGGTGCATTTATATTACAAAATTGTGATTGCATGTTACGGCTCCAGAGTTTTTCAATGTTTCCACATTTTGCTTTGATAACTCCTCTGTAATGTGGTGACAATTACTAAAGACACCTTGCTTAATTTCTCTTGCTGGAAATAAAATAGATTTCGACATTAAAATGTCTCCGCCGTATTTAGAGCATGGTTGCTGTTCCATGCTCTTAAAAACATATAACATAGGTTTTTACTATGTGTCAACAATTGCTCCAGTTATTTCCTTTTAAAGTTTAGCTTTAAATTGAATTTTTACACATAAAGAATTTCATTTTATCTTCCACTTTAAAGCGCTCTGAATCATTGCCGCAAGTGGTAGAGTGGGATAAGTAATGACATGTTTAACAGGAAAAGAGTTCTTATTGATTAAAAGGGACCCAGGTGATGAAAGGCTGCACTCACTACCTTTTTACAAGCAATTACAGTGGAGGACATGCAGTGATAATGGATGGCTTCATTCCACTAGTATTTCAATTATACAGTATAAATGTCAACACTCTTTTTTCATAGAATAATCTGATTGTGAAATAGATTTGAATGAGCAGTGAAAAAACAATTTATTCTAATCTGTGACTGTAAAAATTGAATTTTATGCGCACAATATAGCCTATTTAAAAATGTTTATTTAGAATGAAAATTGAAACGTTAATCAATACATGGTAATAGATCATAATTGAATCTGAAGAAGTAGTTTTGCTTTAGTATATTCTAATTTTATTGGGAAGTTTTACACCACACAGTTGCAAGAACCAAAATTAATTATTTGAATTAATTTTTATTAGCTAATATATGTGTGATCCCCATACACACACATGTAGGTTAAGATCTCTTTCTACATTGTTCTAGCCGACAGTCCTCCAAATAAAATCAGTCACACGTTTCATGGCTGTTAATGGGGGTTCGTTGCGCAAATTGGCTTCAGCATTTGTTCACACAACATACAGTCTTTGCACTTTATCCTGTGCAGCTCTTTGAGATGTTCTCCCAACATGAAATGCGCAATGCCAAATGTAAGGATTATTATAATATATTTCAATAGAAGCTGCAAAGTCTATCAGGCAAATTGTACCCCAATCTCAAGCCCAATTGTTTGATAATATTACTTGCCTATTCTTTTCAACCATGTTGGCATCTTGTTCTGTAATCCTTGATGCCTTACCTTGGTTTTTAAATTTTTTAAAAAGGGTGTTGATCCTTCCTCCATAAACTACATTTACCATTGCTTACCTTTGGTGTCAAGTGATTGAAAAGCATTCTCAACTCCAGGTCAGAAGGTTGCAAATTGAAACCTTGCAACTCTATTTGAGCTCATAATCTCAACTGATACTCCAGTGCTGGGAGAGAAATTAGAGTTACCATCTTTCAGATGAGATGTTAAACCAAGGTTCTATATGCCTGTTAATCATGTGGATATTAAAGATCACATCATACTATTTGAAAAGGGGTTAGAGTTTCTTCCAGTATCCTGGTCAACAATCCTCCTTATAATTTTGTCATTCACCTCAAGGGAATTTGTGGGGCCTTGCTGTGTGCAAAATGACTGATGTGTTTGCATACAAAAGCAATCATTACACTTAACAGTAATTACTATAAAGCATTATAAGACATTTAAGCCACCCAGCTAAGATAAACTAACTCAACACAGACTAGAGAATCAAATTTGAAAATATCCAGATCCAAACCCTCACTGTCCAATGCTTGGCCACCCAATATGAAAGGTGCAAAATAATCCAATTTGTTGTTGGTGGTAGGTATGCAACAACAGTGCTTCCTGCACATATTATTATTATTATAGCACATATATGCAGTGCGATTTTATCATTGCTTCCTGGGTAACATGCTGGAACACGTCAATGGTGACCTGACAACCCAGAAGTGATTAAAAGATTATCATACCAGGGCTTGAAGGGTTAAATTATGAGGACAGGCGGCATAAACTTATCCCTTGAGTTTAGAAGGTTGAAGGGTAACCTGATTGAGATTTTTAAAATAATAAAGGAATTCGATAGGGTAGCTACAGAGAAACTGGTTCCTCGGGTGGGAGGATTCAGAACAAGGCGCATAATCTTAAAATTTGAACCTGGCCATTTAGGAGTGAAATTAGGAGGCAGTTTTTCACCCAAAGGATAGCGGAAATCTGGAACTCTCTCCCTCAAAATTTTGTGGATGCTGGATCCATTCACATTTTCAAGACTGAGGTTGTTGAATATTTGTTAGGTTAAGATATTAAAGGATATGGGGCAAGGGCAGGTAATTGGAGTTGAAGTACAGATCAGCCATGATCTTACAGAATGTTAGAACAGGCTTGAGGGGTTGAATGACCTATTCTTGTTTCTATGTTTCTAAATGGGCCATTTTGTAGAACTTGTCAGCACTGAATGACTGGTGTATGGACTCATTAGTTCTGGTTAGTGCGGGTTCAAACTAAACAATGCTAAAGGGCGAGACTTTAGCTTGTGTTATATTGAACAGTCCTTTTTTTTGGGCAGCCGAATGTCCGACACATACGGAAACATATTGCCATGCTTAATGATATCAAAACTAGACAAAGAGTTCCATATTTGTATATTCAGGATGAGACTTGCTACTTTTAAAACATTAAAGAGATTTCAGGGAAGAGTATAGAATAATTCTAGTTTTATGTTATAATAATAATAAGCCTTGCATTTGATATAGCACCTTATCACGTCTGTGAGACGTCTAAAGCGCTTCACAGAATATACTGTAAAGTGAGTTGACTGTATATGTTGTGGGCGAAACACAGCAGTCAATTGCGCACAGCGTGCCCCACAAACAGTCGTGGATTGAAGTGACTAATTTATTATTATTATTTTTTTGAAGGAATTATTACCCCTGGAAAAGCAACTCGTCAAACGACTAACAACCAAGTTCGTACTTACTGCTAGGTAAACAGAGGCATGTGGAGTAAGGAAACTTGCCCAATGTTTCGCTCTGCCGGGAATCAAACCCAGTTCTCTCGCTTGCGAGGCGAGTGCTCTAACCATCGAGCTACAGGACTCCCAAGAGTTATGTGTGTTATGAATACAAACAAATCCATGCATTTATAATGCTGAGAACCAATAGAAGTGATACAATTACACTATTTAAATGAGACGGTTATTACAGAACTGGAGCTATGAGCACTTCCCCCAGAGTAGTGTTGTGTAAAACAGACTTCCAGCAAAAGTAGTTAATGCTGGTGTTACTTAATTTGTTATTTTAAAATGGTCTAATATCTGTTTCAGTTAGGGATTGAGCATTTTGTCGATAAGAATATTAATTTATCATTCAGAACCGATGCTTCATGAACTTGGAAATTGCAAATTGCAATAGATTAGACTGGTAAATTTGGGTTAGTGAACTTGAATGTTTGCCTACGGTTGTTTGCTTCCTTAAAGGTACACAGTAGTTGTCCAGAATCATACTACAATGAATTATGTGTGCTCTGTGGAGAAAACCCTCTTGTTTGGACAAGCAACCTTTTCTCAATTCACAATTATGGTTTCATTCATTTTAACTTATGTTGCTAAATGGGCATAATGATATTTATTTTCTAATCTACTGCATTTGTTTTACACTGATCTTCCAATCCAGGATGTAAATAGCATTTTCACTGGGCCGTGTTGCTTCCCATGCTGGTGTTTTTCTAAATCAAATATAACGTTATGGTATTGGTATGCTAAACAACACTACAATTACATTTTGCTCCAAGTATACATTTACCACAATAAATACAGATTTTTTAAATTTTCCCTCCAATAACAGTTTTCATATTAACCAACCTGGCGAACAAAAATGTGGGATTATCTGCCTGTTCTGCACCATGTATTAATTATATTTGAATTGAGCTTTCACAGTCAGAATAATGTGATGTGCAACTGTTGCTTGTCCAATTGTGTTCAGGATAAATTCACAAGAAACTGAGACTAATTTAGGTCGTATCCCAAAAAGATTGTTAACATCCTTTTTACAGTTTAAATACACCAGTATCCTCTTACTGTGTTCTCATAGTCGAGACAGTCTCTTTAAAAAAATTACAAAGTCCCAACGTCCATTCTGTGGAAATGTTGTTGTTGTTGAAGTATCATCACATAAGCAATTAATTCCTGTAATTGCTTTTGGCTGTAAGAAAGTGCTGTTTGTATCTTTCAGTACTGCTGTTCATTATACTCATTATCGGGTCGGGGCGAAACCTTAGGCAAGTTTCCTTACTCGACACACTGTTCACCTATCGGTAAATAGGCAAATAGATAATTATAAAAAGAATCAAAGGGAAGGTTAGAAAATAATTCTTTGTACAGAGGAGATTGGAATGAGGAAATTCTCTGCTACGAACAGTATTTGAAGCAGAGTTCATAATTCTTTTGAAATGTTATTAGAAAGATGCTTGAAAAGAAGATTAAAGGCTGTGGGCAGAACGTTTAAGAGTGAAATTAAATTGACTCAGTGGAGAAAAACACTTGATGGGCTAGCTTAATGGGCCGAATGGCCTATTTCCTGGCTGTAACACTCTATGATTCAATTTCTGAACACCATTTAAACTTTTAAATTTAATTAAAAGCTTACATTTACAGAGATATTGGCTATCATTTATACTATGCATGAAAATTAATGTTTTAGATGTATTTTTCTGCTGCTGCAATATTAAGTTTAGGATGAGATTTGTGGTGCCATTTGAAGTAGGGCCTTTTAACAGACAGTTAGTGAGAAATTTAGGTATTGTAGAACATGAAGATGGACAGTACTGTTGCTCAGAAGTCAGGTGTGTAGTATCACCAAGTTATTTTTCTCCCCCTTTTTTAATCTCCAAATTCCATGCATAATTTTCCTGACTGAAAGACGTTTGCTGCCACTTTGCCAATATTAATTTGTAATTGGCAAATAGAAATTATGAAAGCAGCCTGGAATACTACATCTGGCAAAAAGAAATCTCTTCTTGCCTCCACTCTCTGGCTCCTACGAATCTCATGGCCAAAAGCTAGAACATAGCATATGGAGAATCACAAGTGTGCATTTATGTCACATTATGTCAGTATGCTGTAAGCGATGCTGAAATTTACAACTTCAACAAAGCACTTCAAGATATTATAATGCTTTTGATTAATTATTATCCCTTCATTTAGAGATGCAATTTGAATGCTGTTGATAAGCAATTTTTAAAAACATTTGTTTTTATTGGGTTTTTATTTGCTGAGGATTAGAAACAGAGAGGGATATACCAATGGAGAGAAAATATAGAAACAAATTGGAAACACACTAATGTTGCGTAAATAGACTTAACTTCACTACAGGTAAAAGATAGTGTACGTGCATATGCCAAGTGTGTTTTGTACATGAGGTTCCTAACATTGCAGTGTAGCTGCAATAACTCCTTGGATGATTATTGTTTAATTACAAATCTACTGACAAATGCATTACAGTATGAAAAGATTCAATCCCCTGAAATACATGAACCAGTTAAAGAATAGGAATGCTAATGTATCATTTACAACAAATGACCGCTGTGGAATTAAATCAGCAAACATTTATAGTAGAATGATTTTATCTGCACACTGTTTATGAACGCATCCATTTATCACCGTAGGCTGTGAAATACCACACAAAAATAGTGTTGTGCGTATAACCAAAGTTGTACACAACAGGTTGCTATGGGAATCCTGTGATCCTGGTTACATCGCAATAGTAATATAATAATAGGCCTTGATATAGCGCCTTAGCATCTCATCGACAAGTTTCAAAGCACTTCACAGGATATACTGTGAGACTGTGTGTATTTTATGTGCAAACGCAGCAACCAATTTGGGCACAGTTTGCAATACTATCTCACTGGTATATGCAACTGGCACATGCACACATTTTCAATTTTTTAAAAATTTTCTCCCCATCGATGTTTGCCTCTGCTCCGAGTCCCCAGTCTCATCCTGCGGTGCAGGTCCAGGGGCACCATTTACCATCCAGAAACCGGCCCAAATAGCTATTGTTCATTTGTGAACCTTGGCAGCGAGTGTCAGCGGGCCACTAGAGGGTGTCACAGCTAAGTAGAGTAATTCTCCTCACCTGGTTGAAGAGGGACCAGGAGCAGGGAACCAGGATGATTTTAATCTCCCTAACCCTGGGAAAACCAGGACCAATTAGCCTCTGCCTGCAGCCCGGGCTGAGACGAGGCAAATTTTTGAATTTATATTACTGAAAACTTTCACAGTATGCACTTTCGGGTTAACGATAGCGATATTGTAAATATATAATAGAGAATGATAGAGATAGGGAACGAGTGAAAAATTCAGAGAGAGGAAACAAGAGACTCAGAGAGGGAAAGACAGACTCAGAAAAAGAAAAAGGCAAAAAAAAGGGAAAGAAAGTAGAGGAGAGAGAGTCAGAGAGAAAGAGTTAGAGCAATGGAGAGCAAAGAGCTAGTAGAGTATGATTATACAGTAATAGTATGACATCTGTTGGAACATTGTTTTAATTAGCACTGTAGCCCATTTGTGTTGTGTGTGATGTCCAATTATCTGCACTATTTGTTTATTAGCAATGGGCTGGTCCCAATTAGTGTGGATAATTGGCTTTCTAGTGTAAATTAACTTGCACTTCAGTGCTTCTCCCCTTCTCTTTCTCAACATTGTTTTCTTCACATCAAGGTGTGGGATTACATTTTCATGCCAAGTGTTATATATTCCTGGTACGGTACAAAAAAGCCAGGTGCAGAATTTGCCCCTATCTCTCTACTGTATCACTGTGAATTCCTCGATTCTCACAAGAGACACCTTTATGATGTATTAATAAGGTACTCATTTTGTTCTGAATTGGGTTTTTTCTCTGCTGTGAGTCTGCACCCACTTGCCTTTGCATTGAAGGTCTGGATTGCATTGTCCTTCACTTCACATTGAACCACACAGCTGGCAAAGAGAAGAAACGTTCATCATATTAAACTGCGTTAAATTCAAACCAAGGTTCCAAAGATGAAACAATAATGTTATTTCCTCTCAATTCCCTTTTGAGTATTTAAACACGAGGGCTAAACATGTTCACAAGCAGTGAGGTTAAAGCCATATTTATGTCAGGGTTATTTATATTAGTGTTACATTGTAAAACTGAAAAACACATTTAGGAGATAATTCTTGGATCAGAACAAAACTCCCCCAAGTCGATGTGTCGCTCGTGGATTTCTCTGCAGGCTTTATGTCTCAAGACATTTTTTCAGTGAGAGATACCATTTATCCTGTGGTTTCCCCATTGGTGTGTTTTTTAATAACAATAATAATCCTTGCATTTGATATAGTGTCTTATTATGTCATTGAGACATCTCAAAGCACTTCACAGAATATATTGTAAAGTGAATTGACAGCTTGTTGCCCAATAAATCATTTCTACGCTTTTAGCTTCAAATAATGGAACATTGCTTTTGTGGAATGAGGATGCTGGCGTGTTCGTCTCTGTGACAATGTTATGGTATTCCAGTGGTGGATATTGCCATCAATATCAGTGCAGTGCTCACTGCACACAGATTAAAACATTTCAGAAGCACTGAGTCAGACTGCTATGAATGCAAGATATGAATGTACAAAATGCCATGTGAACATAATGTGAACGGACTAAACCTGATCTGTGAATACCTAGTAAATGTCAAAAAATCAATACATATATATATATAAAACACAGGGGAAACATGGAATTCAAACAGGTGGAAAAAATAACTGGACGATGAACCAATTCAAATGTACATTTAGTAAGACTTCAGGCAAAGAAGTTAGGAAATAGAGACGTGATATCAGAAAAACTACCCCCAAAACATACAAGACTCCAAATATCCACAAATAAATCTACCAAAAGCACAGAGAAAAATGACCACCAGGACATAATTGAGGACATTTATTTATCTTCCATAATAGACAATAAACTTTTAAGAAATTGTAACAGCCTTAAAATTCTCATGTGAAAATTCAGTGTTCACTTAAATCTCAGTTCAAAGTACAGCATAGTCTATTTGAAGGAATAAGCAACAACTTGCATTTATACAAAGTGATTCACAAGTTCTCACTTGTAGAGTTTTTGATTATTAATTATGTTTTTTAAAGATGACATTGTAAAGAGTATGCAGCTTCTAATAATAATCCTTCATTTGATATAGCGCTTTTCACGTCTTCTCGACATCTCAAAGTGCTTCACAGAATATGCTGTAAAGTGAATAGACTGTATATTTGTGGGCGAAACGCGACAGCCTATTGCGCACAGCAGTGTCCCACAAACAGTCATGGATTGAAAATGACCAATTTATTATTGTTTTTTTGTTTTGGAGGGATTATTATTAGGCGTGTGGAGTAAGGAAACATGCCCAAGGTTTCGCCCTGCCTGGAATTGAACCCAGGTCTCTCGCTTGCAAGGCGAGTGCTCTAACCATGGAGCTACAGGATTCCACAAGCTATTACAGGAGATGTTTTTTCCAGACTGATGTGGCTAGATTTCTGTTAGGTCAGGGTGTCATGGGATACAGGGTAAGGGCGGGGTAATTGGAGTTGAGGTACAGATCAACCATGATCTGATAGAATGACAGAACAGGCTCGACGGGCTGAATGGCCTACTCCTGTTTCTATGTCTTTGATCGGGTTCGTGAAAGTTTTTGTCACCAAGTTGTTATATGTAAATGTCTACATGATATGCAGTTTAAACATCTCGTATGGACCTATGAGTAATAATAGTAATAATCCTTGCATTTAATTTCACGTCTTCTAGACTTCTCAAAGCGCTTCATAGAATATATTGTGAAGTGAATTGACTGTATATTTGTGGGCGAAACTCGGCACAGTGGTGTCCCACAAACAGACGTGGATTGACGTGACCACTTTTGATTCACCTTGTCCTTCAAGTAGGATAGCACCTGGAAGTGCTGTACAATGCCAGGGTTAGGCGCCGAGCGAAGGAAAAGCGGGAGGGGAAGTTGACTCAGATCCAGCCGAATAGGTAGGTTTTCTGGGGGGATTTGAAGACAGTCCTGTAGCTCAGTGGTTGGAGCACTCGGCTTGCAAGAGAGAGACCTGGGTTTGATTCCCAGCAGGGCGAAATGTTGGGCAAGTTTCCTTACTCCACATGTCTCTGTTTACCTAGCAGTAAATAGGAACCCGGTTGTTAGTCAATTGGTGAGCTAACTTTTCCAGGGATAATAATCTTTCAAACAAAACAATAATAATATGGTCACTCAATCCACGACTGTTTGTGGGACATTGTTGTGCGCAATTGGCTGCCGCATTTCGCTCACAAATATACAGTCAATTCACTTTACGGGATATTCTGTGAATCGCTTTGAGACGTCCAGAAGATGTGAAAAGCGCTATATCAAATGCAAGGATTATTATTATAATATTATTATCATGGTCTTGAAATTTAAGACCATTATTTTAAAATGTAAAATCATGAGGAATTTTGAACCACCTTTTAAATTAAAACTGAACTTAAAAAAATTCCAGTATGCCTCATAATATTATATTTTAAGACTTTTTGTGTTGGACATATGCGGAAATTGATTGCCATGCTTAAGAGTATTCAAATCAGACCAAGAGTTCTTTGCATGCCACCTACATTTGGAAATTTCCATATCTGGAATGGAATGCGCACACTCTCCCTGGAGGGATGCACCCTTCTCACCTAAATCCTGAGAGTTTTAGGCACAGCTTGGCAAGAGCCAAGGCCCCAGAGTGTGTATTGGAGTACTGCTGGAATTTAACCAGTTAAAACCACATAGTTTGCCAATGAAATCATTGTCTGGCAAGCTTGCTGCTGTTTGTCAATGAGCCAGACTGGCTGGTCTGTCATCACTAGTACCAATCTTGCTCCAAGGATACCCAGATTACCTCCTTTCTCCTTCCCCCAATCCAAAGGAGTTGAATTTATAGTTAAACCCCTTTTAGGAGTTCTCTGCCTCAATAGTGTAGCAAGGATGATGGAAGAAAATCAGTTCTATATATTCCCAACACAAACATTCGATATGTTTGAAAATGTTTCAAGTATTCCACTCAAAATTGTAAGAACTAATTCCCAATATTTCTGTACTGGATGATGCTCAGATTGTAACACTAGAAGTGGTGCCTGCATATCTAACCCATGTGCTTGTTTCTGAATGCTAAAAGGTGACGATTAATCTAAAATGATGCTAATTGGTTTAGGAAAGTTCTTCCAATATCTAAGATTAATAATTTAATGAGGCTGAAATTGGCTCTAAATGGTTTTACATAATCTTCCTGGTCCAAGTTTAATCTTTAATTAACTAATTCATTAAACTGCACAAACAGAATCAATCCATCTCTCATGATCAGTTTTAGCCACTGTCCCTTTAAGAATGTGTTATGTTCCACAAGCTAACAGGCTTATCTTATTAGGATCTTTCTGAAACCCTCATTCAGTACTCAACGCTGACAGAATTTAACTCTTGGTTGACCAAAAAGTGAAAGCAGGAAGCTCTACAAAGAACCTCGGTTATAAAGTTAATACATGGTAAATCAAGTTCTAAAAGGCTTGTAAGCAATGTGAAAATTTTATTAGTAGTTCTGCAGGTTCTTCTCGCTTGCATTTTGATTGGCAGACGTAGTTGAATCTAGTTTATTTCTTTTTTCTGGTGCTTTAGACTTGTCTCTTCAAATCTTCCATCTTGGGTCTTCCTTACTGTCACTGTGGAGTCCTGTAGCTCAGTGGTTAGAGTGCTCGCCTTCGCAAGCAAGAGACCTGGGTTTGATTCCCAGGCAGGGCGAAACGTTGAGCAAGTTTCCTTACTCCATGCGCCTTTGTTTACCTAGCAGTACGTAGGAACAAGGATGTTACTCAACCTTGGCATCAGGTTCGACCCCCAATTATCTTTCCTCCCCCACATCCGGTCCCTCACCAGCACCGTTTTCTTCCACCTCCGACGCATCACCCGTCTCCACACATATCTCTCTCCGAAACCCGCTGAAACCCTCGTCCATGCCTTTGTCACCTCTCGGCTGGAATACTCTAACGCCCTCCTCGACGGTCTCCCAACCACCACCATCCATAAAATCCAAATCATCCAAACCTCTACCGCCCGCATTCTCACCCGTACCAAACTACGTTCCCCAAATACCCCAGTCCTTGCCAGACTGCACTGGCTGCCTATCCCAGAGAGGGTCGATTTCAAGATCCTCACCCTTGTATTCAAGTCCCTGCACTCCTCTGCACCCCCCCTACCTCTCTGACCTCTTCTCTCCTCAAAACAGTACCTGTTGCCTTTGTTCCTCCAGGTCTGGCCTCCTCCTCCCCGAATCCTCCGCTCTACCCTCGGCAGCCGTGCCTTCAGCCACTATGTCCCGAGGCTCTGGAATTCCCTTCCTCACTCCCTTTGCCTCGCCCCCTCTCTTCCTACTTTCAGGTCCCTTCTGAAGACCTTTCTTTTCGACCGTGCCTTTGATCGCCTTCCTTCCCCTCCCCCTGGCTTGGCCCCGGGATCCGTTACTGTGAAGCGCTCTGAGACGCAGTCCGGCGTGGAGGGCGCTATCTAAATCCAAATTGTTGTTGTTGTTAGTCGATTGGCGGTTCGCTTTTCCAGGGGTAATAATTCCTTAAACAAATAAAAAAATTGGTCACTCAATCCACGACTGTTTGTGGGTGTGCTGTGTGCAATTGGCTGCCGTATTTCACCCACAAGATGGAGTTTTTTAAGGAGTTGTTGTTATGTGATTAGTACCACTGGAATTCCATTCAGTTCAATTAAGACCAGCGCAGAGATTTTTCTCCTTTATGATTTTCCATTGTCCATCTTATCACATTGGAGCCACCTCAGGCCCAAGGAAAATCAACTTACCTCCCGCCAAGGAGGACAGTTGGTCATTTGACTTCTAACAAATCGAATAGAATTTTTCGATGAGGTAACGGAGAGGGTGGATAAAGGTAGTGCAGTTGATGTAGTTTATATGGACTTTCAAAAGGCATTTGACAAAGTGCCACATGAAAGACTTGTGAGAAAGATAGAAGCCCATGGTATAAAAGGGAGAGTGGCAGCATGGATCCAGAACTGGCTGGGAGACAGAAAGCAGGGAGTTGTGGTGAACGGCTGCTTTTCTGACTGGAGGGAAGTGTACAGTGGCATCCCCCAGGGATCAGTATTAGGACCATTGCTCTTCTTAATATACATAAATGATCTGGACTTGGGTATAGCAAGCACCATTTCCAAGTTTGCGGAAGACACAAAGTTAGGTAGGGTAGTAAACAGTGAGAAGGATAGTAGCCAACTGCAGGAAGACATAGACAGAATGGTAAAATGGGCAGACACATGGCAGATAAGTTTCAATGTGGAGAAGTGTGAGGTAATGCATTTTGGTAGAAAGAATGAGGGGAGGCAATATAGGCTGGTAATACAATCTTAAGGGGGGTTAAAGAACAGAGAGACCTGGGGGTGCAGGCAAATGAGTCCTTGAAGGTGGCAGGACAGGTAGATAAAGCTGTAAAAAGGGCATATGGGATACTAGGCTTTATAAATAGGGGTATAGAGTACAAGAGTCAGGAGGTTATGATTAACCTATATAAAACACTGGTTAGGCCTCAGTTAGAATACTGTGCCCAGTTCTGGGCACCACACTATAGGAAGGATGTTAAGGCATTGGAAAGGGTGCAGAGGAGATTTACGAGGATGGTACCAGGAATGAGGGACCTTGATTATGAGGAAAGGCTAGAGAGGCTGGGATTATTCTCATTGGAGCAGAGAAGGTTACGAGGAGACCTAATAGAGGTCTTCAAAATCATGAGGGGATTTGATAGGTTAGAAAGGGAAAAACTGTTTCCACTGGTGGGTGTGTCGGTGACTCGAGGTCACAGATTCAAAATAATCTCCAAAACAAGCGGAGGAGAGGTGAGAAGAATTTTTTCACACAGCGAGTTGTTCGAATCTGGAACGCATTGCCTGAAAGGGTGGTCGAGGCCGATTTGATAACTACTTTTAAAAACGCGGTGGACGGGTATTTAAGGAGGACGGGTTTGCAGGGTTATGGGGAAAAGGCTGAGGAGTGGGATTGACATTAATTGCTCTAATCAAAGAGCCGGCACAAACTCGAAGGACCGAATGGCCTCTTTGTGCTGTACGATTCTATGATTCTGTGATCTATGAACAAGCAGAGATTTGAGCCCTCACTAGGTAGATAACAGGTACCAAGAACTCATTCATCATAAGATGCATCAAAGCATTACCACAATCCACATGAACACTTCATGGGCACCATTGAATAGCGGTTCCATCATATGGAGGTGCAAAGCTTCAGATGTTTACCTTTCTGCGTACCAGTCATGGTTTACATCAAGCCTTGGATAAATGAGTGTGTGTTCATGAACCTAAACTCCAGTCACAGCTAGGAACTGTTATCTCAAGCCTCAGAGTTTCCTTATTGGTTATTCGATGCACATCTGTCTTCTGGTGATGGAAGAATTTATATAACTTGTGATGTGCCGGCATTGCAAAATTACACATGGAATATTGATCTGTCATCATCTAGCCATAATGTCCAGAAACTGCCCTCCCCACCTGATAATTACCTTCAACGAGCAGCGATTGCAGAGCACTCAGATATAGGGCTAAACATCAAAGCAACCAGCAGAAATGACAAGAATTTTTTTAAATTACTCAGGATTATGTTTCTTACGGAAGTGCTCAATTTATAGTCATAAAGATACATATTTTAGGCACTCTGATTTCCTCTGAATCTCAGTCTATCATCAGTTGTGACCACTATTATGCATGCAGTGCTGTACGAGACATTTGATAATAATGACATGGATAAGTGATGATGACGGTACTCCAAGGGTTTGAAACTGTATAATCTGGCTCGCAGAAGTGTGACCCATCAAGCATAGCAACCCAGTGAATTGGGACAATAAGCAAATATAACGATGCCAGTCTCAATCTTCACCTATTATGTACAAATAGTCTTGACAGTTGTAGTCAGCTCACAAGCCACCATTATTCAAAATTATTCAGTATTTTGAAAAAAAAATGATGCAGAATGAATACTTCAATCTTAGAACAGCTGGTTTAGTGGGGAGGAAATTTTTTTTCTTCTTCTTTCTGGTGTATAATTTGTCTGATTAAGTAAAACCAGGAAGTTAACCTTGGGCAAATATTATTGAACTACATTGAATAATGTATAAAAATATTACTGTAATCAATATCAGAGTTTTAGCACAGTAAATGTTGTTTTAAAATGTACTGTAAACATCTTGTGAGGATTAAATCTTATAACAAATATTCAAGTTACATTGTGGTATTTAGTGAGCTATGTTCCAATGCTGAATTCAGTAATGCTGTATCTCCAAAATGTGATAATCTATAGCAAAACATTCTATTTTTAATCTCCAATTGGCTGCTTTCCAATGAATCCGGAAATAAATTGACTAGCAGTTAGCTAATTATTTTTGAAAGGGTGCAGCACAGCAAGTCATGCTGTACAGCATGAGCTTGTTGCAATATATTTTAACAAAAAATGTAGCACTTACAGGCAAGTGAAACGAGCAGAACAAACAACCTTAAAATGTATTTCCTCTCCTTGATTGACAAAGAAAAGACAATCCATTAGTACTTAGCTTTTAACAGCCTTAGTAAGATTGATACCATCTGGTAGGCAGACTTTATTAATGCCTTGACTATAAACAGTCTGAACAGATCCTATTAGTTGTGGCTCATTAGTTTTACAGCTTTTGATATATTCAAAAAATATGTTTACCACCTCAATCACACCTCTAAAATACTGCATAATGATAAAACAGATATTTACTTCAAGCACTGGTTATCAAATATTATGTAGGAGCTAATGATTTGTTAATAGATCAAAACATTTCCATGCTATTCATGTTCGCATGACTAATTTTTCTTTACTCACTCCACTATGGCTATATAATTTGTTTGAAGGAACTGTAGCCAAGATCTTATAATAATATTAGTAATTATCCTTGCATATGATTTGTTTTGTAAGCCGTATATCTGAAACATGCAGAAATCCATCATAATGTTTATAATAAAAATAATAATTTTTGCATTTGATATAGTCTTATCAAGTGTTCAAAACAACTAAAACCACTTTAGAGTGTAGTAATAATAATAATCCTTGCATTTGATATGGCGCCTTTTCACATCTTCGAGATGTCTCAAAGCGCCTCACAGAATATACTGTAAAGTGAATTGACTTTATATTTTGTGGGCAAATCGCGGCAACCCAATTGCGGACAGCAGTGTCCCATAAACAGTCATGGATTGAAGTGACCAATTTCTTCTTTTTTTTGAAGGAATTATTACCATTGGAAAAGCAATCTACTAATCGACTAACAACCAAGTTCCTACTTACTGCAAGCAGAGGCATGTGGAGTAAGGAAACTTGCCCAACATTTTGCCCTGCCTGGGTTGAACCCGGGTCTCTCGCTTGCAAGGCGAGTGATCTAACTACTGAGCTGCAGGACACCACCGGTACTAACTATGTATTTGTAGGCAAACGTGACAACTAATTTGTACAATGGCCTACAAAAAGCCATGAAATGAATGACCAATTTTATCTGGTCAGGGCACTGGGAGAAACACCTTTTTGTTTTCTTCAAATAGTGCCATGGAATCTTTAACATCCACGTAAGGTATACATGTAATTCTTGCTTTACATTATTGAAGGAAATGTGGCACTCATTATTTCAGAACGTATGAATATTGCATGAAGGTACTATATCTATTTTGCCTTCTCATTGAGTAGAAAGAAAGGCGAAAAAAATTATCCTTGATATAGTGTCTTTCAGGTTAGGTGGACATCTCAAAGTACTTCACAGAATTTACTTTAAATCGTTATGACTCTGTATTTTGTAGGCAAATGCAACAGCCAGTTTGTGCATAACATTGTCCCACAAAGAGTGGCAAAACAGTTTCACCCACAAAACACACAGTCATTGCACTTTACAGTATATCCTGTGAAGCAGGTGGGCGTCCTCCCGACATGAAAGGCGCTATTACCAAATGTGAGGATTATTATTATGAGGTAATTGACTATTATTTGCCAAGTTTATTCCAGGAAGCTGTTTATAGTTAATGATTGCTTTCTATGGCCTGTAGGCCTAAGTGGCTTTCTCGTAATTCAGTGGTTACGTCTACCAACAGCTTTGTGCTCTGATGTTCAAAGCCTGGGGCAACTGGAAAGTGAGTAAATTAAAATTCTTTTAAAATGTATTTAAGGTAATTCAGTGCAATCTCTACAAAAAGTTGGTCAGGAATTGATCTCAGGTATACACAACACTTATCAGTGGTACTTGAGGATAAGAAACTTTATGGCCCTTTTAGCTTATTGAGTTGCAATATAAACAGAGCAGCACTATTTCAGATTTCGTTATTAAAGGGAATGGATAGAAAATTAACTGAAGGATAGAAAACTGAGATTTGGATTAAGTGGATATTTTTTCAGAGTGTGGAGAGCTCTAAGTAGTGTCCCCAAAGATTACAACAACAACAACTTACACTTGTATAGCGCCCTTCACATCGGAAAGATGTCCCAGGGTGCTGAACAGTCAGGATTTTTTGGACCCGAGCTGGAAGTTGGAGTCAGGAGGGGTAGAGGGCTGGGGGGATAGGGGTGGAAAGGTGGCCGAAGGCGCGGTCGAAGAGGAAGGTCTTTAAACTGGACTTGAAGGAGGCAAGAGAGGAGGTGAGGCAGAGGGATTGCGGGATAGAGTTTGTGAGTGTGGGGGCAGAGATGCTAGTTGCCCGACCGCCAATGGTGGGGCGGGAAGTGCAGGGGACCTGAAACAGACCAGTGTCCTCCGAGCGGAGGGAGCAGCAGGCTGATATGGGGTTATGAGGTCAGAGAGGTAGGGTTGAGCAAGACCATGGAGGGCTTTGAAGGTGAGAACAAGTGGTTTATACTCGATTTTCTGAGGGATGGGGAGCCAGTGAAGCCGAGCAGGAACGGGGGTGATTGATGTGTGGAGCCCGGTGCGGAAAGTTGTTGTTGATGTATCGTCTGGCAGGCTGGCATTTTACGATGAGAGACCCTCATGCATTGGTGCTGCCATTTCAGTGTTGCTCACAGGGCACCCAGATGCCCAATATCAACCCAACTTTAAAGTTCTAGATGGACTCATAATGAGCAGCTAATGAGGTCATTAACAAATACAACAAAGGAATGTGACGGACAAGAGGAAACTACTGACAATTTGGAACCATTAGGGGAAAGAATATTTTACACAAATTGAGCTTTCCAGACATTTTGCACAAAGGTAACAGTTTTCGATCTTACATTTACATTTGAGATCACATAAATATGAGTTTTAAAGGACTCTTCATGAGGTTCAATTAAGTGGAGTCCTGTAGCTCAGTGGTTAGAGCACTTGCCTCGCAAGCGAGAGACCTGGGTTTGATTCCCGGCAGGGCAAAATCTTGGGCAAGTCTCCTTACTCCACACTTCTGATAATAATCCTTCAAAAAAAAACAATAATAAATTGGTCACTTCAATTCATAACTCTTTGTGGGACACTGTTGTGCACAATTGGCTGCTGTGTTTCACCCACAAATATACAGCCAATTCACTTTACAGTTTATTCTGTGAAGCGCTTTGAGACGTCTAGAAGATGTGAAAAGCGCTATATCAAATGCAAGGAATGCAAGGATTAACACACATTCTGGGTCACCTTGGCTCTTGCCAACCTTTGCGTAATACTCTCCAGAATTAAGTTTTGAACAATTGGCTGCTGCGTTTCGCCCACATAATATACAGTCAATTCACTTTACAGTATATTCTGTGAAGCTCTTTGAGACATCTAGAAGACGTGATAAGGCCCTGTATCAAATGCAAGGATTATTATTAAACTTTCTCTCTGCTGCATAGCGTGGGTCTGTGCTGTATTTGGCTTCCAGATTAATCAAGAACCAAGTAACAGATTTCAAGTTGCATTCGGCTGCTGATGCATGAAAATTGCCCCATTTCTGTTCTGGTAACCACCTCCAGAGGTTCCAGCACTCTCTTGTTTGTATTAGAGTGCTGTCCCCAAAGGCAAGGCTGCTGCCAGTGCCAATGCAATAAATTAAAGAACCATTGCTCTTTTGCTAGCAGCTGTCACAGACTAGATCCTTATTATGAGCTATTATTCCCTCCAAACTGCATTGTGTCCTAATTATTTCACAATTAACAGTATTTGTCACACTGCTCAACTGTAATTTCTTTTACTCCTCACATATTCCATTAATCCTTAATGTCGTTGACGTTTCTCATCAACACTTTTTGCAGCTTGCCCAGAAGAAACATAATATCGAAGGAAATTGGACTCATCCAGGTCTCACTGCTCATGGGATTTCAACAATGGGTCCTGCTGCACAAAAGTGCAACACTCTGTTGGAGGGGCTGGCTGGCAATTGAGCATCGCTTATAGTCCAGGCACTGATTTTTACATCCAAACTGCCAGCTGTTTCCCTGCTTCAGTATTGTGTTTGTGCTGACACTGGGTTGCTATGGTGGGGTTAAAGAATCAGTGACACCAAATGTAGATACCATTAGATAAGCAATATATCTGATGCTACCATTGCAAGGTCTTAAACGCAGCCTCCAACGTCCTTGCCACAGTGCACATCGTGTATTTGCACTGGTACGAAATGAGAATTCCTGCAGTGCCCACCAAAAAATTAATAGAAGTTATCAAAATTATGAGGGGATTCAATAGGGTGAACAAGAAGAAAATATTTTCACTGGCGAGTGGGTCGGTAATCCAAGGACACCGATTTAAAATAGTTGTTAAAAGAAACAGAGGGGAAGTGAGGAGAAATTTTTTCGCACAGCGAGTTGTTCAGGTCTGGAATGCATTACCTGAAAGGGTGGTGGAAGCCGATTCGATAACAACTTTTAAGAGAGAAGTAGATAATTATTTGGGGAGGACAAGTTTGCAGGGCTATGGGGAGAGAGCGGGGGAGTGGGATTGAATTGGATGGCTCTTTTCAAAGAGCCGAAACAGACACGATGTTTCTGTGCTGTATAATTCTATGATTCTATGATTCAAAGCAACCTGATTAAAGAATGGCTTTTGTAAAACTCTTGAAAGCCTTTTACCTGTCCACACTCTCCATCACACAATGATATTGGGGGGCCTTGAAGAAAGCACAGACTGCAATTAATTCTGAAAGCAGAGAAAGTAACTTTCATCCAGTTCCTTTGATAGGCTTGGCTCTGTTGCCATCATTTTGTGCATTACACCTTATTGCATTTCAAGGAACATTGATACAGTACATGAGGTTTGGTGGATCAAATGTTTTGTTTTTACTGAAGAAACTTACAACAAATAAACATCTTCTAGGATATCTTGGAAAATTCAGAAAATGTTCTTCCAATCGAACAGGTTTTTAGATTTTAAAAAAGATCATCCTTTCACATCAAAAGGACATCTCAGATCACTTTACCGGATATACTGTTGCAATTTAATGCAGTATGACCATTTAATCTCTATTTTAGCACTGGTCATTGTGCTCACTGCTGTCTGGTGATTTAGAATCTGATATTCTCATTGTTAATCCGTGCCTTCAGCCACTGCACCTCAAAACGTTGGAACTCTCCTCCCTCTCCGTTTTCAGATCACGCCTAAAGACCTCCCTCCCACCAGCTCGGTGTCTGGCTCTGCTACTGTAAGGTGCTCCGAGACGCTACCCTGAGTGAAAGGCGCTATATAAATGCAAGTTGCTATTGTAGAAATACTGCCAGGATGAGCAACGCCAGGATTATTGGGATTCACATAAGAATGTCTGACCCTAAAGAACCTCTCTTGTTGATGTGGTGTCATGCAGACAATCCTCGGCTTGTGGCCACTAACCTACTTTTCATTCTCTTCATTCTTAGATAATGGCAACTACAATGCAACCATGTGCCTTTGCCTCAGATGCCTTTCAGTGCTCTACCAGAGCCACACCACTCTGCAGATTAAACATTCCACATTTGGTAACCTTCAGAAGTAGTGGCATTCGGCTACAAAATATACAATCACTACACTTGAAGTAAAGTGTTTTGAGATGTCCTCCCAAATGCATCAAATGCAACGATTATTATTATTAAAATTCTAACAATCACAATTTATGGGCTTCCAGCATCAGTTAATTCCTTAAATTGATGTTTTTCAAAATAATTTTCAGAAATTACTTTGACTTTCACACTATTTGAAGTCACTAATCACGCATTAACATGTGTGAGTCTCATACTGGGAATGTTCAGTTCAAAACAATATTTGCTCTACTTACTTTGCAAGGCTGCCTTTTCAATCGCTGAACCCATTATATTTGTTAAAAATCTATATTTTTAGGTACTCGCCTCACAGCTGGTTACCAACAAAAAATACTACAGCAACTATTATTCCAGGGACCTGTCTCTGATTCTGGCTCGGTTATCTAGAATTATTTCCTGTGCTATTTACTATCAGTTTCTTCTTGGTATCATAGATTGTTTGACTTTGATGAGCATTTAAATAAATGTGTGTACTGTTTGCATACCAAATGTGTTCACTGCTTGAGAGATGTGATTTTGTTTGGTCAACCAGATGTCTGACACTTGCAGAATCATTATGCTTAAGAGTATCCAAACCAGACTTGAGAGTTCCATGCCTCCCACCTACACACGGAAATTTCACGTGTTTTGGAATGGAATGTGTGCTCTTCCTGGAGGGATGCATCCTGTTTACCTAATTCCAGAGAGTATTAGACAGCAGCAGGCAAGAGCATTGGAGTACTGCTAGAGTTTATCAAGTTAAAATTCCAAAGCATGCCAGTGAAAGCACTGTCTGGCAAGCTTTCCATTGCTTCTCCATCAAGGACTATCCTAAGCATGTTACCTTGGAGTCCGTTTAGCTCCAAGGTGACCCCGCTTACCTGCTCCTCCGCCCCCCCCACACCCACTCCCCCGAGGAAATGTAATTGTTATTAAATTATATTCCAATTGCCTACTGTAGACTACATGGAGCATATAATTTTCTCTGTAATTGATGCTCTATTAGTTAATGTTTCTGCTATTTTGAAGTACATTATTTTGTAACTTGCTGTGTAACAAGATGATTATTGACAGAGCTGTTTTAATATTTCAAAGCATAATAATAATAACCCTTGCATTTGACATTGCGTCTTATCACGTCGTTGTGACGTCTCAAAATGCTTCATAGAATATATTTAAAAAGTGAGTTGTCTGTGTATTTTGTGGGCGAAACATGTTTTAAAATGTACAGTATTGGTTAAAGGGTCTATGGAAGGCTTATTGATCAACTGAGATTCAATCTCTGGTCTGTACTGAGTTACGTGATATCCAACTGATCTCATCCAGGGTAACACTGAACCTGCACATTTGCCCTCAGTGCCCTGGATTAGGGAGAAGGAAAGCAGCCAGGGTTCCTTCTCCTTATCCCATTCTTCGAGGTCTGCATGTATGGATGTTGGGTGCGGGTGTAACTGGGTTTAGTTGTGATGTTCTCCAAGATTCAGCAGTCTGCCAACATTCACTGTCAAGGCTGACACATGAACAATGCTCACTTGGATAAACTACCAGAAGACGTGAGGAATCGTGAGGCTAGGATGGTTTGCTGCCTTCCTGGTGCAAGGGTAGTGGACTTCACAGAGTACATGGACAAGATTCTTCGGGGGTAAGGAGAATGTCCAGAAGTCGTGGTCCATGTGGAGACCCACGATATTGGTAAGAAGAGAGCTGAGATGCTCCAGGGCGAGTATCAAAAGCTGGGGAGCATACTCAAGTCCAGAACATCCAAGGTGGTGATCTCTGGGTTACTCCTGGTACCTCAGGCAACAAGGCACCATAATGAAAGGATCAGGCGCATGAATGATTGGCTGGAGAAATGGTCCGGAAAAGAAGGTTTCTGTTTTCTGGACAATTGGGACCACTACTGGGGGAGGTGGGATCTTTACCTTGAGGATGGGCGGCACTTAAGCAAGGCAGGGGTGAGCTTCCTTGCCAAGAGATTATCAAATACTGTAGGGGCGGATTTAAATAGTGTCGAGGGGGGATGGGTATCCAAGGATAAACAATGGATTAGAGATTAGAGGAAAAAGACAAGTGGGAAGTGTAGAGCAGGTACAAGCAGACAATTTCCTCAAATGCATGTACCCAAATGTAGCTTAGGGAATAAGGTTGATGAGCTGCAGGTTCAATTGGCCGTAAAGGGTTACGATGTGGTGGCAGTAACCGAGACATGGCTCAAGCCAGGACAGGAATGGGAGTTAAATATTCCAGGATATAATGTGTTCAGGAAGGATAGAGAAAGAAGAAAAGGAGGAGGGGTAGCAATATTAGTTAAGGATACAATTATAGCTGTAGAAAGGAACGAGGCTCTGGTTAGAGATAAGAAATAAGAAAGGAGTGGTTACACTGGTAGGGGTTTACTATAGACCACCAGACAGTGGGAAGGAGATAGAGGAGCAGATCTGCAACCAGATCGCGGATAGATGTAAGATGAACAGAGTTGTGATAATGGGGGATTTCAATTATCCCAATATAATTATCCCAATTATAATTATATAATTATCCCATTATATAATTATATAATTATAATAATATAATAATATAACAATAATAATTATATAATTATAATATATAATAATATAACAATAATAATTATATAATTATAATAATTATCCCAATATAATATAATTATCCCAATATAATGGCAAAATAGCAGCGCTAAGGGCAAGGCAACAACAACAACAAGATTCCATTTATAGAGCGCCTTTCACGTCAAGGCAGGAGAAAGATTCCTGTACGTGGAGTCCTGTAGCTCAGTGGTTAGAGCACTCGCTTTGCAAGCGAGAGACCTGAGTTCAATTCCAGGCAGAGGGCGAAACCTCGGGCAAGTTTCCTTACTCCACACGCCTAATAATAATCCTTCCAAAACCAAAAACAATAATAAAATTGGCATTTTCAATCTACGACTGTTTGTGGGACATTGCTGTGCACAATTGGCTGCCGCGTTCGCCCACAAATTTACAGTCAATTCACTTTACAGTGTGTTCTGTGAAGCGCTTTGGGACGTCCTTCCGACGTGAAAAGCGCTATATCAAATGCAAGGATTATTATTATTATTATTATTCATAAACTGTGTACAGGAAAATTTTCTTGAGCAGTATGTCTCCAGTCCTACGAGGAAGGAAGCATTGCTGGATCTAGTCCTGGGGAATGAAATAGATCAGGTTGAACAGGTTTCAGTAGGGGAGCATCTAGGTAACAGTGACCATAATATTATTAGATTTAGATTACTCATGAACAGGGACAAAGTACAGTCAAGGGTGAAAATGCTTGACTAGAAAAGGGCTAATTTTGATGGGCTAAAAAGGGACCTAGAGTTGGTGGACTGGAAGTAAGACTAGCAGGTAAAACGACTCATGAGCAATGGGAGATCTTCAAAGATATGATAGCTCAAGATCTAAACAGATATATTCCCACAAAAGGGAAATGTGCGACAACCAAGCCAGCCTGGATGACCAGAGATATTCTGTCTAGGATGAAAAAGAAGAAGACGGCGTACGACAATTGGAAGACACAAGATACTGAGGATAGCAAAGCGCATTATAGAAAATGCAGGAGTGATCTTAAAAGAGTGATAAGACAGGCTAAAAGATCGCATGAGAAGAGGTTAGCGGGTAACATAAAGGGGAATCCTAAAATATTTTACAAACACATAAAGGAAAAAAGGTTAGTTAAAGGTAGGGTGGGGCCAATCAAAGACAATCTTGTTGTGGAGGCAGAGGGCATGGCTGATGTACTGAACGAGTACTTTGCATCTGTCTTCACAACGGAAATGGATGCCCCAAATGCCACAGTATTGGATGAGAGGGCAGAGGAAATAGATCAGATTACTATAGACAGAGAGGAAGTTCTGAAAAGATTGACTGGGCTCAAAATTGATAAGTCACCAGGACCAGATGGGTTTCACCCAAGGTTGCTGTGGGAGATACGGGTTCAAATAGCGGAGGCTTTGGCCATTATATTTCAATCTTCATTGGACACAGGAGTGGTGCCAAGAGACTGGAGAGTGGCTAATGTTACCCCCTCTACAAAAAGGGGCAGAAAGACAAAGCCGGAAATTACAGGCCAGTCAGCCTAACTTCGGTAATAGGAAAACTACTGGAGACCATAATCCGGGACAGAATAAATCTCTACTTAGAGGAACATGAGGTAATTAGAGACAGCCAACATGGATTTGTTAAAGGCAAATCTTGCCTAACAAATCTAATAGAATTTTTTGAAGAGGTGACTGCGAGGGTTGATGAGGGAAATGCGGTGGACGTTATTTACATGGATTTCAAAAAGGCTTTTGACACAGTACCGCATAAGAGATTAATAAAAAAATTAGAGGCCCACGGTATTAAGGGGACAGTGGCAGTTTGGATTAAGAACTGGCTGAGTGACAGAAAGCAGAGGGTGGTGGTTAATGGGTGTTTCTCGAAATGGAAGGAGGTGTGCAGCGGTGTCCCCCAGGGATCGGTATTGGGACCACTGCTCTTTCTAATATATATTAATGATCTGGACTTGGGCATAGAGAGCACTATTTCCAAGTTTGCAGATGATACAAAGTTAGGTAGGGTAGTAAATAGTGAGGAGGACTGTAACCAACTGCAAGCAGACATACACAGAATGGTGGAATGGGCTGACATGTGGCAGATGGATTTCAATGTGGATAAGTGTGAGGTGATACACTTAGGTAGGAAAAATGATAGGAGGCAATATAGACTTGGTAGCTCAATCTTAAGGGGGGTGAACGTACAGAGAGATCTGGGTGTTCAAGTAAGCGAATCATTAAAAGTAGCGGGGCAGGTGGTAGATAAGCCAGTAAAAAAGGCATTTGGTGTCCTGAGCTTTATTAGTAGGGGCATAGAGCATAAGAGCAGGGAGGTTATGGTTAATCTATACAAAACACTGGTCAGGCCTCAGCTGGAGTACTGCGTCCAGTTCTGGGCACTTTACTTCAGGAAGGACATTAAGGCACTGGAAAGGGTGCAGAGGAGATTCACGAGAATGATACTAGCAATGGGGAACCTTAGCTATGAGGACAGGTTGGAGAAGTTAGGACTTTTCCCATTAGAGCAGAGAAGGTTACACGGGGACCTGATAGAGGTCTTCAAGATCATGAAAGGTTTCAACAGGCTAGAAAAGGAAAAGCTATTTCCGCTGGTAGATGTGTCTGTGACCCATGGTCACAGTCTTAAGATGTCTACCAAAAGAAGCAGAGAGGAGGTTAGAAGAATTTTTTTCACTCAGCGAGTTGTTCGAATTTGGAATGATCTGCCAGAAAGGGTAGCGAAGTCCGATTCGATAACAACTTTTAAGAGAGAACTGGATAGGTATCTGGGGAAGACGGGTTTGCAGGGTTATGGGGAGAAAGCTGGTGATTGGGGTTAGTGAAAGTGACTTGCTCTGTTCAAGAGCCGGCACAGACTCGATGGGCCGAATGGCCTCCTGTGCCGTAACATTCTATGAATCTATGAAAAAAAAGACAAGGATGGCTGGCACTAAGACAGTAAAACTCACTTAAGCCTTATCAGTCAGGAACATAACATTTCATGATTTACACAAAGTCTGAGTTGCAGACAAACTTGGGTAAGACGTATGAAGTCCAATTTAGTCAATAGTGTGTACTGCACATCACCTGCGTGACTCCATGCCACCGATAGTTTGTCACTGCAGCCAGTAAGTGCACATGCAGTGACGGGTCAAGACTATGTTTCCCGTGATTCAATGTGTTTTGACTGGTCACCGCCTGCACATTTACCAGCAAACATTGGAATCGCAGTGAATTGTGGGAATTGAAATTATTTTGCGCATGCATTGATAGATCAAGGACCTAATTTCCCACGATTCAATACAGCCGGTATGTGTGGGAGTAATGGAGAATAGGAGACGTGGAAATATGAGTTAGGAGATGATCAATATGACTAGTGCAAAGAAATCTAAATGCACCTTGCATTTGATATAGCGCCTTGAGAGCACTTGCCTTGAAAGCGAGAGACCTGGGTTCAGTTCCCAGCAAGGTGAAATCTTGGGCAAGTTTCCTTACTCCACACACCTGATAATAATCCCTCAAGAAAAAAAACAGTAATAAAATTGGTCACTTCAATCCAGGACTGTTTGTGGGACACTGCTGTGCTCAATTGACTGCCGCGTTTCGCCCACAAATATACAGTCAATTCACTTTACATATATTCTGTGAAGCGCTTTGAGACATCTAAAAGACGTGGAAAGCGCTATATCAAATGCAAGGATGATTATTATTATTACATCGTCGAGATGTCTCAAAGCACTTCACAGACTTGCCTAAGGTTTCGCCCTGCCCGGGAATTGAACTCGAGTCCTTGAGGCGAGCATGCTAACCATTACGCTAACCACCTTCTGGTCCCTCTCCTGTCCGACGTCATCAACCTCTCCTTGTCAACCAGTTCAGTTCCAACCCCCCTAAAAACAGCCGTCATCATCCCCATCCTGAAAAAACCTTCCCTGGATCCATCCCTCCTCTCCAACTACTACCCCATCTCTAACTTCCCATTCCTCTCCAAGTCCTGGAACGAGTCATCGTGTCCCAGCTCCGCTCCTTTCTCTCTCCCCATTCCCTCTTTGAACCCCTCCAATCCGGCTTCCGTGCTACCCACAGCACGGAAACAGCCCTGGTCAAAGTTATTCATGGCATTCTGAACATCTGTGATCAGGGCTCCCTCTGCCTCCTTGTCCTCCTCGACCTCTTTGCCGCCTTCGACACTGTCGACCACTCCATCCTCATACACCGCCTCTCCTCTTTATTCAATCTTCACGGACCTGCCCTTGCCTGGATCGAATCCTATCTCTCTCACCTACTCCACTTTGTTACCTCCAACAATTTCTCCTCCAGCCCCCGCACTGTCACGTCTGGCATCCCCCAGCGCTCTGTCCTTGGCCCTCTCCTCTTTAATATCTACATGCTCCCCCTTGGTGACATCATCCGCAGACATGGGGTCAACTGAGTTAACCAGAAGCATGGTACCCTGTATTTAGTGCTGACTAGCCAGCTTCCTGTGCTAAAAAGGTGCCAGGGCAGGTACTCAAGTCACTGCTGTCATGATTTCTTAAGTACACATGCACCTATGCACAGGAAAGACCATGAAATGTCACTTCCTGTGCATGTATGCAAGAGCCACAGACATCATGAGTGCTTCCAGTGCATAGAGCACGTGTAAAGCACGCAGGAAAGGACATAAGTGATTGTGTGACTTAGAAGTCATTTATTTTTTGGTACGTAGGAAGCTGATTACCACCAATGCACACTTTCTTCACAAAGTAACACTAGTAGTGCATCCTATGTTTAGGATGATTGCACAACATACAGGAAGTGATACAAGCATGCAATGTTTGGCCACAAGATATACAGTCAATTCATTTTGCAGTATATTCTGTGAAGCGTTTTGAGAAGCTTCCAAGACATGATAAGGTGCTATATCAAATGCAAGGATTATTTTTTATTATAATGCATAAGAGGTGACATCGGCGACAAACTGATGCATAGCTTTAAATTTAGCTCTAGATTTAGAGTGGCCAGTGTTTTGATGTGAAACTATATAATTTGAAGAGAGCCAGACAGTTTTCTGCAAACAATTTGGATTTTTTTGCTAAATAAATATCGGGATCCAAGCCCTAATCAAGCTATAAGCAAAACCCAGGTTATATTGAAACATGTTACAAATGGATTGTACTGTATTCTGCTTGTAAGCTAATAATAATAATAATAATAATAATAATCCTTGCTTTGATATAGCTTTGTATTACAGCAAAATATACAACAACAAGTTGCATTCATAAACCACCCTTCATATAATAATAATAATAATAATAATCCTTGCATTTGATATAGCGCTTTTCACGTCGGGAGGACGTCCCAAAGTGCTTCACAGAACACACTGTAAAATGAATTGACTGTATATTTGTGGGCGAACGCGGCAGCCAATTGCGCACAGCAATGTCCCACAAACAGTCGTAGATTGAAAATGACCAATTTATTATTGTTTTTGGTTTTGGAGGGATTATTATGAGGCGTGTGGAGTAAGGAAACTTGCCCAAGGTTTCGCCCTGCCTGGAATTGAACTCAGGTCTCTCACTTGCAAAGCGAGTGCTCTAACCACTGAGCTACAGGACTCCACGTGGGACTTCATGTGGGGTAGCATCTCGTACCTCTTAACAGTGAACGTAAGCATGGTTGAAGAGGGAAGTCTTCAGGCATGATCTGAAAATGGGGAAAGCGGGAGCAAGGCGGAGGGATTGGGGGAGAGAGTTCCAAAGCTTCAGGGTGTAATGGCTGAAAGCACAGCTGCCGATGGTGGAATGGAGGGGACGATGGATACGCAGGAGGCCGGAGCTAGTGTATGCAGTGTTTAATCTGAACATATACTAAATACGGAGTCCTGTAGCTCAGTGGTTAGAGCATTCGCTTTGCAAGCGAGAGACCTGAGTTCAATTCCAGGCAGGGCGAAACCTTGGGCAAGTTTCCTTACTCCACACGCCTAATAATAATCCCTCCAAAAAACCAAAAACAATAATAAATTGGTCATTTTCAATCTACGACTGTTTGTGGGACATTGCTGTGCGCAATTGGCTGCCGCGTTCGCCCACAAATATACAGTCAATTCACTTTACAGTGTGTTCTGTGAAGCGCTTTGGGACATCCTCCCGACGTGAAAAGCGCTATATCAAATGCAAGGATTATTATTATTATTATTATAAATAATGTGTAGAAGAATTTGTTAGTTATTCTAGCTCGTTTTGCTAGCAACAATAAATCAATCCAAACTTTCATCTGTTTGATGACCCTGGCATAACTAAATTCGATTTATTCTTCTCTTCCCAACTTGTCTTCTGTCATCTTCTCCAATTGTGACAAGCATAGATACTTATTGAAAGATGCCAGATGGAAACATGTGGACTGAATTCCACCTGCAAGTCAATCAATTTAAGCACACCAAAATTCATTTTAAACAGGGTATGGCAAATGGAAATGGAGTATTGAATCGAAAATCCAACTTCAGTTTTAAATCTCTTGCTGTCATAAAATTCAACTAAGTACATTTAGAAAGCAACATAAATTATTCCCTTTTAAATATGCTCAAAGTACAGCATTGGCAAGGTTGATTCTCTGAATTGTCATAGCCTTGAACTAAATGAGAATATTTGCCTTCTTTCAACACCTCATACTTCTGATAATTGTACTGGTTCCATATTTAACAATTCATTATGAATGAACCAATTCTAGTATTTCTCCTACAGTTTCCCACAGTGTGTTTGATTCCATTCTTAAAAGGTAACACTTTATGGACATTCTTGTATAGTAATGTACCATAATTTTTTTTTCTTTTCCTACGTGGATTTAGTATTTTTTTCTTCTTTTCCAGTGCTGGGCCCAAAGGAGACAACATTTATGAATGGAGGTCAACTATCCTGGGGCCTCCCGGTTCAGTGTACGAGGGTGGTGTCTTCTTCTTAGATATTACATTTTCGCCTGACTATCCTTTCAAGCCACCCAAGGTGCGTGCTCGTCAACTGCAAAGTAAAGCAATACTAACAAAGATGTATTCTTTATGCCTTTGTACGGATGTGAAAAACTATATTTGTACTTATTTTATAATGGAATGGTTAAGCAATGTTCCTCTTATAATAATAACATAATAATGATCCTTGCATTTGATACAGTGCCTTTCATGTCAAGAGGATCTCTCAAAACGCTTCACAGGATTTTCTGACTGTGATTTGTAAGCAAATGCAGCAATCAATTTTCACACAGCAGTTTCCTACAACCAACCATGAAATAAATGACTAATTTTATCTTGTGACTGTTGGCCAAGACATCTTAAAAGGTTTAAGGGTTACAGTCTCAGCATAGCTTCTGTTTTTCTTTCTGTTACACATGTAAAATAATTATTTATGATATACATTTCATTTCCAACCAGGGAGAAACAGCTTGATCTTTCATGAATCTACATGATGTGACACTATCATTGCTAGAATTTGTTTGTTCCATATGAACTTTTAGATTTATAAAATCTAATTTAATTCACACTATTGTGTCCACCTACAAAATACAATCACTATACTTTGCAAAAATCTTGTGAAATGCTTTGAGGTGTCCTCCAGATGTGAAAGGCGCTATACCAAACATGAGGATTATTATTATTAATTGTCATGATTACAGCTAAACAGACAGTGAAAAATTACATTTTCTGAAGTGTGGTAAGTCTGTAATTCTGAATTAATGCTCAACATTTTATATACTAGAGAAAACACAAAAAGATAGATGGTGAATATTGCAAATCTGAAAGAAGTCTAAATGCATTATTCAATCGCATTGTCTTTTAAAAGTCACACGATTGAAGTATTGAATTTGATCAATTCTATTCATCTTAATCGCCCTTATAATGTGATTCACAAACTATTGATACATAATCAAAATGTTGGAATAATCTCAAAAACTTCTATATGTTTTATAAAACCCCAAATTGATACTCTTTTAAAATTCAATATAACTTTGGATGAAAATTACATCTAAATGTGTCTTTCTCTACCTCTCTTCTGCAGGAAAAAGAATCTAACCTTCCAAATCTTAACTATGTCTGTCCTATGAGTCTTCTAACCCAGGCACAAATGCTACTGGCAAAATGTTATCTTGTCTGGAAACAACCTGTTTGCATTTGAAACATAAATAAATAATCCTGAATCATAGTCGACACACGCAACAGAATCGATTTTATAGGTAGGGTTTCCCAGACCACCATACCTTCAGTAATAATAATAATTTAGTAATAATAGGAAAGTAATGTTTGCATTTTACAGTTTGCATGTTGGGAGGAAGTCTCATCCACAGTGCTTCACAGGATTGACTTTAAAGTGTGGTAACTGTGCATTTTTTAAGTAAACGCAGCAGCCAATTTGCGCATAACAATGTCCCACAAACAGCCATCAAGTGAAAGAATAAATGATTAATATTACTTCGGGGACACTTGGCCATGACACTGGGGCAGAAACTCTCTTCTCTTTTCAATTAATGCCAGGGAATCCTAAACATCCTCCTGAACAGGCAGATACAACCTTGGTTTAACATCTCAACTGAAGGACAATATCTCCACACAATACCGTGCACCACCATCTGGCAGGGAGATCGTTGATAGTACAGTCGAAATTTATAACAGCAGTCAGTGCGGGGTAAACGTGAGGCAATCCCTAGATTCCAGCAAGGATAATGATCCTGGGGGAGTATATTTTTACTACTGCTACAACAAATTAAAGCTGTGATAGATCTTAAGGCATGTTTTGAAGATGGCAGGGAGGGAACAAGCCAAAGGGACTCTGTGATAGAGTTCCAGATAGTGGGGCAGAATGGCTAATGACTCACCTACTGATGGTGGAGTAGATCGGACAGGTGACATTAAGTCGGCCTAAGTTAACTGAACGGATGGAGCAAATGGGACAGTACGGACACAGGATGTCATCGAGGTAGGGTGGGGCAAGGTTACGGAGGGATTTGAAATTGAGGACGAGGTTCTTGAATCTAGTTCACTAGGGGATTGGCAACCAGTACAGCTGAACCAAGAGATTTAGTAGCAAAGCCTAAAATTCTAGTTAAAATAATAAAAATGAAGACAGTGAAGAGAAAGAGAAAATAGAGCAATGCAGAGGAGCCTGAAGTAATGCTTTTAATTATTGAATGTTTTAATGTATATTTTTACATTAGTAAAAGTGCTGTCTTACTATCACAGTGTGTGAGCTCAAAATTGTAAAACATTCGACTCTCCCAGGATCATTTTCTGCTTGGATCTAAGGGTTAACTCACATTTATCTTGCAATGTACTTAGTGCTGCAACATATTAAACACTTTGATGAAAGTACTGCAAGCTGCACAAAACCACAATTGCAGAGGTACAGAAAATATCTGTGGGTTTTCAGCTACACTAACTGTTTGATTTGATTTCTTAGCTGATAATAGTATCTGTGGACATAAATAAGATCAAAGGGTCCACAACAAAAATATAGAGTTTGCATTTATTGGAAAACTACAAGATAACTTAAAATTAATATAGTTATCTGTAAACAAAAAGGCTTTGGATTGTAATCAAATACATACACGGCTTTTCTAACTCTGAAATAGAATACCCTGCTTTCACACAAAAGCAAACAGGAAAAAAAATTCAAAAGGATTCAGAGGTCGAAAATTTCCTTCAATCTTAACCTAAGAACATCACCTTAAAATTTAAGATCATTCAGAATCTGATAAAATTTAAAATTCTTTCCTAATTTGGAAACAGTTTTTCCATCATTCTTGAAAAGAGTGGTGGTAAATTGGCTTCCAAAGACTGATCTTAAGATTAATCCAACATTCTGCTCTCTTAAATTTTAATTGTTATGGCTAAAACCATAAGAATATTTTGTCCTCAGATTTGTGATCCAGTTGGACAGACACATGATGGGTTATATTTAGCATAGTTCATTATGATATAGTAAACCTCATATAAGTTGTATCAGTTGGGACCATACATTTAATATGACTTATTATGTGTGAGTTGTCAAACTTGCATAAGTCATATCATATATGTAAAGCTATGTATAAATCGGATTTTATATGACTAACACATAACAAATACAGTACAAAAGTTCTGTACTGCTGGTGACAAGGGTGCGAGGGCACAGAGAG
Source organism: Callorhinchus milii (assembly GCF_018977255.1). NCBI lineage: Eukaryota > Metazoa > Chordata > Chondrichthyes > Chimaeriformes > Callorhinchidae > Callorhinchus > Callorhinchus milii. The sequence continues at coordinate 44,347,120 of NW_024704743.1, forward strand.
CACTGGGGTGCGCATGTGCGGTGTTCTGTTTGAGGTAGGCGCAGGAATCAAGGTTTTGACCCGGCAACCAGTAAGTTTGGTAGTGGCAACTGCTGAAGTGGGGTTACAAGTTACCCGCTTGTTAATATGACTAACCTGTTTAAATTTAAGTGGATTTAATAGGAAATTGAACAGGACTTGAGCAGGTGTACAATTTAGGCGATCATACGATTTATACAGTTCAGACATATGCAAGTTTTACTGAATATCTATCCAGCAATTCATTGGTCAATAGCAAAGCTCTCTCAAAATATCCACACAGCATTTGCCACCTCCAGATATGCCGGCCATGTAAACAAGGTTTTCTCCAGGGAATCTCCCTTCGGTCGTGCAGTTACATAACCTCAGCTCCAGTGAGGTCTTAGGTTTGAAGGGAGGAGTAATTAACATAGTTTTCAGGTTTATGCTACAATGTTGCTGAACAACTAATTATAATGTGTGGGGTGGGGTTACTGAGCCTTGTGGAATCAAATGGGAGCATATTAGTGGTGTTTCGTAACTATCAAATGCAGTATATAAATACCTCAAAATATCACTCTTTACCATATTCAACTGTTGTAGCCTTTATATAACATTAAGCAGCCCAGGAAATCAACAAGGAAATCTAAAAAAAGGAAAACCTTTAAAACAGCAATCTGCATGCTATAAAGAGGATAATACAACAACAATAACAACAACAAAATTTCATTTGTATAGCACCTTTCAGGTCAGAAGGACGTCCCAAGCCGTTGGGATTCTAGTTTCTAGTGTATATTATGCACTATAAATACCATTATATTTTTTTTCCTACACATCAGTTGTGGGATTTTTCCCTGACTTGAATTTCCTGGTTAAGATTCTCTCCAATGCTTAGGGCTGATCCTTCAAGATTGCATTTATCAAGCAAAATTAACATCCAGTAAATTATTGGAGGCAAATTTAGCATTAACCCACCAGACTAAACCCAGGTTACTGGACTCCAAGATTAATTGGTCCTGGACAGTTTTCTGTACCCATGTCTATATGTTGGGCAAGTTTCCTTACTCCACATGCCTCTGATTACCTAGCAGTTAGTTGATTGATGGATCGCTTTACTCAGGATAATAATTCCTTCAAAAAAAATTGATCACTTCAATCCACGACTGTTTGTGGTACACTGTTGTGCGCAATTGGCTGCCACGTTTCGCTCACAAAATATACAGTCAATTCACTTTACAGTATATTCTGTGAAGCGCTTTGGGACGTCCTCCCGACGTGAAAAGCGCTATATCAAATGCAAGGATTATTATTATTATCTCAAAGACATGATAAGGCACTATATCAAATACAAAGATTATTATTATTATAGTACTTGGACCCATGTGAAGATTGTTAGTCATTTGATCCATTAGAGAGCCTCCTAAGTTTTATTTAAAATGAAATGCAACCCTAAACCTATGCTCTCTTGTTTTGATGCCTTGGTGCATTCAAAAGTGATGTTCTGGGTTTCATTTCCCAATCCCATTTAAAATTTATATACCTCTTATAAGTGCCCTTTGAGACATTTCTTTTCATGACTGATGAAATCTAGTTTGTCGAATCGATACTCATAGCTCATTTCTCTAGGGATACTCCTCGTTGCTTTCCTCTGCGTTATTTCTAGGGCCTGGGTAGCCCACTTAGGTTGAGGCAACTAGAACTGTGCTCCAGATGTGGCCTGACCAGATCACTGTGCACCTTTGTATGACTCCTGGGAGCTCTAATTTAACAATATAGCCCAGCATCTAGTTTTTCTTGTTTACTGAAGCCTGTTTTGACAGGTGAGCTACGAGTCAACTAGCATGTCTAGATTTCTTTCAGCTTCCCCTTAGCAAGTTTTATTTATTCCCTGGAGTACCTGTACAGGTTTTTCCTATTTTTACATTGAAATGCAGTACTTGCATTTATCTGTACTGAACTTCATTTGCCAGTCATCAGCATATGTATATATCATATCAAGCTCTCTCTGTAAGATCTTTACGTCCTCCTCTGATGTACAGTTTCCCCAGTGGTGATTTACTCTCTCATAATGTCTGTCAGTGCTACACAAATCTCCTATTTTTTTCTCCCTAAGTACCTTAAGGTACGGTTCATCTGTCCCAGGGGATTTGTTAGTTTTCAGTCCCTTAAGCATATCTAGAATCTCATCCTCACTTATGTCAAAGTCCTGAAGCTCAAACAAAGTTGAGTGAATAATAGTAGGCATAATTTTAGAGTCATCTCTGGTAAAAACCTCCAGAAAGTAGTCATTTAATATATTCACTCTCTCAAGAACATGCTCTTTTTCAAGCACTTTTGAGTCTGTTAAAGTTTAATGTCTTCCCTGACTATCCTCTTACTATTCTAATATTGAAAGAATGTTTCAGCATTATGTTTTAAATTTGCTGCTATATCTTTCTGTTTTTCTCTTGGCTCTCCTAATCTCCTTCTTTACCTCTTTTTGTACAATATTGTATTCAGTGCATTGATCACCTTCTCATTTCTCTGAATGTGCTTGATGAATTTTCTTTTCTTCCTCAATCACCCTTTTTACATTTATGGGTGCTTTTGTTTTAAGGTTCTCCTGTTGTGTTTCGGTACGTACTTGTCCTGCATGCTCTGCATAATTTTTTTTATCAGTATCAGTAACTAAGTAACTCACTTACATCCATGTAAAATGGATATTATGTAAAATATGTCAATTCTAGATTTCTCCCTAAAACAATCTTGAAATTCCATCCTACTTGCAGTTGGCCAGGTCCTCATGCCATTCTATAAAATTGTACGACCTCACAGCTTTTGAAAGCAAAGCTCGTATTTCCCTGTACGAGCCCAAAATATGCTTCCTACAAGAAAGGAGGTAATTATTTAGGCCTTGTGCTTTTGGGACTCCATATTCTTGATCTTTATCCAAATTAGTAATGGAATACATTCTACCCTGCTTCCATTTAGCCAGAAAGAAACCCCCTAGAAATATTTGAGGTCATTGGCTACAACTTAAGCCAACTACTTAATAAACACATAATTTTGGAAAGCATCTGTAAGGCTGCCATCTGAAGCAAGCTGCATTATTTTACAAAACGCGGCTGCTAGAAGAGTCTTATAAAGAGGGCTAATGTTTTATCTTGCTCAAAAGGCTTATCCTCCTTATCAAAGGAGTTCTTCATTCTTGAAATGAAAGCTTCCAGCATATACTACTCATCCAACAAGCTGCTCCCATTCTCTCTTGTTCAGAAGGATCTGTTTATTAGTACCACTTTTTATGTTAGGAGTTTTTAATTAAACCGTGGAACGATATAACAGGGACTGCCACACAAAGCAGGACCTTAGCATGGAGATAGGAATGGAGTGTGAAAAGAGAGTGTAGAGGATACTGTATTAAATTGATAGACCTTTAGTGAATTTCATGATCACCGTGCTCATGTCTGAAAACTGGAAAGAGGTGAAACGTGAAATATTTATTTTATGTTAATCGCCCAATTCTAGCTTTTATCTGTGATAAAGTAAATCCATGGCTGTGGCACAACCCAATGCCCACACCACAAGCAGGTAGGATTCTACAATAATAATGAGCAATAATAATAATTAATAATCCTTGCATTTTATTTGACGCCTTATCATGTCTTTTAGATGTATCAAAGCCCTTCACAGAATGTACTGTAAAGTGAATTGTTTGTATATTTTGTGAAAGTAATTATGGGTAATACATGGATTGAGCCTAGAGAATAGGAAATGCCAAGAGGTGACAACAAAATGTAAATGTTACTATGAAAGGGACATTAATAAGCCTCTTATATAATCAAAAATCTCTCATTTTCAAATGTAGTTAGTAATCTAGTTCACACAGGACAAATATAATATTGGGTGTTAGGGTTGCCATTTGCATTCAAAAAAATTACAATTTTACCACGACTGTATGCTTTCTCATTTTGAATGCTCTGTCCTTGCCCATGGGAGACAATAAGCTCCTAAAGCTCTTCCAGTTTTGTTGCTCATTTAACCTCTAGTAGGTGTGCAAGTGGCACAGGATGGCTTGGTCACTATATTTTTATTTGACTCCGTTCCTCCATCAATCTAAGGAACCCATGGCTTGCTAACTTTCTTTAACAGTTTTAAAGGCAAATGGGAAATTGTGGGTGCAGTCTACTTCCTCAGACAGAATGCATTATTTAGGAATAGAGATAATATTTTTGTACATATGTCATATATAAATATAAAAATCAATTCTAAAAGTACACCTATTTGTAGTGTAATCATTATGATCGCTGATTATGCAGGTTTAATATGCTGTGATTTCTAATATGATTCCTTAATAAGGAAACTGAGTGCAGTTTTTATATAAATGTTAACTAGCTTGTGGGAGCTTTGCTTTGAAAGTGTGTCAGAGTGGCATTCCCACACCATGATGTGACTTATTTCCAGTTTTGTTATTAAGGAATCCTTTAAGAAATCACTGCATTTTAGTCCCCAAATGTGAAAATTCACGTAAATATTTAGATTTATTTTATTGTACTGTGTAAACTAAACTGACAATAATTTCTGGAGAATATGATTGAAGCATAAAAAAGTAAGTAATTTGTAAGAAACAGATTTAATGTGATTACATGTTTGTAAACTATGACACAATAAAAGTCCATGTGCCATTTTTTCCTTTGCCAAGTATAATAAAGTCTGATGTATATCATTTGGAAAAAACTCTTAAGCTCTCCCTTTAAAAACTTGCTGTTGAAGTGGTGGAAATAGTCATATACTTGATTATATTCTTGTAAGACTTCAGATTTACATTATGGTCAGCCTTCCTGGAAATAGATGAAATCTGAACAAAAGAATGTATGAGGAGCAAAGAGGGGTTGGTCTCAAAACATTGCAGATGGAGACTGATTATCTAAACTACAGGAAGAATAAATATTGGCTCAGTTATCTCTGAGCAGTTCACAATAATTGAAAACTTTACAGTCAGCCGCTGTGACTGCCAGGTGGTTAAGAAGGAGAAAAATGGCAAATATATTTCATTTGGCAAGTCTTGTAATGTTCCATGTTAGCCTGATTATACACAGATACAGCTTGGGAGCAATGGCATTTATCATTGTATCACTTGCTGTCAGGGAAACTGAGTTGTGTCTTGGCAGGAAAGAGAGAGAGAAGAATGTCATAGCCCTGAACTGGCCTGGATCCAAAAGTACTGACTGTATAATTGAGATTGATAGGTAGTGTAACATTTCACCTATACAAATGCAATTTAGTGAAGTGTTAGATCAAGAGGAGGAACATGTCAAGTTCAAATTTCGGATATCAAATCTAAATAATGATTCAATCATCATCTATCAAGATCTTTTATCAATATCAATTATGAGAAGTCACCATAAAGATTGTGATTAATTATAATCATTAAAATGACTGCTGATCAAAAAACAAGTTTGAGATCATGTTCTTAATGGAATCTGCCTGCCAGGTCACCAAATTAAGGAGGATTGGAAAAGAGTGGTAAAGGTGATTCTTATTCAAGATTTATCATTCCGTAAGCAGTTTAGTGCATTTTTGTGTGATGATGATCTATTTGACTGGCTCCAAGGTAACATACCTGGCAATGGATTGTCAGAAACAAGATTAACTGCTGTGACGGTCTCATCGGTCCAGTTCCTGAGCCAGGTGGGTCTGCAGTATTCTGATGATAGACCACTCTGCTTGGTTCATCAGCAGTACCTGGAGGGGCAAACTGGTCACTGGGGGAGAGACATTATGCCCACTCAACTACTGTTAGCCCTGTAAGCAAAATGCCCTGACAAATAAGGTGGTCCTAGCTGGACAAGCATCAGGAAGCTTGCCAGACAGTGCATTCAATGGTAAGGTATGTAGTACCTTTAGCTGGTTAAACTCCAGCAGTACCCCAACACACATTCTGGGTCACCTTGGCTCTTGCCAACCTTTGCGTAATATTCTCCGGAATTAAGTTTTGAACAATTGCCTGCTGCGTTTCGCCCACATAATATACAGTCAATTCACTTTACAATATATTCTGTGATGTGCTTGGAGACTTCTCGATGACATGATAAGGAAACAGGGTGTGTCCAGCCAAGGAGAGTGTATATTCCATGTGTACATGGAACACTCAGTCTGGTTTGAATACTCTTAAGCATGATGATGAGTTTTCTCATGTATCAAACACTGGCTGATAAAACAAAAGAATAGTCAAATAAATTGTTGGAATTAACTTTTTTGATTGATTTAAAATTCAACAAAAATACCATTGATTCTCCTTTGAACAACCAAATTAATTCCAATAAATGTTGGTATTTTTAATTGCATTTACAGTAATTCCTACCTGATGCCAAGGAAGCATTATCTAAAATAACAACTCAGCAATATCAGCAACCACAAACCACTTGGGATGATTCTCTGTTTGTCATTTCTGTTTAACTTTGGTGTATATTTGGGAAATTAGGTTATGGGGTGAATAATATCTAACTTGATGTGACATTTTTTGATGGAGATGGCTCAAGCCCCTCCACACCTCCCCCGTCCCCCCGCTTCACTTCATTCAAATTGTTTTGCCCAAAAGCCAGTTGTGCAAGTTTAGAGTTGGTCAGCAGTGCCTTTGATCCTACCAGAGCCCAGAAGTTCAGTGCCAGTTCAGGGGATACCATCGTAATTCAGCTTCTAAATTTGAGTTAACCTGGTGTTCCCCAAATTGGGACTGAAATACTGGGATGGGATCTGTCCAGCAGGATCGAAGCTGTTTCCAGTCAGCTCAATAGATGAAGCACTGGCTTTTGGGCAAGACCATTTAATTAGTCGTGGAGTGTTCCCCTGCGGCACTTATCGACTGGGACATCTAAAGGAGGTGGATGTTCCAGGATATAATTAGCACATAACATATTTTCACACCCCATAAGTACACACTGCCATGGGTGGTAAGATGAACAAGTGGAGAATAGCATCCTCAGTTAATTTGAAGTGAAAAATAACTTTGATGCTGGGTTGCAAATTGTGGCTTTCCTATCTTAGTCCTATTGTTAAAACACTTAGACTGTGTGATTCCAAGTCCCATCCTGGCGCTTGAACCCACATCCTTCTGACCCAGAAGCAAGAGTGAGCAAGGCTGACACACAAAATGAAATGAGATCTTATTACATGGAATCAGTGCCGCAAGTGAGTTCTGCACAGGATTGGGAGCATAATACAATAGTATTCTGCAAATGTATCACCTTCATTCTCCATCTTTCATACACCATGTAAATTGTACATTGTAAAACTACTTTCGCAGCAGGATTTAGATTTTACATGAGTTAATAATACCCAAGAGTATGTAATGTCAGTAAATTATTGGCATCATGTTCGGCCAGTGTAAACAGAGCCCTTGTTGATCTTGCTTTCTGTGAACTAATTGATTTTGCATTAATTTGACAGGTGACTTTCCGAACAAGGATCTATCATTGCAATATCAACAGTCAAGGTGTGATCTGTCTGGATATCTTGAAGGATAACTGGAGCCCAGCTCTGACCATCTCAAAGGTTCTTCTGTCAATTTGTTCTCTTCTCACAGACTGCAACCCTGGTAGGTGGAAATGATAATCTTTGATCTCTTTGCACTTCATCTGTCCAGTTCCATTTTTTAATTATTTGCTGATAACACAATTATATACTTGAGTTTTTTAAAACCTCCTTTAAGATTAATCTTATCTTATATTTGGGTTACAATTGTATTTACACTTTGTGCAAAATATAATTTGAGTATGTAGTGTGGCAAACAGATAACTCAGTGGATACATGCTTGTAATTTGTGTAACAGTCCTGAAAGAGGTGTACAATAATCTGTTGAAGCCTTAAACCCTCAAAATACTGAATCCTGTTTTTCAATTGTCTGGAAACATGATATGCTGTTAGATTGCTGGGTGCAACTTATTGCACTGTGGCATCATTACATCTGAATATTAAAAGCACTTAAATGCATGAAGAGTTTTTGCTCAGACTTGAAATCAATAATTTAGCTGCATAAGAATTCAATTTTATTCTACAACTGATCATAACTGCACACTTTTGAGTCTGATTTGTTTTCTTCTCCACAAATGTAAAATGTACTACTTAAATCATTAATCTGAATTCCAAGACAATGGTTTCATATATAAACAGTATCGAATAGCTATTTTCAAGTTACTTATTCTGCTTCCAGCTTTAGTTGCAAATGTCCTCATTAGAAAACATAGAGCCAGGGCTGGAATGACAGCTAATTAACTCTCTGAGGCATAGAATACCAACTATGTGAAAAGGGCAGTATTTGTTGAATACTCTAGATGGGATTATAAAACTATGATCCTCTGATTTTTTTTCCCCTCTTTCTAGTGTTCTGCCCTTTTTCAAAGTACCTATAATCATCTGCGTCTACTTAATCATCTCTGACAAATACTGGAAAACACTTTACTAATTACTTGTTTAGGGTTGTCACAGGTGAAACCCTTAACACACATTGTGCTGTACTATCTGATTCCTTCTTACCAGTGTGTGAAGAACCTAATAAACAGCCGTGTTGGGCCCATTTAATTTCCCCACATGCTGTCTTTTAGGCTCATATATCTAATCCGATCATTAATAGAGAATTCAAATCAGGGAAGAATGCAGAATTAAAAGCAACAATTTAATTCTACTTCAGGATTCCTTCAAGGAAGAATCATTATTGTCTTTCTCTAGAGTCATGTTCAGGGGGGAAATCCTGTGTAAATATAACAACATATCAATATTGCTACCATGAGATGTTAAGTACTGTTTAATCTACTTAATACTGATGCCACAGTGCAATATGTTGCACCCAGCAATCTAACAGCACTACCTCTTCTCCACTTGGAACCTAAGTGGGGAATAATTTACCAGTGGAGGGGGATTGCAATAGATACTTAGATGAGGAAGCTGTCAAGAGGGGTTACCTTCTACATATTGAGGCCAGATTGTAGAGATTATTCATTCCACTCACTCAGGGAGCCCCAATCTTGTCAACATTGCAGTCTGTGTGTGAGGACTGCACTATTCTCAGGAGCTGTAAAGGAACTTGTATGTTCTAGTCCCCAGAGTGTCTGTCTTATTAGGAGATTCTGCTTGATCCTGAATCCCAAACTACTGAACAACAGCAGGCCAGCAGATACATTATATCTAACAGTATTACCTATTAAATCAGGCATATCCTTCTGCTTCAGATAATTCAGGCAGTTTGCCCAGATTAGTTGTTATCAATCACATAAAGACAATATAAAAGATCGTATAATTAAATAAAAATGGTGAGGCTAGGAAACATTTAAAAGGCTGTTGAGGTTAAATAATAGGATTATTAAAAGAAACACACAGCAATATAAAAAAGTAGATTGAAGATAGCAGCAAGCCACAAACCAACATTTTCTTTTGCTATGTTACCAGTTAACTGTTTGTTAAACACCAGATGGTTCTTTAAGTTTGAAACAGATGGAAGAAGCCCTTATAGTGCAGTGGATAGAGCTGCAATTTAGGGAGCTGGAGCTCACTAGTTAAAATCCCGGTCCATACTGAGTTTGTTAGTTTTTGGGTTTAGCTGAGATTGCATGGGGTGGCTAAATTGCCACTGGCCTTCGCAAGATTAGGGAAGAAAAACAGCTAGGATTGCTGTTACTGCTCTCTATTGTTGTGTGCCTGTTTGGCAGCCGGATGGAGAGAGGTCAGGCTTGGCTGTCAAGCCCACTATAGTCGTGTGTCCTGCCAGTGATCACTGCCAAGGCTCCCACATGAACAAGGGCTATTTAGGTGGGGATCCCAGAGGGTAATTGGCACCTGTGAAACACTAGCAAGGTCAAACCAACAACAGAAGAATGCAAATAGAGAGAAAACAATAATAATTGGACACTATTTTGGGACAGTGAAATTTAACATGGACTTTCAATTTAGAAATACCTAAATTAACAACTAATACAAAGGATTTATTAAAGGATTCATTACTAAGAACCAGTCCTTTCCTTGTTAATTCTATTATTAAGGAAAATTTTAATTTCCTCTGTGCACATGGTTTGTACAACTCACATAAAAGACTCCCAATGAGTCAAAGGAAATGGATGTAATCTTAAAATTACTGCTAAAACAATTAAAAATAAATCCAGAAGGTCTTGACGAAATGGTTATGTAAATATACAATACACCACTGCATAAGTGCAGAAATGCAAAAGTTGTTTGAAAGGCACGCAGATAGGTACTTGGGAAATAATATCATTAAGATGTATGGAGAAAGCAGGGAAATTAAAATAAAAATGTTAAAGGCTGCCATGATGTAATACAATGGTGGAACAGGTTTGACTGGTTAAATGGCTTATTCATCTTCTTATGGGTGATAACTATCACATTAGACATATTATAAAACACCATCAAATTTAGACCTGTTCCTTAACCATTGCTGCTTACTATTCTGCCTTCTCCCAATTTCCCCGCATTGCTTACATCCAATCCAGGCAATTCTTGATTTTTCCAAATTTTTCCAAATTTTTGCCGGAGAGGCAGTATTTGAGTGCCTCTTCACCAACAGAATTAGTCTGTATCCTTTGACCTGACCTTCAATTGAACCTTCAATTGAATCAAAAGAGAGAGACAGATCAGTGTTTGATCATTAAGGGATGTGGAGAAAAGGGAGGAGGAATGGGATTAAAAAGATAAAGTACTGCCAGGAGCAAATACAAAATGCTACAGCAGCTAAATGGTCCTCCTGCTACTATGTTCCTAAATTATTCTAACATTGTATGGATTAATAGGGAGGCCATATTTGGAACACAGGGTGTAATTTTTGAGCATGCTACTAACTTCAGAAGATCATTGAGTTTTGGATAGAATTCAGAAACAACTGGTGTTTGAGTATGTCTGGTTTGTATGGCTTAGTTTTCCACTAGGTCATTCCTTCTGTAAAGGAATAGTCATAGTACCTCAGCCGATTTTCTTATCCATCTTTGCTATTGTGCACTTCTTCACTGTATACATGTTTCTTGTTATACATTGTTTCAACATGTATTCACATTGAAATCCATCTGCCTTTCCTTGTCCCATCGTTTAGTAGTGCTGATCCCTTTCCTACAATCTCTCTTAGACTTATTTGCAAGTTGCTTAGAATAAGTGTTATTAGCAAATTATACAATACAGTATTTTAAAAAACACTTCCCTCCATTATCATTCATTTTATCTGAGGGTCAGCCGGATGTCTGACACATGTGGAAACTCATCACTATGCTTGAGTATACAAAACAAACAGTGTTCCATACATCAACCTACACATTGGAAATTCTTGCAATATGTATTGCAATCCTGCTTTCCTAAAACTGGAGAGTATTAGGTGCAGGTTGGCAAGGGCTGAGGCTTGGGGACCCCGGAGTGCATTGGGATACTCCTGCAGTCTAATCAGCTAAAACCACACAGCTTGCCATTGAAACACTGTCTGGCAAGCTTTCACATTGCTTGTTCAGCTAGGACCACCCTACGTGTTAGGATTTTGGCTTGCAGGATTAACAGAAGATGAGTGGGAAGAATCCCTGCCCCCAATGACTTGTTTGCCCTTCCAAGTCCTGCCAATGAGCCAGGCTTGCTGGGCTGTCATCAGCAATGCCATGGAGTACTGCAGATCCGTCTTGTGAAGTTCTAGCCACCTTGATATTCTCAAGTCCAATGCCAGGTAGTATGCTTATTCAGCACCAGCTGCTTAATCCAGGATCTCACGTGAGGGGCTTTGACAAATAGATATGCCCGCTGTGTTACCCCCTCCTACCTCTCTGACCTGCTGACTCCCTACCAACCTGCCCGCTCCCTCCTCTCAGCGGGCTCTGGTCTGCTCCATGTCTTCCGCCCAACTCGCCCTATGATCAGTAGCCGAGATTTCAGTCTCTCCGCCCCCACACTCTGGAACTCCATCCCACAGTCCCTTTGCCTCCCTTGCCTCCTTCAAGACCGGTCTCAAGACCCTCCTCTTCGATCGTGGATTCAGTCACCCTCCCACTTCTCTGCCTTCCCTCACCCCTACCCCATCCCTCCCTCCTGCTCGGGTCCTGATCCCTGACTGTCCAGAACCTTGGGACGTCCTCCCGACATGAAAGGCACTCTATAAATGTAAATTTGTTGTTGTTGTTGTTGTTGAAGCCAGCTCCTCCTTCAGGATGCTCAGCCTCAGGTCAGTATAGGCTGGAGCCCTCCCTCCCTGCTTCCCATGATTGCCATAAATGGGCTGGAGGAAGCCTTTCTCCTGCACCATTAGCATCCCTGAATAGTGTGGGCTTCACTGGTCACTTGGCCAAACTGAGGTTTAAGTAAAGTTGGATTATTTGGAAACAGAACAAATGTTACTTTAGGTTGGTGCCTATGGCATTGTTTGGAATATATTATATTTTATTTTGGCTTCTTATGTACAAAAACTTACTAATTATATTATGGTCTCTTGTGTATAATACTTACTCATATTCTCTATTACAGCTGATCCTTTGGTTGGAAGCATAGCCACTCAGTATCTGACCAACAGAGCAGAACATGACCGAATAGCCAGACAGTGGACCAAGAGATATGCCACATAAGAATTCACTGCAGTAAACCCTGACCCTGGGAAAGCACATTCACTAAGTGCAACGACAGCCCGTCCCTTATTCCTAGCTTTATTTCCTTTTTTTTAAAAACAACTTTATGTAAAAATGTCCTTTTGTTCCCTGATGACTTGAAATAATTTGAGACTGTTGTTTTTACAATGAGTAGTTTTGGATCTCTACAATGCAAAGAATGTTGGAGTTGCGCTAGTAGAGAGCTTTATTGTTACATAGCTTTGTATAAGTGTGTTTCCTTTCACGTGGTCCTTGAACCATAATAGATTATATCTAATTTCTTCGTATAGGTAGTGCTTAGAACCAAGTTTTTGTACTAAAGTTAATCATGTCAGGTGCATGCTACCAGGTTAAAGCTTTGTAATAAGCTTAAATTAACAATCACTGTGCATTATAATGATGACTGTCCTTATCAATAGCCTGGAAAAAAAATTCAAAAAGGCTGTTGATCAACACAAAAGATTTGTGTATTTTGCAAGATATCTACTTTTAATTTTAATTTAAAAAATTAAATTTTAAAATTGAATTTTAATGCTTGTGAATTTTGAGGTAAATGCAGCTCCTGACTGTGGAACAGTTTGATGTACACTTGTATTATTGAAGCACTCAATAAAACAGCACTATGGCTGAAATACAGCTTACATTTTCTTTAAGCACATTTAGGGAATTAACTGTCTGTTTAAATGCCAACTTTATTACTTTTTAAATTTTTTAATATGCTTATATAAAACATTACTTGGAGCAAAAAAAACATTAATATATAATGTATTTAGAATAGAGTGAAACTTTGATTATCTGCACCCTTGTTATCTGCCTTCCTGCCTTATTTACTATAATTTTCTCTACTTCGTTCGTCATCCCTGCTCAGCTTTCAGCTCACGGAGCTGAATTAGAGAGGCAAGTGGAACACATACCATATTGACCAAGATGGCCTTTTTGATGGATCTCTGATATAAAGACTCCCAAGAGACACCATCGGTCTCAAACTTAGCAACCGTTAATCGGTCTCAAGAAATTGTTTATAAAACACATTTATAGTCAGTGATGAATGTGATTTGTGAATTTTAATTGCTCGTTTTAAGATTTGATTCCAGTAGAATCATTTCATACATTAGAGGATTGAATCAGACACAATTTATGTTTTACATAAGCTTGTCTCAAGATTTTTATACTTTTGAAAATTAAATCCATTCCTGAAACAAGATGATATATCTTGCTGAGAATTTGGAAGCTTTAGGATGAATAACTGTGTAATCATACACCAGTTACCAAACATGTAGTTACCTGTTCAGTGCAACCTTGGTTATCTACCAATTTCAATTATCTATCAGGGATCCTCTCCATTACGGTACAAAATCAAGGTTTCCGAGGATGATAAGGATTGTATATTGAATCAAGTATATAATTCTCTTTTCACCCCCCCCCCCCCCCCCATACAACACATTTTCTAATTTCTAATAATGTCTGAATTTGATGTTTGCCCTTTAAAACTGACAAGTATATTAGGTGATAGGATACTGGATTTTGCAGTCACAAGAAAAATATGTAATTTTCTACCTTTCACATTATATGCATTAACTAACTAAAAAAAATTATGTGACAATGAAGAAGGAAGATAGGAAGAATGACTGTCACAACAACAACAAGATTCCATTTATAGAGCGCCTTTCACGTCGGGAGGACGTCCCAAAGCGCTGGACAGTTGGGTCAGGACCCGAGCAGGGGGGAAATGGTCAGGGTGAGGGGAGGGAAGGGAGGGAGCGAGGAGGGAGGAAATGGTCAGGGTGAGGGGAGAGAAGGGAGGGGACGAGGAGGGGGTAGTCAGCACTAGACCATCGTACATCATATAGCAACTGTGTGAACAGCAATTGCCAAAAGCTGGTGAGTAGGTTACCTTTGGCCTAAAGAATATGTGGCTATGTTGAATTGTAAGTGTGGAAGGAATAATGAAAATAAGTATCAGTTCTTACTTCCTATTAATGAAAGCTTCAGATGTCACATTTACTTCAGAGATTTAGGTTTCCTGGAGCCAATGGTACTTTTCCTAAGCAGGTACTTAAACAGCTATTATTTAAGGAGATAATCTCCACTTTTAACTTGACCGCTTTTATTGGGATTTAGTTCCACAGATCTAATGCATGTGTTGATTGTATTTTGCACAAAGTTCATTGATCTCACGCGCAGGCAGTTTTCGAAAAGCTCTTATGCCGTTTGTTCTTATAGCTTCTCGCTATCAGTCCCACAAGCCACAATGGAACGAACAAAAGTGTTCAATGTCAGCCTGATAGCAAGAACCAAAAGGATGAAAGTAATCACAAAAGAGATTTGGATAAAATAGGCCATTTGATTTCATCCTTCTAGAATACCAATTCTAACACTATCTTATTAAAGCAACAAGCTCGTTCTTAAATGTCTCCATTATAAATTGCACAAAAGGTAAATTATCTAAGCTTTATCTCCTGGATAAAATGCAAAATAGAGACTCACTAGAGCTAAAACCTTGCATCATACATAGTTGTTTCCAGGAATTGAAGTTTTCAGAAAAATGTTTGTTTTGCAGAATGCTGTATGCAAAAGCCAATCTTTTGGGGAAGAGCAAGAAAGGAAAATAGAAGAGAGTGGCTAAGAAAAACAGAAACAAGATATTTGGAAAGAAATCTGCTGAGAGATATCAAGAACATAGCTACACCCACAGTTACATCTAGTGCAGCAAACACATTTTGGTCAGCTGGGTGTCTTGACACAAGCTGAAACTCATTACCGTGCTTAAAGCCTATCCAAACCAAGCTGATAATTCCATGCATCCTACCAGAGATAGATTGTTGGAATGGAATGCATACTCTCCCCCGGGAGGGATGCATCCTGCTTACCTAATTCTGGAGAATATTATGCAAAAGTTGGCCAAGACTTAGGGATGCCAGAGTGTGTGTTGGGATACTGCTGGAGTTTAGTCAGCTAAAACCGCATAGCTTGCCATTGAAAGGACCGTCTGGCAAGCTTTCCTGCTGCTTGTGCAGCTAAGACCACCCTACCTATTAGGGCTTTGTCTCACAGGATTAGCAGGAGTTGCATGGGAAGGGTCCCTGCCCTCAGTGACTGGTCTGACCTTACAAGTCCTG
This sequence comes from Callorhinchus milii, assembly GCF_018977255.1. Classification (NCBI taxonomy): domain Eukaryota; kingdom Metazoa; phylum Chordata; class Chondrichthyes; order Chimaeriformes; family Callorhinchidae; genus Callorhinchus; species Callorhinchus milii. The sequence goes on from NW_024704743.1 coordinate 44,362,826, forward strand.
CTGATGAACCGGGCTGGCTGTGCTGTCATTAGCAGAGCCCTGGAATGGTCAAGCAAATGCACATATTTACTTATCAGCTTAAACACCTTTGTGCTGTGGGTCAAATTGAATCAGAAACAACAATAATGTTTGTGTTGAGGGAGGCAGAGAAGGAGTTCATATAATTTTTCCAATTTTATATCTTATAATTATCAGGTCAGATCATGCAAGTAACTTAGAGTAACACATTAAGTGTATCTCACAGAAGGCATATTAGTACAATAATCTTCTTATTTGATGTAACCTGATCAAGTTGTCGAGATGCTGAAAGCACTTCACAGGATATACTGGATTCACTGTATTTTGTGGGCAAAACAGCTATAATTAGCACAAAATTAAAGAATGCTATGGTATAGAAGTGTCATTTTCCGTGTTGCATATTGGTACAGGTGTAATTTAAAAAATCCCTGTGACAACACCTGAGTGTGGTATAGAGCTCATCTTTGTGTGAGATACGGAGGGGGTGGAATTTGGATCGCTTTATTGAAGCAAAGAAGAAGTCCCATCACTGGATCTTCACGCTTCCCGAAGGTAGTGACCTGAAGGTGCAGAATAAAACTTCTTTTCCCAGCTCTGCCATTCTTCACAGTGCTAAAACTGAAAAAAAAGTCAAGATTTATTTTGTTTTGAGAAAGACTCTTCTGTATAATCTATTGTAGCTAACCATAGAAACAGGAAATGTGTGGCTGTTACAGTTACGTGAAAGTGAAAGAAATAAGCATGGTGTTTATAAATAGCTGTTTTAACCCAGTATTTGTATGACATTCAAAGTGATAATGCATAGTAAACTATATTCTTACACAATGAAACTTTTTTTTAAAAAGGTATGAAATTAAAGTAACCAGTGTAAAGCCATTTAAGGATTGTATATATTATATTTATAAACAACAATTTCTGGTGACAAATAAATTAGCTTCACATTTCAAAATTGTAGACAAAAACAACAACAATATCAGCCATTTCCATTTACATGGCACCATTCACGTTGGGAAGACATCTAAAAGAGAAGGTTTTCAAGGTGGGGAGTCAGGGTCCCTGGTGGAGTGACTCCAGGAAGCAGTTCCAGAGAGCGAAATAACCAAAAGCTCACCCAGTAATGGTGGTGTAGGGTGGGCTGGGGACATGGAGCAGGCCACTGTTAGCCGAGTGGAGGGAGTGGTCGGGTCAGTCAGGTTGCACGAGGTCACAGTGTGGCCGAGGCTGTAGAGGGATTTGAATTCAATCCTTGGGTAGATGAGGAGCCAGTGGAGCCGATTGAGGATGGGAGTGATGAGCTTGCGGATTCGTTTGTGGAAAAGGACACAGGCTGCAGATTCTGGATCTAGTTTTGTGTAGAGGGTAGTTCAGGAGTTCAGTGAGCTGTTTTGGCAGCCGGGGGTGGGGGGAGAGTTAGTGGTTGATGTGCATGATATTGCAGGGTTAAGGGAAAGCTGAATGAATACTACCTGAATGTCAGGCTTGAAGGCCAAATTGGGTGGGGGGAGGGGTTAAACAAGGATCTGTCGCTCCACACCGGCTCCCAGTCTGTGACATTGAGTGAGCATCAGTGCAGGTCAATGGTTCAGTGCCTGAGGTAATAACGGAGCCAAGCAGGTTTGTAAAAGAAAGAATTTGTGTTTTTATAGTTCCTCTTCCCATCAAAAAATCTCAAAGGACTTCACAAGTAATCACTGCTTTGTCAGCAAACGTCCCTCCTCTTTTCAAGTAGTGTCACTGAAAATGTTATTATGACTTCCCCTAATCTAGCAATAGCATTTTCAGTATTTGATAACTTTATAGCAGTGTTAATTGAAAACATTAAAGTAAAATAATCAGAATTGCAAAATATATGCCACAATTTCTCAATTTTATTTTCCTCAAGAAATCCTTTTTATTTTACTGTGTTTGAGGCCTGAGAGGTATTTTAACTATACTGATCTGTAGCTTCACTGTGACTGCACTGACAGTATTTAAACACACCTTCCCTGAGGCCAGTTTGCTTACCGGAGAAAGGTTTACATACCAAGTCACACATTTTGGATTGGTTGACTTCTTATTTCACTTACAAGGAACAGTATTTTTCCAGTTATACTGTTGCTGATTTTTGCATTGACTAGTTTTCGCCCACTGCAATCCATGTGTAGGAGTGTAAATCAGCATAATTTATATGTTCATTAGAGTTAGACAAGAGGTCAAGTGGGAGAGACACATAGATCTCTTGAAACTATTATATGGAGAAGAAAGAAAGCTTACACACTCTGGTAGCCTTAATTCTTCAAAAAATAGACACACAAAGCATTCCTGTCTACCTTTCCAGTGAATCCTTTGGTAAATTGCCCTACACAGACATATGTGATCTGCATGGTCAAATAGATCACGTCTTGTGGATCAGACAAGTGACTTGTGACTGGAGAATAAAGAAACTTCCAATATATTTACACAGCCAGTAACTAATACAGCAGTATGTTATTACAGAAAATCATTATTTACACTGCGCTGTTGAAATCTCCCAGAACATGAGTGTGTTTGCCTTTCTAAGCAGGTAAGATCCCATTTTCCAAGACTGCTGAATATGTTTTTCTATTCGACTCCTGTTAAATTCATTGCAGCACTTTTAGCGTGACATATATATTGAAATGGAAAAAGCACAAAACATCTGCCTCTGCAAACAACACATGTACAGTTGTGTAATAACAGGTATGCTACTGTAATTAGCATTTTAATTACCTCCTCAAGGCTTTGATGATTAACCATCATGCAGTAAAAAGAATGTAACATTAACCCAGACACAAGCACAAAAACAATGGGATCAAGGCTTGCCGGTTTTTAATGCTTGCTCAGCATAATCACCTCAGAACAATTTGCATCTTCTTTCATTGTGGCATTCCTTTAGCCTAATTCTCAAAGCAATTTCTAACTGCATCAGATGTCAAGTCTACAAGTGTTATCCTTCAAAGATAAATCAGTGTTTTCCTACATAAAGAAACAACAATGTGGTTATATCGTCAATTCATCAATTTCAATTTGTACATAAAGTATTTCGATCAATAGCCCAAATTAAAAGCCCTTTGATGTGTAAAATGCTCCTTTGACTCCATTAAGAATATTGCTATAATTAAAAAATCATATTTTCTTTCTTCCCTCTTCCTCCCAAAATGCATTACTTTTCATTTTTCTGCATGAACTTATAATAATCCTTGCATTTGATTATAGTGCCTTATCACTTCATCAACATGTCTCCAAACACTTTACAGGATTTTACTGTGAAGGTGAAAAAAGAGACAATATTTGCTTATATACAATGAACCTTTAAAACCCTAGACTGACTGTCCCTGACTAACTCTCACCTTTTTGAGTCCTTACTAATATTATCCTTTAATATGAACTCTAAATTTTACACAACAACAACAACTTCCACTTATATAGCACCCTCCACAAAGGGTAGCATCTCAGAGCGCTTAACAGTGGCAGAGCCTGACTCCGAACTAGGTAGGGAGATGACCATAAGAACGATCAAAAAGGTAGATTTTCAGGTGGAGGGATTGAGGAAGAGTGTTCCACAGTTTCGGGGCATAGTGCGACCTTCAGTGGTGGAGCGGAGGGTGCAAGGGATGAGCAGGAGGCCATAGCCAGTCAAGCGGAGGCACTGGGTGGTGGATTGGGGAGTGAGGAGGTCGGAGAGGTAGGGAGGTGCCAGGGAGTGATTATATTTGAACACGTGTGAGGATCTTGAAGTCGATCCATTCGGTGATGGGGAGCCAGTGGAGCCTGGCCAGAACTGGTGAGATGGGGGTATGGAGTTTGGTCCAGGTCAGTATGCAGGCAGCAGAGTTCTGAATGAGCTGGATTTTTGGAACAGTGGAGCTGGGGAGTGCATTTGAGTAATCCAGGTGGGAGGTGACAAACGCATGCACAAGGGTTTCGGCTGCATTTGGGATAAAGTACAGTCAGAGGCTTCTGTCTTGTCCACATTCAGCTGCAGGAAGTTTGCACTCATCCAGACCCTGACGTCTGCCAGACAAGCTGATAGAACATCGGCAGACCTGGAGTCGATGCTGGAGAAGGCAAAATAGATTTGTGTGTCATCCGCATACATGTGGAAGCTTACCCCATGTCTGCAATGACGTGCCAAGAGGGAGCATATAGATGAAGAAAAGAAGAGGACCAAGGATGGAGCCCTGGGCTGGAGGAGAAACCATTTGCCGAGATGAAGTGGTGGCAGTTGGTTAAGTAGGACTTGAAGCATGCAAGTTCGGTCCCACAAAGATGGATGAAGGAGAAGAGGCAGTGGAGGAGGATGGCGTCGTCGACTGTATCGAACACTGCAGAGAGATCCAGGAGAACGAGGAGGCAGAGGGAGCTCTGGTCACAGATGGAGAGGATGTTGTTTGTGACTTTGACAAGCCATATCTCTGTGATGTGGGCCGGGCGAAAACTAGCCTGCAGGGGCTCGAGGAGGGAGAGGTGTGACCGAAGTTGACTTGCAACAATGCATTCCAGGACTTTAGCAAGGAAGGGTAGGTTGGAAATGACACCAAACAGAAGTGGCACAAACTGGTTTATCAAATCATCCTGAAGTGGAGTCCTGTAGCTCAGTGGTTAGAGAACTCGCCTCGCAAGCAAGAGATCTGGGTTCGATTCCCAGCAGGGCGAAATGTTGAGCAAGTTTTCTTACTGTACACGCCTCTGTTTACCTCGCAGTAAGTAGGAACCTGGTTGTTAGTCAATTGGAGAGCGCTTTTAATAATTCCTTCCAAAAAAAACAATTGATCACTCAATCCACGATTGTTTGTAGGAAACTGCTGTGCGCAATTGGCTGCCGCTTTTCACTTTACAGTATATTCTGTGAAGTGCTTTGAGACGTCTTGAAGAGGTGAAAAGGTGTTATATCAAATACAAGGATTATTATTATCATCATCATCATAATTTCTCGTCTTATTCCTCTCCTGTTCTTGAACAAGGATGTTACAATAGTTATCCTCCAGCCTTCTGGCACAATATTCCTTTCCAAATATGTTTAGAAATTATGGTCACAGCCTCCACTATCTCTCTCAACTTCCTGAGGAAAAATAATGTCCAAAAAACGAAAAATAAAAATAAATCACCTTTAAAGAAAACGTCAATTTACAATACAATTGAAATTTACTGAAGAGTATAACTGACAAGAAAACCATAAAGGGTTTCACTCTCTAGTCATCAGTAAACTTACGTAGAATGGCAGAAAAGAATATTACATTTCCCGCTGTTCCATAAATGGATGGACCTTAGCCTGTGTGTTTAGAAATTAATTTTACATTGAATGTGACTGCCCACCAAGATCTATTGTATCAATTTATTGCTGACTGGAGAAACAAATTATCTAAACCAGTGGGGTGAAAAGGCATTTGAGTAGGAATACAGCATCGTAAATTGTAAGGCCCCTCAAGATACAAAGTGTCTCACGCAAAGAGCCCCATGCATGTCACTTTGACTCACAGGAGCCCTGTTCTGCTAAAATCTCCTGAGATCTGCTGGGCTTCACTGAAGACCCACTTTTGCTTCACAGCTGTTTGTGGGACATTGTTGTGTGCAAAATGGTTGCAGAGTTTACCTACAAATACACACTCACTACACGTTATACAAATCCTATCAAACCATTTGCAATGTCCTCCTGATGTGCAAGTCTCCATATAAAATGCAAGGATTATTATTATTACCTTACATCTCAAGGTGCTGCGTTACGCCCACAAATATACGGTCAATTCACTTTACAGTTTTTTCTGTGAAGCGCTTTAAGACGTCTAGAAGTCGTGAAAAGCACTATATCAAATGCAAGGATTATTATTATTATTATATTCATATAGGTCTGTACTTTTATTTTTAATTGAAATATACACATTTGGAGCACTCATCAGCCTGTATTAAATACCCATCAATTGGTACTCCTGAAGTTGTCAGGCAGCCTTGCTGTTTGTGTAGATTACACCAGCCACAAAGAAGCCCAAACTGAACCTTTAAATCCTACTTTTTACTTCAGTCACGCTTTTCTCATCCTCGCATATTTCTACACGTTATCTGAAGTGAACCAGAAAATGACTAGTTGTACATTCATCAAAGTGCCTGCTGTTTCACAGTTCCTGCATGACATTCTGAAATGTTCTATTTATATTTAAAAGACCATGAATTTTAAGCATCTGACATGGTTGCATTGCTCTATGTCAGCCTCTTTTGCAGTGACACATGTACACTCCACTTGCCCTCGGTACTACAGTGGGCGTCTGTCAAACGTCAGTCACTAAAAATGGAGACTTTCTTTTTGTGTTAAAAATGGGATTTCCCATTATAAACATATAATGAAAAGATTGTTATTTTAGTCTTCAGCGTATGATAGACTCCAGTGTGTCAATCCCTCAGAGACACAGAGAGAAGATAAATGCATGGTTGGAAATCTGGCTTACATTGCCTTTCTGGGGTTTATCTCTCTCACACAAACACACAAATGAAACCAAAGCAGCACTACTTTGGGAGATGAGGAAAAGTCATTCACACATTTTGGAGCCAGTAATTCAGACTAATATAGCCTGACAACAGCTCCTAATGTATGTTTAATTGGATTATGCTTCTCCATGAATTAAATTGCAGATTCAGGGTGAGTTGGCAAGAATGAGGTGTGTGCAAGGGGTGAGATAAAAGGCAAGGGGTATGGGTGAGGGTGAGAGGTGGGGGTAAGGTGAGAGGTTGGGACTGAGGGGCAGATATTTTATATCTAGCAAAGTTCATGGTGTAACTGAGCAAGATGATTTTCATGGGTGGGTGGAGATGGAAAGGAAAAACAAGGGTCAGGCACAAATTAATGCTGTGTAATGGGACTGGGAAGGGGAGAAGAGACACTGTTTGATGTAGTTCTAGGATAATCACCAGTGACACAAAATATGATATAATAATAATCCTTGCAAATAATATAGCACCTTATCACACCATTGAGAAGTGTCAAAGTGCTTCAAAGGACACACGGTAAAGTGGTGTGACTGTATTTTGTTGATGAACATGGCAGTCAATTTGTGCACAGCATTGTCCTGCAAAGAACCATTGAATGAGTGAGCAATTTTATTTGAGGGATTGCTGGTGAGGACACTATGAGAAACTCCCTTCACTTTTCAAGTGAATGAGATCTTTAATATCTACCTGAACAGAAAGATTGAACCTTGGTTTAATACCTCATCTAAAGGATAGTATCTCTGACAATGCAGCACTATATTGGAATGTCAGCCTAGATAAATATAAATTACAACTATCGATGTAGGGCTTGAACCCACAACCTGTTGACTCGGAGGCAAGAGTGCTACCAACTGAGCCAGAGTGACATAGCTGCAAAAGGAACAGCTGCAGATGTTTTTGCTGTGGAAAAGCAGCTTTCAAATTAGTGAATTTTCCAAACTCCTCAACAATGTTACATTTGAAAATTATTATCTGTAACACCTACTATAGTTTCAGAATTAAAAATCTTTTGTACAGAAGGCAGCCATTCAGCCCATCGTGTTTGAGCCACTGTTACCAAATTATAGGCCATAGATCCCAACTTAATCACAATTAATCACACATCCCTGAGTCTTTGTGATTAATTGCTTTCCCCACCATTCAATACCTCTCAGTACTGGGTTAACTGACTGTCCTCACTTGTGTCTATGCCTTCTGCTGGACTCTCCTTTGGCTCTATCTACTTCACATCGATAAAGCTCGACAAAGAAGCAATATTCTGTGAAGCACTTCGAGACATCCCAAAGACATAGTAATAAATATAATAATCCTTGCATTTGATATAGCACTTCATAGAATATATTTATTTATTTATTTTTGAGGGATTATTATCTGGTGTGTGGAGTAAGGAAATTTGCCCAAGGTTTCGCCCTGCTGGGAATCGAACCCAGTTCTCTCGCCTGATAAGGTGCTACATTAAATGCAAGGATTTTTGTTATTAGAAACAAATGATAAAATAATGAACAAAAATTTACAGGAAAGGAAATAAAATGTAAAAAAGTTTTTATAAAGGACAGAAGCTAAATCGACAAAGAAGCCTTTGAAACGAGAAACAAAAGAAAATGTGGAAGAAAAATTAAAAGGAGATAATTATTCAAACAGAGTTTGACAGCCTGCTTTACATACAACAACAACTAAATTACATTTGTATAGGGCCTTTCACATCGGGAGGATGTCTCAAGGTGCTGGACAATCAGTGTTTCGGACCCGAGCTGGGAATCGGGATTGGGGAGGGTGGAGGGCGGGTGAGGAGGGTGAAGAAATGAGTGATCGAAAGCCGGTCGAAGAAGACAGTCTTGAGACGGGTCTTGAAGGAGGCAAGGGAGTGGGGGATGAGGCTGAGTGACTGCAGGATTGAGTTCCAGAGGGTGAGAGTGGCTGACGGCCAATGGTGGGGTGGATGAGGCGGAGCGTGAAGCAGCCCGGAGCTCACTGAGTAGAGGGAGAGGGAAGGTTGGTAGGGAGTTAGGAGGTCACAGAGGTAGGGGGGGAGCAAGGCCATGAAGGGCTTTGAAGGTGAGCACCAGTATCTTGAACTGTATCCTTTGTGTGATGGGAAGCCAGTGGAGTCAGCCAAGGATGGGGGTGATAGTGTCATGGGACCTGGTGCAGGAGAGGACATGGGCTGCAGAGTTCTGGATGATCTGCAGCCTATGGAGGGAGGAGTTAGGCTGGCCTACAAGCAGGGAGTTTGCACAGTCAAGCTTTGATGTAATGAATGCGTGCATGAATAATAATAATCATAATAATCATTGCATTTGATATAATGCATTATCACGCCATTGAGACATCTAAAAGCACTTCACAGGATATACTGTAAAGTGGAATTAGCGTGTATTAAGATCAGGGAGTGGCTCAATCAGGTCAAGTCTGAGTCAATCTACTTGTTAAAAATGATCAAATTTCTGCTTCAGGCCCCTGAGTGCCTGGATGAAGAAAAGCAGCTGTAGCGACAGCAGGGGCTGAAGGTTTCTGTTCAACTTTCACAGCAGTCACTCCTGACCATTTCCTTGACTCACTTCCTCTCCTCACCACAGTCAATGATCATCTGGTAATGGTGATTTCTTTCTTCCCCACCACTTGCAGGTTAATCATTGCCGCCTCCATACTATGCAGCCCTGAGCAAGCAGTAATGTGACGTGCCTTTAAACGTCTGCCTTTGATAGCCTTACGCTGGTTGCTCAGAAATGTAAAGGAGTAAAAGGAGGTTCAGGGCACTTTTAAAAGATGATTTCTTTGCACCTCCCCCAGTGGAATTTTTCTTCACATCAGAGACAACACAATTTTGTATGGTCTAGCCTTAAAATTGTGTGAAATTTTGGAAAATAGGCGTCAACCAGGCTCAATTAGTATTCTCATCTCTGAGCCAGAATGTTGTGGGTTGAAGCTCATCATTGAGAGTTTAAGTTAGATTGTCTTAGGGAGGGAGTGTTGCATTATCAGAGATGCTGTCTTCAGATGAGATGTTAAACAAATGTCTGCCTGTTTAAGTGGACGACAAAGCTTCCATAGCAATATTCATAATAAGAAGGGAGTTTCTCCTGTTTTGGCAACAATCCTCCAGGTAAAAATTGACTTCATTCACTTCAAAGGTGTTTGTGAACACTGCCGTGCTGCCACATTTGCCTACAAATAATAATAATAATACTTGTATTTGACACAGCGCCTTATCACGTCTTCAAGATGTCTCAAAACGCTTCGCATAATATACTGTAAAGTGAATTGACTGCATATTTTGAAACGCGGCAGCTAATTGCGCACAGCAGTGTCACACAAAAAGTCATGGATTGAGTGATCAAATTATTTTTATTTATTTTGAAGAAATAATTACCCCCCGGAAAAGTGATCCGCCAATTGACTAACAACCAGATTCCTACTTACTGCTAGGTAAACAGTAGTCACTAATCTTTGCAGAAATTTTGAGAAGTGCTTTAGGATATTTTTTATGTTATAGGCATTGTATTAAATTCAAAGATTCTTATTGTTAATAAAATTATCTTTAAAATTTGTTTTGTTAAATTCAAAGATTCTTGTTGTTGTTAATAGAATTCTTAAATGCAACCTTAAAAGTTGTAAGCCGGGTTCTGCAGTTCTTAAAAAGACTGGCTTTCAAATTAACAATGAATAAGAATTTTCCAAAAGATCTTAAATTTTACAGTACAGTCTTAAGGCTATGATCATGAGAAATCTCAGCCCTTGGATGTTGGAAACCCCGCACAAGGAAACCATTCCACTCTCATCCTTTTGGCTGGATTCAAAGTAGACGCTAAAGAATCGAAGAAGTAACACTAACCAAAGAGGAATGTTATAAGAAGCATGACATGTGTGCTTGGAAATTATGTAAATGCTGTGGTGAGATACTTTTATTCCAAATTGCCCTTTGTCAGTTATTGCCTAATGCAGTATTACCTGCTTAACCCTCATGTCTGATCCTAAAGAGTGAAAATCAGCAGAATATTCAACCAGTCAAGCCCAATCCTGTCGTCAGACGACATACACTCTGTACCAAATGACCAACTGATGACTATCCTCCTGGTAGGTGAGGTTTTATTGGAGCTGAGCTGGCCCTTAGATGATGTGCTTGACAACAGAATATTGGAATCGAGTCAATCTGTTGCGGTAAAGATCTGGAAGTGAAGTCAGCCATTTTATCGTGCCTCTTTATAAAGCAGAGCCAGAGAACCCAGATGACCACTTTATAATAGAGTTGCCCTGTATTTGCAAAACTGGAAATGGACAGAAAGGGGTTGAAGCTGTCTGCTACTTAGCACCAATGGTTAACAGCAAATGAAATGAGCAGTCTTACTTTTAAATGACATGCAAACAGGTTTAAATCATAGTTAAATTTGGCAAATAGGCAAACCAGCTTACAAGGGAGTTGAGTTAATACCAGACAGGGTTTCTGGCAGTGCCTTGACAGTTCTAATCCATGTTGTTTTGCAGATTCAAGCTTCCCTCTGGCATTTTCCTTTCCAAGATGAAGTTTGCGTACAGCAAGAGGAAGACAGCAGGGGCCTTACTTTAAAACAGCTGATCCCCTGGAGGAGTGTGGAAGGAAATATTGTGTTTGGGGGGCAGCCTCTTCTGTTGCACCAAGCAAACACATTCCAGACAGGAGATGTAATAGTTACATGGGTGCAGTTAACAACTCCCGGGGCAGTGAAAACCCAAACAAGTCTTTATGGCCTAATACTAAAGTAGAAGGGAAAAGGGATCTGTCACTATCAGAGGAAGAGGAAATTGAATGAGAAAGTTGTGAGGCGGACATTATTGACCCAAATCATTGCTGCCTCGGTGTATGTGCATTGGCAAATATATAGCACTGCACAAAGCATTATTAGTAACTTTGGTCAACATATTGCAAACTGATTCTTCCTGCAGGTGGCAGAAAGCTGTCTGTGACACAGAGGGTGAGCGTGCAGGGGCACTGGCAGAACATGGTTGCTGCTGTAGCTGTTACAGTGCATTCTAATTTCTCATAGAATCGCTCCAAAAGGACATCCTCCTGCACAATCCCCACAGTCTAACTAACTGCTATTCCACAACACCACCACAACTGGCACAGATTACAGTAAAGCAATGAGGCTGTAAATTTCCCCATGTTTCTAAACTCATACCTTCCAGAAAGCACTGACTCTTTGGTGAGTCCACTCCTCTACACCCCCTACCTCTCTGACCTCCTTCTCTCCTCAAAACAGTACCCATTGCCTTCGTTCCTCCGGGTCTGGTCTCCTCCTCGTCTCCTGAGTCCTTTCCTCACTCCCTTCGCCTCGCCTCTCTCTTCCTATTTTCAGGTCTCCGCTGAAGACCTTTCTCTTCGACCGCACCTTTGGTCACCTTCCTCCCCCTCCCGCTGGCTCGGCGCCGGGATCCGTTACTGTGAAGCACTCTGAGACGCCATTCAGTGTGGAGGGCACTATATAAATCCAAGTTGTTGTTGTTGTTGAGAAACAGTCCACGTGTAATCAGGTCAGGAACCTCATATATATATATATATCCATATATATGCATAAATATTGATTGTTGCTGACAGGCTATTCAACAGCAGTGAGCATCACAGTTGAGTCCAATGAAGATCTCAAAGGAAGTCCCAGACATGTGCATTTTCCAGTGGGCTTTGCTGGCTCCACCCCTGTCCATCTGCTAACAACAGGGCCTATTTCATATTGTGGATTAGCCTTGTCAGGAGTTTCCCTGTCACCCCCAGATTGTTCAGAGAGTAATCTGCCTCTATGCCACAGACAGCTTTCTGCCACCTAAGGAGGGATCAGTTTGCAATATTTTGACTAAAGTTGCTAATATTTTCCTGTTACTGTATTCAACGGCGATGAGCATCACAACCGAGATGCTCACAGCTGGTCAAAGTCACAAACGACATTCTGTCCATCTGTGACCAGAGCGCTCTCTCTCTCTGCTCCTCGACCTCTCTGCTGCCTTCGACACTATCGACCATTCTATCCTTCTACACCGCCTCTCCTCTCAATCTTTACAGAACTGCCATTGCCTGGTTCAAATCCTGCCTCTCCTATTGTCTCTCCACTAATGGCTTCTCCTCCAGCCCCCGCACCATCAAGTGCGACATATCTCAGGGCTCTGTCCTCTTTTCAAACTCCCTGATTGTCAGCCTCGCCAACTCCTCCCTCCACAGGCTGCAGATCATCCAGAACTCTGCAACCTGTGTCCTCTCCCGCACCAGGCTCCGTGACCCTATCACCCCCATCCTCGCCCGACTCCAATGGCTTCCCATCACACAGAGGATCCAGTTCAAGATCCTGGTCCTCACCTTCAAAGCCCTCCACGCCCTTGCTCCCCACTACTTCTGTGACCTCCTAATCCCCTATTAACCTGTCCGCTCCCTCCGCTCAGCAGGCCTGGCCTGCTTCACATCCCACTGTTGGCGGGCAAGGTGGGGGACGTTTCCACATGCTAGTACCTATGTATTACTGACACTGATCTAAGACTGCAACCCACCGCCCACCAACATGCTGGTAGAAAAACAAATAACTTTACAGATTGATAAAGCTGATTAAATAAGAAAGATTTAGTTTAATTTCAGTCCAACTATCCTGTGGTTACAGTTTGTTTAGCTAATGTTCTCCTCTCTGACTCTTGTAAGGTGTACCAGAGCACCATCTGGTCAGTACCTCATTTTGAATATAATGCTTTCTTTGTACATGACTCCAGATAGTGAGTGTTGGTAGGTTATTTAGCGTGCCATAAATCACAGACAAACCTGCTGCTGTTCTCATTTGCTGCCCACACACGTGTCCCCTTCCTGGAAGAATTTGTGGGAACCTTAACTTCTAGCCTGAGGTCAGCTAACTCTCTCTGTACAAGCTGACATTCAACCTGTTACTATTCAGTCTTTATAACCTTTACCCTCCAGGCCATTCATAGAGCTGCAACTCCCTTTCTTTTTCATGTAGCAATTGGTCTTTGTGAGTTGTAGTCTCAGGTTTTCAAGCGTACACTCACTATCTGAATAACAGTCTAGACAGACCTGACTCTTGTATGATTCTTTCTGTCGTGTTTGGGAGGTGAACTCTGTGATGTGAATGAAGCACTTCCTCCATTCAATAATATTTGCAAACTTGTCCCTGTGCACTTCTAAAAAAACTGTGCGTTTTTATTGTTAGAATGACATTTTACATCTATAATGTTATTTGTACTTTTACATTTTCCTATTTTAAGAGCCCAGGGACAAATTTGAAAATTGAAGGGAGACTATCACTGAGGCACAGAAACTAATGTGGTGCAGAGGCACTCTGGAGTCTTTTCTCCACATGTTCTTTTCCTCTGACTCTCCAACCTGAAGGCTTGTGACCCACCCTAACCCTCTGCTTCTCTTGCTGCCTTCAGTTAGTTTCACTTTCAGTTGCCAGCCTGTGCAGTGTTCTACAGCTAAAATCACTTCCTGGCTCTTTATTGCTGCGTGCGAATTGCCTGCCATGTTCACCTACAAATACCATCACCACAGTAATTCCTGTGAAGCGCTTTGAGACGTCTCACTGATATGAAAGGTGCTATGTAAATACAAGGATTCTTAATAGAACCCTGGTTCTATTAAGCTGGTCTCCTTTCTCACAAACCCTCACCCAATTATTCACTAGATTGGCCTTATAATAAATAATAATAATAATCCTTGCATTTGATATAGCACTTTTCACGTCTTCTCGACGTCTCAAAGCGCTTTGTGCCTAACTTAATAAATAAAGTATGAGCACCATCTCCAACATTCCCAAATCCTCTCTCACCCCTCTGCACTGTCTCTACTCCCACCACCATGCCTATGAGCTGACCATAGCCACTGATCCCTTCACTCCTAGTCCAGCCGCATGTGTTTTGGCTGCCGCCCCTGACCGAGCAAGTACTCCGAGACACAAGCTCACGTGAAGGGTGTGAAGCCTTCTGTATAAATGTAACTTGGTGTTGTTAAACCTACAGGGCGAATGGTTTCATTTCTCGATCTTTCTAGCCTCCTGGTCTTGTTCCCTCCTGTGCCTGTTCATAGATCACAATCTCCCTTGGATCCACATTGGATGACCTCACACTTCTCCACACTGAATTCCATCTGCCACAGTTCTGCCCACTCACTTGCTGATGCTGTTATTGCTGCCTCTATTACACTGCTTTCCTCTGCTCCGTAACTACTCTGCTTGTTTCTAATGCTCTGCTCCATTTCATCCGCAATGCTTTTTTCTGGAACACCGTCCAAAATTTCCTCTGCCTTAACGTTCTCTCTTTTCCTGTCTTCAAATGCTTCCCTAAAGCTACCTCTTCAACCATCCCTTGGTCACCTTTCTCCAACCTCCCATCTTATTAATTAGTTCACAACATCCTATAAAGTGCTTTAAGTTGTTATCCTAGGGGAAAGGTGCTACAGTATGTATTGTAATTGCAAGTTAATTGCCTGCTTTCCCTGTTCTTCTCTGCCTGCATTCTCTTCTTTTCCTGAATGTAAACTTGCTTTTACAAGTGCAACTTGTTTGCTCTATTCTCCCCCTGTACTGAGAAGAGTGCACCAGCAGATAGATTACAATGGTATTCCTGTACATTGGATGAATAATCGTTTAATGAACAAGACCAGGTCACTTCTGTCTCAGTCTGACTCCGCCACTGCCTCTCACAGCAGGGCGCTGAGACCCTGATCCATGCTTTCATTGCACCCTGGCTTGACTACACCAACTGCCTACTCACTGGACTTCCCAATTCTTCCCTCCACAAACTGCAGATTATTCAGAAATCTGCAGCTCGTGTCCTCTTTCACACCAGGGAACCTATCACCCCTGTTCTTGCCCGACTTCGCTGGCTCCGCATTCCTCAGAGAACGAGTACAAACCCCTTGTTCTTACCTTCACGGTCCTGCACGGTCTTGCTCAAGCCTACCTCTCTGACCTCATAACCCCATATCAGCCTGTCCGCTCCCTCTGCTTGATGGACACCGGCCTATTTCAGGTCCCCTGCACTTCCCAACCCACCATTGTCGGTTGGGCATTCAGCCTCTCTGCCCCTACACTCTGGAACTCTATCCCGCAATCCCCCCACCTCACCTCCTCTCTTGCCTTCTTCAAGTTCCATCTGAAGATCGTCCTCTTCAACCGTGCATTTGGCAATTCTCCCACCCGTACCTCCCCCTGCCTTCCTCCCCTTCTGACCCCAACTCCCAGCTTGAGTCCAAAACCCCTGATTGTCCAGCACCCTGGAACATCTTCCAACAACAACAACTTGGATTTATATAGCGCCCTCCACGCCAGACGGCATCTCAGAGCGCTTCACAGTGACGAATCCCGGGGCCGAGCCAGGGGGAGGTGGAGGAAAGTGACCAAAGGCGCGGTCAAAAAGAAAGGTCTTCAGCCGAGACCTGAAAATAGGAAGAGAGAGGCAAGGCGAAGGGAGTGAGGAAGGGAGTTCCAGAGCCTCAGGGCATAGTGGCTGAAGGCACGGCCACCAATGGTAGAGCGGAGGATTCGGGGAACAAGGAGGAGGCCAGACCCAGTGGCGTGAAGGCAACAGGCACTGTTTTGAGGAGAGAGTAGGTCAGAGAGGTAGGCGGTGTGCAGAGGAGTGGAGGGATTTGAAGACAAGGGTGAGGATCTTGAAATCAATCCTCTCTGGGACAGGCAGCCAGTGCAGACTGGCAAGGACTGGGATAATCAGGGAGCGGATTTTGGTGTGGGTAAGAATGCGGGCAGCAGAGTTTTGGATGATCTGGATTTTGTGAATGGTAGTGGAGATCAGTGAGGAGGGCATTTGAATACTCCAGCCGAGAGGTGACAAAGGCATGGATCAGGGTTTCAGCGGCTTTTGGGGTGAGGTATTGGCGGAGACGGGCAATGCGTCGGAGGTGGAAGAAAGTGGTGCTGGTGAGGGACCGGATGTGGGGGAGGAAGGATAATTGGGGGTCGAACCTGACGCCTAGGTTGCGTACGGATTCGAAGAGTCTTAGGGCGAGGTCGGGTAGTGGAGGAGGTGAGAACCATGTGATTCCCTATGTGAAGGGCCCTATACAGTGTAATCTGTTATTGTTGTAAATCCATACTGATATCCATACTTCCCAAGCTTTGTGATGAGCTCCAAATGAAGATTATTTTATTGGTTTATTTCTAGTACTGAACAGGCCTGATTAATGAGCCTGTTGTTTGACTGACTCTCTTTTCCACCCTTAATATACGTTTGAAGCTATTCAGAGGCCTGATCTTCAATCACTTCATTGACAACAAGATGAGGGTGATCATGATAATAATTTTTGCTTGCATTTGATTATAGCGCCTTATCACATCTTCAAGACAACAAGGAGGGTTCGCAATTTGTTGCAATGTTTGATTATTACATTACCAATGACTAGTCTTTGTTTTGCACTTTGATGACTTCTGGAAATTACAATGACTTGTCTAGTGAATATTGCTTCAATATTTGTAAACGGTGGTCACAATTCACATTTAGAATGCCTTTGAAACCCCAACATTTTTCAATCACCTCTGAGTTTATTAATGTTAGTAGATTATTATCACTATTATTTAGAGTGTAGAAACCTATTTGTAGGCAAACCTTTTCAACGTTCCCACAGTATAGGTGGGAATGTTTATCACAAGGGTCGTAGGCATCTCCAGTGAAGCTCATCAATTATTAACATCTGAATTGTATGTGTTACTGCATTGACATTCCCCATCTGTTATTCTTAATATACACCCTGGTTTCTTACCGTTTTAACAACATCTCTATGATCAATTAATAATAATAGGATTTGATATAGCGCCTTATCATGTCGTTGAGATGTCTTGAAGTGCTTCATAGAATATACTGTGACCCTAATCCCAACAACGCATACAGCCCTGCAGACACCACGGCAGTGCGGACAGCATCGTGTCCTGTGCAACCAGGCGGACATACAATACTGCGGACAATTCTGCGGACACCATCGCAGTGCGGATAGACCTTCCGTGTCTTTGTACACTTTTGCTTTCCTTAGCACTGCTCATACTGGGCTCATCATCTGTACTGGGGTCTGTACCCTCTGCACCATCACCATCATAATTATTTTCTGCACCAGGACAGCCCTCATTGCTTTCCTCTCCATCACCATCCTCGATTCCAGTATCATCATCTTCATCCTCCTCTTACTTTTCATACTCTTCTGCACCGGACAGGACTGTGCGGACAGCCCTGTGTGCTGCGCAGCCGGCCAGACAGGCATTCAGATTTTAAAAACATTTCTCCTCCTTTCTATTCTTGTGTCCTGAAAATGTTGCTTTGTCCTGAGATACACTTTTACAGGCTCTGGCAGTACCAAGCCACAGTGGTTATCTTTCATGTCTGGAGCCTACATTGTGGACAGGCTACCTAACTGTGAAGAAAATCACCACCAAAATCAGCGTTGTCCTCACCTGACCATCATATAATATACTTTATATATAGAACATTTCAGGACAAAAGGAGGCCATCACATCTTTACCATTGCTGCCTGTATTACTAATTCACCTTCTTATTTTATTAATCCCATTTTCCAGCTCTTTTTCTATATTCCCTAAAGTTTTACTGCCCAGGTGTTCACCCAGTTCCCTTTTGAATGATTCCATCGTAGCAATGATCATAATCAAATCCTAATAACCACTGACACGATGGACCGAATGGCCTCATTCTGCGCTGTAGGGATTCTATGATTCTATAAAATAACCATATGGAAATGGACTTTTGTTCTCTGGACTTTATATGTCTATACCAAGCAGAGATGGCATCCTCAGAAAATGAGGGGAGACAATCTGATGGAAGGGGAGGGCATACAAACATTTTAGAGAAAGAAACAGCTTCTAACTGCCTCCCTAATGTTTCTTCGAACAATCATGAGGTTGGATAATGATCATGGGTACATTTTTCTTCTATTGATCCAAGAGGAGAAGGCTTGAGGCCAAATGTCAAACCCCTACTACTAACTGAGACAAAATAACTCAGCACAGGCCTGTCCTAGAAAATTCAATCCCCGAACAATCAAGCGAGCTGGAATCAATATCCATTATAGCACCTCCCAATTTATACTTTTAGTTACCCTTTGCAGGAACCTCTGCACCGCTTAATTTAAGTCAACAGCCATGTTCAGGTTTTAGGACATTTGAGAAATGATTTATTCAGTCAATCTAATAAACTAAAAGTTTATCCCTGTCCCCATGTTCAGTAACACAATGGTAGTTGTAATTTGGTGAAAGAGCTTTGATACATCTGTCAACCATAATAAATTGAAGTGTTGCACACATGCCATTTTATAATCTGTTGTACAAATTGGCTTATTAGTCTACTACTCTTACTTGTCCAGCAAACACTATTTATATATAATCATGCAGTGATCTGTAGTGTTCTGCTTTAGTATTCATGGTGTATTGTTATAATGGGAATTTCCATTTATAATGCTAGTGTAGTAATGTCCTAAAATATTTCTTATCCCCCCACACAGCAAATTCTCAGGACAATTCAGGAGGAACGAAAGTAAGGAGGAAAAGCTCTTTAGTCCATTGATCTTTTACTTACTAACCCTTACTTACCCTTTAGTCTTCCAAATCCAATATCAAGCAGTTTCTTAAAGAACTCAAGTAATAAAATCATCTGGAATCTGAGTTCTCACAGCTGTCTATAGGAAGCATGGGTCACATCCAAGAAAAACAAAACTTGTACAATAGTTTATTTTAACAAGGAAACTCTGTACATTCACCTTCCCCAGACTTTCCTCTCACACGCCCAAGCTCCAAGCTTTATACTAGTGTAGGCTGATCACCAATAACCATAAAAGGCAGTGACAGGGTTTATTCCCTTGTCACATTGCAATTTATTGGGCTATTTTCATATAGATAATCTTCCAGTTTGCTTTAATAAGTTTTCAATTTATTAAGATCAGAATAAGGTGTCTATAGTTGATTGGTAGAGTTTTTTTCACCTCTCTGGGAATATAACATCCACATTTGCTTGTTTCCAGTCTATTGGTTGAAATTCCAGTGGATAAATATTAAAAGAATTAATGGGATTTAGTTTTGTTTTCTCACCAGATCAGTTGCATTCCCATCATCCGTAGAACTGTCTAGCAAGTGGTAATTGGTCAGCCAATCACAGCCTGGTATGCTCAAACCCATTCACAACAACAACTTGCATTTATATGCAACTTCATACCGGATAGCATCTAGGTGCATTTTGGAGATAGTTTTGCGGAGTTTATCGCCAAATTGAGGAAAGAGGGGAGATGACCCTGGCTATGGTCGAAGAGGAAGTTCTTCAAGATAGTTAGGGGACTCAACATTATCAACAATTTCAAAGAACTGGTTTTGATGAGCTGAGATGACTTTGACTGTAAGCAGCTAAGCTGATCTTGACTCAAAGCAGATTTGCACAAATACTTGTCAGCTATAATTCAGCGTTGATCTTAGTGCAGTTCAAGTGAATGGAATTTACAGAATAAATTAACCATTGTCTTATCTTATCCATTAATGAGAGGCAATTAATGTTTTTACTGTGTTAATGTGGAATTTTTAACACAGAAAAAAAGGGTGCAATTTCATTAGGATTTTAGGGCAGGTTCTGTTATTTTACTCTCCAAATTCTGTCATTGACTCCACAAATGTTTGGACAGAATTTGTTCCCTCCAGTGGTAATTGAAACCCTACCGTGTTGTCTCACAAATCTCCCAGTTGAATGGAAATCTTTAAAGCTATTATCAGTAGATCTAGTATCATTTTCCAATACAGTTTAATTTGTTAGCATTCCCACCAAACCAGATGTACAAACCTCTAACCCAAGAAAGAATTGTAAATTCCAATTCATTTTGACCTCTGGAGTAATAGATGTTGTAATCTAGTTACAATTCATTCTCTGTAAGATCCAGAATCCTTCACGATATGGACATTGACCAAATTAAAACACTGTGGTGCATGATGGATTTGTGTATTACTGAATGTGATAAAATTAATCAAAAAGGAACAGCTAGCAGACCGTTGTCCCGTTGTCTCAAGCTGATCTTCCCAAACCATGGTAGATAATTGTCCCACTGTTTTATTAACTGCTGCCCTTTGCATACTTTGATCTGCGAAAAACTGGAGACAAAGTTGTCTTCAACGTCAAGCTTGGGAGATTGCTGGTTTGACTCGGTCTCAAATGGTATGAGAAGTGCAAAAGCAAACCCTTATTGGTAATGGCAAGCATGATCATTTGCACAGAAAGAGGGTATAAATTCTGAGATTCAGTCACACTCTGGTCAGAAGAGCAGAACATTTTGGGTCAGAAGTGACCAAAGCTTCCATGAAGGTGACGACGACATACTCAATCAAGGTCGATAACTCCTTCCATTTCTTCCAGGCGACACCGTGTTCCAGGCAACCGTGTGATCACACGACAGTCCTGAGTTGTATTCCGCAGATGGAAGACTAAACTCTTTCACTGTTGCTCATTGCTTTTTCTCACTAACTATAAATCCAGACGATTTAGAACATCTTAATTGTTTGAGTGTTTGTCATATTCTTACCTCTGGGTAGCCAGAGTAAATCCCCCTACATTTAATAGGGGATTTACTACATCTACATCCCCTATATCTAGTATAATAAGCACTATGAATGATAAAGTAATAATATTTTTTGCATTTCATTGGCAACTTATCATGTTAAAACATCTCAAAGAGCTTCACAGCGAATTCTGTCCAGCCAGGTATCTGACACATGTGGATTTGTTTTTCAGAGCAGTTTTGATTGGCTTTGATTTTGATCGCTTTTCCGGACTTAATATTCCCTTCAAAATTAAATAAATAAAAATAAATTGGTCACTCAATCCACGACTGTTTGTAGGACAATGTTGTGCGCAATTGCCTGCTGCATTTGGCACAAAATATATATTTAATTCACTTCACAGTATACTCCCTTCGAGATGTGTCGAAGACGTGATGAGGTGCTATATCAAATGCAAGGCTTATTATTATTATTATTATTATTATCTGATTGGACAGTGAGTATGCCGGCCTCTTATTGGTGCCGTGGCTGCGGGCCGGTGGTTGTCAGTCGAAGGTGAAGAGGGAACAATGGCAACTGCTTGGTATGTCCATCTGAACCCATGGGTTCGAAAACGATTTTTAAAGATTATTGTTTAGAAGGCCATTGGTAAACCAGAAATGTTTGTATTTGCTTTGTCTGGTCACCATATAATACCTATAAGTTCAAATAGCTTAGAGAAAGCACAAATATGAGGTGGAGAATGATATTTGACCTTACAATAGATTCCCTGCATTGGAAGCACACCATGGAGCACCAAAGCTAATTGGAATCAAAAACAGGACATCAGTCATATCTGAAATGGGAGAGCCAAGCTACCTAAGCAATAAGAAGGACGATAGGAAGGTGCAATAAGAAAGAGGATAGGATAATTGCATTTAGCTGTTGTCAACCGCAGTTGGTGTCGGGAAGCAACATTACATTAAAATGGAGAAAGCATGTTGTTAAATTACGGTTGGACAGCAACATACAATTGACCAAATTGTGTCCTAGGATCAGTAACAGATGAAAACTCCAGTACAGTATATTGGAAACAAAGTGTTAAACAAGCTGCCACAAATTAGAATCATAGAAGGTTGTAATAGGAACAAAGAGACACTCAGCTATTTAGAGTGCACTGAGAAATTAAATACATGCTGTTGTTCACATCTTACTTAGCAAGACTTGGATAATAAGTGGATCTTACATAATAAGACGTGGATAACAGCACGTGTTTAATTTCTCAGTGCACTCTAAATTCCTGAGTCTTACGTTATCGGAAGCTGTGCCATAGCATTAGATTCTTCACAACAATTTTGCTCTTTAATTACCAATAGTTGGTTTGCTCAAAATCAAAGAGGTTTCAGCAGCATTTCTGAAAGTTGGAGGTGTGTTATTCTTTTACTTTTTATAGGTTGTACTAAGTAAGAGTTCAGTGTGTGAAGAAATAATAGGGCTTTTTAAGGATTCCTACCCTTACAGTTACTAAGAACTGTTGCTTGGCAATCTTACAATTAGTGTCAATGCCTACTGCAGCACAAAGCAGCAGCACTTTCATTTTCTATTGACTGAACTGAGTTTGGGACTGTATATTCGATTATTACAAAGCATTACCTGTGACTTTGTTGACACAGCTTAATCAGCTCAACAGCCATAAAATGGTAGGAAGCAGTTTCATGCTGCTGATTCCTCGGTGTGAGAAGTTTCCAATTTCATTTGTACAATTTAGAGGAGAACAACAAATGGAAGGCAGGCAGGCAGGCACATGGTGACAGGAATAGAATATAAGTCGTCCAGCCAACCCTTTCAGGTTCTCATTACCAGTAACACAGGCTATCAGAATAAGTCTCAGATCAGCCAATTGCACAGAGCAGTCATGTCCTACAAACAGTCGTGGATTGAGTGACCAGATTTTATTTTTTAAAAGGGATTATTACCCCTGGAAAGCAATCCGCCAATTAATTAACAACCAGGTTCCAACTTACTGCTAGATAAACAGCGGCGTGTGTATGGAGTAAGGAAACTTACCTAAGGTTTTGCCCTGCCCAGGAATCAAATCTGGGCCCTCTCGCTTTGAGGCAATATGCTACAGTACTCCAAATGTGCATGTTGTTGGATTGGATCATGAGTTAACTTTCAAAGTCAGAAGGGCAATGGTGGAATTGTGGAAGAAATCCCCACCAAAATAACCTCAGTTCAAATGATTCTGCATCAAAGGGAAAAGTACTGGGTGCTGTTGTAGTAAAAACAGGCAGGGATGGGACATCACACAACGCAGGCCCTGAATCTGAGTTGAAAGTTACTCAGGAAAGTTAGACATTGAACAGATGCACACTGAAACAAAAGCTGCCAACATCAGTGTGGAAACACTCCTTACACCTCCGTACATCCCAAAATACATCTGAATCCACACAGGTGCATCTCCTTTTAAAACAGAAACATTAAAATTCTGGGGCATTTTATGTGCCAATGTTCTGCACGCACTGTTCATGTGAATTCAGAAACTTGGTTTTGTTAATCAAGATTGGAGGGGTTGTTGACCGTAGGCACGGTGGAAGAGGAAGCTCTGCAGGTGCAACCTGAAGATGGGGAAGGAAGGGCCAAAACTGAGGGATAGAGGAAGAGTGTTGCAGAGTTTCAGGGCGAAGTGGCTGAAAATGCGGCCACCAATGGTGGAACGGAGGGCACGAGGGACATGCAGAAGGCTGGAGCAAGTTGAGTGGAGGTAGCGGGTAGTGGGTTGGGGGGTAAGCAGGTCATGAGACATCGGGCTTGAACCCACAACCCAACTGAGCCAAGCTGATAACTAGAAAGCATACTTCATATATATATGTGTGAAATATATAAGGTATGCTGTTTTACTGCAGCATTCACTGATATAAAACTGAACATCACTCCAATGAATCTCAAGATATACGAATAATGGAGTATGAAAGCATCATGTGACATAATGTCACTGCCATCGATATCAACTGGAGCGACCATCCTATCAATTATAACAGGAAAAAAAAGCACAACTGGCTGCAATGTTTATTGTGAACATGTCAGCTTATTTGGAGTAATTATTGTTTCTGTAACTGCTGTCCCTGCCTGATGCAGGTAAACAGAAATGGCCAGTGTCTGCCAGAGAACCTCTTTTCCTCTCTTCTGGATTGTGAGAAATCAAATATTCCTGTTGGATCTCCAGGGGGGGTGGCAGTATTTATTTCTGTTACAATTTTGCTCTTCTCTACAAGTCACTGGTTTTTGCTGCGGTAAATCTCCACTACTCTCAAGCCTGTCTTTAAACATCATAGACACATGTTTATCCACATACAGTCACCAAATAGAACCCAGGGCAATACTTAAATCACTAGAATTTAGGTCATGAGAATTTTGGTCACGAGAATTTTATTTCCACTAGAATGTGCCTCAGTCTCCCTGAGCAATGGAGGTGGGAGGAGGGGAAACAGCCATGGTTTCTACTTCTAATCATTATTCAGTAACCCTCTACCTCAAAGTGCACATGCATGGATGTCCAGTGAGGAAAGGATTGGGTACAGCTGGATACCCTCCTATTTCCAATCGCTGTTGATAATCAGTGTCTAAACTCACCAGATGAAGAATGATCACTGGGGCAAGGTATGGAAGGTGCCCAACATCTGGGAAAGTGTGCCTCAGAGGAAGGAGAAGAGGGACACATGTCAAACTCACAAGAGCTCATTTTTCAACACTTCCAAATGGAAGTAACTAAATTGATTCCACATAGGATTTCCTACAAAAGGTAGAAAGAGGAAGTCTACATCCATCACTCCAGGCAGGTCCCAGAGGTACATAGAGAGTATGCTAACCCACTGTACCACCAGGCTTTTACAATATTCATTTTAATGGTTCAAACTGCAAGTTAATTAAACATGTGTGCACTTCTTATTTTAGTTGAAGAATCAACGTTAAAAGTATAGGCTTGTGTTTTGCTGCAGGGTTTCCGTCCGTTCAATGGGGAAATTGGTTTTGCTTATTGGAATTGATGGTCTAATTAACATTAAAGAATTTAATGATGACTAATTAGTTGGTGTTAAGTATACAGTAGATTAGACAAGTGAAAGCAAGAGAGGGTGAACCAAAAGCCTCCTCAGAAGTCAAGTAGAACAGCAACTAATAAATGGAAGACAGATATGGGCTGCATAGGGACTTCCCATGCCAGGACTGCTAAAAGTATGAGACAAAACAAGTTCTGTAATTGGTTACTCTGTGGTACATCTTCCTGTGTATGCATTATTCATTATTGTTATTCATTTGCATTAAACCACATGATCATGGTTTCAGACTTGAAAGTGTACATTTGTTGGACTTTAAACAGGAAAGTAATAAATTGAAAGATTGAAAAAAATGGAGATGAAAGGAAAATGCACTGATGAATGAAAGGAAATTGAGTCAAATGTTCAGACTGAATTGTGTGCATATGTAAAGTGGGGGAGGGAAAGAATGCTGTGATATTCAGGGTGAAAACCATGTTTCAGAGCAGATTTGATGTGATAATTTGGTTCAGTGAATCTGTTAAAAAAACTCAGAATTTCAGTTGATAATTATCAACTGGTTTTGGTGTGAACACGCTCCCCGCACTCCCCACCATTAACACCACCTGGGCCGTAGTACAGAGGTTGGGGCTGCAAAAGACAACAACAACTTGCAATTGCAATTATATAGCGGTTTTCATGCAAAATACCGCTCAGAGTGTTTAAAGACAGTTAAAGCCATTGGTGGGCACTATCATTGTTTCCACTTTGGTCACTGCCAATGTCACAGAGAAGATCACTCCAGGGCCACTTCGGAAAATAGCAGTTTAACTCAAACTGAGATCCAACAATTGCTTGCATTTATATAGGGCCTTTCAAGTAGGATAGCTTGCTTTACGCCAGGCGAGGGAGAAGGGAGGAGAAGGTAACCATAGATGCGTTTGAAGAAGTAGGTTTTAAGGTTGAACTTGAAAACAGATAGAGAGAGATGAGACAGAGGGACAGAGGGAGAGAGTTCCAGAGATTAGCACCATAGGATCTGAAGTATCAGCCACTAATGTTGGGGTAGAGAGGGCAGGAAGGCAGCAAGCTGAACTAACGGAGTGGAAGAAGCTAGCAGAGATGTACTGTAAGAGAAGATCGGAAATAAGGAGGTGCTAGGGAGTGAAGGGAATTGTAGGTTTATAAACCCAAAACAAGTCACAAGGTGATAAGATTAATTTGAATGAAGAAGGACCTTTAGTCCATCTGATCTCATTTTTCCAGAATACACATCCTACAGTATTTCTATCATGGCTTCAAACACCTTTATAAATGAGTCCAGTAATTTGGCCTCAACCACCCAACCTGGCAACCTGCTCTGGTTGTTAATAATCCTCTTAGTAAAGAAAGCTTCCAGGTTTCTATCCTGAAATTGCCCTTTGCAACTCTAAACCTATGTCCTTTTGTTGTACTGTCTTGGTGCATCCTCAAATACTGTTCCGGGTTTATTTTTTAAATCAATTTAAATATGTATGTACAGTAAACTCTTGATAACTTATCAATCCAAGGGAAAAGGGTTCAGCAACTATTTATCCGGAATGGCTAATTAGGCATAGGTCCTTCCAAGCCACAAGGGGGCACTATGACTGGTGCAGCTCGGTAGAGATTGGTCACGAGGAGGTAGGGTGGGCAGTCACGGGATGGCCCTCCAATAGACCAGAGGCCTCTGTGATGCATCTGACCATATGCGCCTAACCTCCGCCAAGCACCCGCACCACACACAGGATAGGGCAGGAGGCCTCTTAAAGGACGAGTTATCTGATCAATTTTACAGTGATTTCTAGAATGTGACTAGTTACGTGTTAAGCAGAATGATAAGTAAATCTGAGACCCTTATTGATATTTTCCATGGGAAGCCGCTGTGATATTGACAACATGGCTACTTAAGTGGTAGTGACCAGTTAAGCCGGTGTCTTGTTATCAGAAATTTACTGTACCTCTATAAGGTCCCTTCTGAATTGTCTCCTTTTATAATTATCTACTTAAAATCCAATGTTTCCTCACAGATTCCATGTGATAATTATCACGTTAAATCCATTATGAATTGGATTTATCACCTTATTCGTTCAAGTGTGACCTAATTAGTTATACAGTTAGTCACAGTCACATGGCATGTAGTTGCAAAAGGATTGTGTAAATTAAATATGATTTATTTACACAATTCTAGGAAGATTCATTTACAGGGAGAGGTTTATGATTCATTTACATCATAAACCTCTCACTGTCCTCTGGTACTGTTCCCAACCCATTAAAAACCCCGGTCAACACCCCTATCCTTAAAAAACCCTCCCTGGACCCATCTCTACTCCCAAACTACCGCCCCATCTCCAACCTCCCCTTCCTCTCCAAGGTCCTGGAATGAGTCGTTGCTTCCCAGCTTCGCTCCTTCCTCTCCAGCCACTTCCTTCACGAACGCCTCCAATCGGGTTTCCGTGCCGCCCACAGCACCAAAACAGCCCTGGTCAATGTGACAAATGACATTTTGTCCATCTGCGACCAGAGCTCCCTCTGCCTCCTCGTCCTCCTTGATCTCTCTGCTGCCTTCGATACTATCGACCACTCTGTCCTTATCTACCACCTCTCCTCTAACCTCAACCTTCACAGCTCGGTCCTTGACTGGTTCAAATCGTACCTCACACCACCTGCACTTCATCTCCACAAACAGCTTCTCCTCTAGCTCCACACTGTCTTGTGCAGCATTGCTCAGGGCTCTGTCCTTGGTCCCCTCCTCTTCAACATCTATATGCCCCCTCTTAGTGACATCATCCACAGACATGGGGTCAAATTCCACATGTATGCGGATGACACCTAATTTTACCTCTCTGTCTCCATCCTTGACTCCAGGACCACTGCTGTCCTGACAGAATGTCTGTCGGACATCAAGTCCTAGATGAGAGCTAACGTTTTTCAGTTGTACATCAACAAGACCGAGGCTCTCCTGATTGGCTCCCGTCAGCGCCTCCTCACCTCAGGCACTGACAGCATCACCATCCATGGTTGCACACTCCACCTTACCAAGCCAGTCCAGAACCTTGATGTCTTGTTTGACCCTCAACTATCTTTTCTACCCAACATTAGTGCCATGACCCACTCTGCCTTCCCCCATCTCCGCAACCTCGCCCGGCTCTGCCACTGTCTCACACCGCAGGCCGCCGGAATGCTCATACATGCTTTCATTACATTGAGGTTTGACTATGCAAACCCATTGCTTGTCAGCCTCCCTAACTCCTCCCTCCATAAGCTGCATATCATCCTGAACTCTGCAGCCCATGACCCTATCAACCCCATCCTCGCCCGACTCCACTGGCTTCCCATCACACAGAGGATCCCCCAGGTTCAAGGTCTGGTCCTCATCTTCAAAGCCCTCCATGGTATTGCTTCTCCCTACCTCTGTGACCTCCTAGCCCTCTACCAGCCTGCTCGCTCTATCTGCTCAGCGGGCTCAGGCCTGCTTCATGTCCCCCACCTCACTCGCCCCACTATTGATGGGTGGGCCTTCTACCGCTCTGCCCCCACCCTCTGGAACTCCATCCCGCAGTCTCTCTGCCTCGCCCCCTCCCTTGCCTCCTTCAAGACCCATCTTAAGACCCTCCTCTTCGATCGTGCTTTTGATCTCCCTGCTTCCCCCCCTGCCCTCCACCCTCCCCGACCCCCAACTCGGGTCCAAAACTCTGACTCTCCAGCGCTTGTGATGTCCTCCTGACGTGAAGGGCGCTATGCAAATGTAATTTTTTTGTTGTTGTTGATGATGATTTCACATCTAAGAAGTGTTTCTAAGAATCTGCATCAAATTCCACAGGTACATCACTGCAGACCTCGCCAGGCTCCACTGACTCCCTGGCTCCCTACCACCTCCCTATCTCTGATTTTCTCCTATTCCCCTCCTCGCTAGCCCCTTCCGCTTAGCTAACTCGGACCTTCTGCACATCCCCATCCTTCTGTGTGCATCAGGAGCTAAGCTTTCGGATCCTGTATTTGTATGTCCTTAAACTCTGGAACACCCTCCCTCTACCCCTTTTCCTCATCCTCTCACTGTCTCTCTTTCAGTTGTACCTTAAAACCTACCTCTTCAACCTCACCTATGGTCAATTCTCCTTCTCCCTCCCATCCACTCCCTTGCTCAGCATCCAACCTGTATTTGTAAAGTGCTCTGAGATATTATCCTAAGTGAAGGGCACTTTATAAATGCAAGTGTGTTGTTTCATTTTTAATGCCTTCAAAGCATTGCCACAAGCAGAGAATGTAAGTGCACATGAACAGCTGTTTATTTTTCAGTCCCCAATGAACCAAATTGTTTTCAACATCACATCTGTGACCGACCTTTTTATTGCCATTAGAGAGTGCAGCTAAATACGTACAATCAGCCATGTGCAGTGCACTCTCCCCAGAAACCACACTTCCTGAGCCAGCATGGTGTAGAGCCATAAAAAGCAGAAAGTGTTGGAAATGCACAGCAAGTCGTTTAGCACCTGAAAGAGAAAAGCAGGTTAATGTTTTTGCCCTGACCCTTCGTCAGTTTTGATGAAACCTGACATCCAAAGCACTAATCTTGTTTTTCTCTTTCAGATGCTGATGGACATATTGTGCCCTTCCAGCATGGTCTGCTTTTATTTCAAATTCACAGTATTCTGGACTTCTCTTTTCCTTTTTATCACATGCTGTGAGAGAAAGTGGCTTGTGCACATTCATTACTGAGGCAACCACAGCTGATGACTGCTTCTGGTCGTGTCTCCACAGTTACTACTTACAAGAAATAGATAACTGCTTTTTATTAATATTATTTTTAAATTGGTGATCATTACAGTTTTTCCCAAATGACCTGCCATCAATTTAAACGCTGTACAACTGAGTGTAACGCCTCCTTTGTACAAATACCATTGGAAGTACAGAACAAAACTAAAGAATGGAATTCTCCCCATTCTCAGTCCATTGGGGACAATTTAGCCCACTTGCGATATTGCTGATTAAACAAACAATTGTTCAGATAAAACTCATTGTTCATCAGTTTTGACGTCCAGCAATGCCCCAAATAGTTATAATAATAATCCCTCCAAAACAAAAAACAATAATAAATTGGTCATTTTCAATCTACGACTGTTTGTGGGACATTGCTGTGCGCAATTGGCTGCCGCGTTCGCCCACAAATATACAGTCAATTCACTTTACAGTGTGTTCTGTGAAGCGCTTTGGGACGTCCTCCCGATGTGAAAAGCACTATATCAAATGCAAGGATTATTATTATTATTATTATTATTATTGTTAGTAGTAACTGAGGAGGTGGGGACATATTGAATATGTATGCAGGAAAATGAGTAAGCACATAAGCAGAATTTGGCAAATAACAGCATGGAGACAAATTCAGAAATTAGGGTAGAAAAAGCCCTGCAAAGAAGATGGGAGTGTAAAAGGCATCTCAACACTGAAGAAGGAACCTCATTTGCTGCAGGGAACCCTCATCTAGTTCATGTGCAAAAACTCGGAATTGTGCATCAGCCTGGCTCAGTGATAGAACTCTCGTCTCCGAGTCAGAAGATTATATTATTATTATTATTATTATTATTGTGGGCTCTAGCCCCACAATGGGACTGGGAATCACATTGTCTATGTGCTTACTCTAATACAGTGCTGGGGATGTGTTTTACTGTCCGAGATGCCATTCTTCGGTTGAGACATCAAACATCTGTTTGTTCAGTTGGATGTTAAACATCGCATGGCACGATTGGTCATTTACTACATGGCTGTTTGTGGGACATTGCTGTGCAGAAACTGGTTGCTGTATTTTGCCCACAACATACACAGTAAATCCACTTTACAGTATATCCTGTGAAGAGCTTTGAGACGTCTCAACGGTATGATAAGGTGCTATATCGAAAGAAATATAATAATCCTAGCATTTGATATAGTGCCTCATCACGGTCTTTGAGACGTCTCAAAGCTCTTCACAGAATATACTGTAAAGTGAATTGACTATACATTTTGTGGGCGAAATGTGGCAGCCCATTGTGCACAGCAGCATCCCACAAACATTTGTGGATTGAAGTGACCAAATTATTTTTATTTATTTTGAAAGAATTATTACCCCCGGAAAAGCGATTCACCATCGACTAACAACTGGGTTCCTACTTACTGCTAGATAAACAGAGGCGTGTGGAAAAAGGAAACTTGCCCAACATTTTGCCCTGCCCAGAATTGGACCCAGGTCTCTCGGTTGCAAGGCGAGTGTTCTAACCTCTGAGTTACAACCTTTAGTTTAATGGCTAAATGCAAGGATTATTATTATTATTATTGTTATTATTATCTGAGCTGACTTCGAGTCAGAGCCAAGGTCTGATGGTGTACATAGGCTCTCCTGGAAAAAACGAACCTTATGTCCTGAGGTGCTTTAAGCAGCATGGAGGTGCTATTTCCACTCCTGCCTTTCCGACAGCTTTTTTCAACTCCAAAGACCGTAATACAAAGATTCACAAGCTGTGAAAGTTGACACGAAAGAACAAAGACTCATGGTTTGCAATTGTCTGAGTTCAACAACTGAATTAACAAACAACCTTCCAGTGTGTTGACACTAATCAGATAAAAGCTGAAGAAAGATAGCCTCATAAACTTTCCTCCCTATTGGGAAGGGGATGCTTCCCTGACCCATGAAGAAATCCTACACTCAGCTATAAATCCAAAATGTGGAGCCCAATTAAGAGAGCAAGTGACAGTAACAAGTGGTTGTGTGTTATCAGTTCACAAGATGTTTGCAAACCTCAAAAATACTCAACTGGATTTTTGGCGTGTCTTGGCAAAGACAGATGAGTCAACTCACCTAATATAATGGCTTTGCTTTGGAATTTTAAGGCATGCAAGTCAGTATATTTTATCTTATTGCAGTTGAGAAGACATGCACAGATAAGAGAGAAGAGAGAGGAGAATGGGAAAGAGAGAGAAGATTTTGCAGAAAAAGTGATAAGTGCAGTAAGAGTGCAAAACCGTGTTATAGAAAGAGAAAGGAAAGACGAGTAGATTGTATCAGAACTCATTATAAGGGCAGCAAATGTGAATAGGAAATGCAGGAACATTTATTTTCATAAAAGAAAACGTGACAGGCATGTGGAACAAACTCCCAGCACAGTTGATGGAAAAAGGAACTGCAAAAATAAGGGAACTAAATACATTGCTGGATTTGGGTTATTAAGCCAAGGTTTGGAGACCCTAGAATTTGCAATGGGGTACTGCTGGAGTCTAACCAGCTAAAATCGCATTGCTTGCCATTGATATTGCTGTCCAGGGAGCTTTCCCGCTGCTTGTCCAGCTAGGACCACCCTACCCGTTAGGGCTTTGGCTTACAGGGTTAACAGGAGCTGAGTGGGATGACTCCCTGCCCCCAGTGACTAGTCTGCCCTTCTAGGTCCTACCAATGAGCCAGGCTGGCTGTTCTATCATCAGCAGTGCCCTGGAATACTGCAGACCTGCTTGGCTCAGGAACATGACAACTGAGACTGCCACAGAAGGCTGGCTCAATTCTGACATTCCGTTGCCAGGCATGTCACCTTGGAGTTCAGCTTCAAGGAGACCCTGCTTATAAAAATCTAAGATTCGGTTCTGACAAGGCTGAGAGAGAGAGTGTTCTCCAGAAGTCAGGGAGGTGTTTAGGCTCAAGCATGCTACTACAGCACAAAACAATTTACATTTATGTAGTGCCTTTCACTTTGGGAGGGTGACCCAAAACGCTTTACGCTGAGCATCTGAGCTGGAAGGATGGGAGCTGAAGAGGATGGAGAGGGGAAAGCTGAGTGAAAGTGTGTTGACAGAGGTATGTTTTGAGGTGGGCTTTGAGTGAGGTAGGGGAGGAAGCAAGTTAGAGTGATGCTGGGTGGAATTCCAGAGTGGGAGCAGAATGGCTGAAAGCTCACCCGCCAATGGTGGGCAGGATAGGGTGGGGAGTTGTAGCAAGCCAGTGTTTGCTGAAGGACAGGAGCGGACAGGTAGGTAGGGCAATAGGAGATCACAGAAGTAAAGTGGGGCAAGGCCGTGAAGGGATTTAAAGATGAGAATCAAGATCTTGAATTTGATTCACTGGGGAAATGAAAACCAACAGAGCCGAGTGACACTCAGGATGATAGGCTCACAGAGCCTGCTAGGGGAAGTGATTCAGGCTACAGAGTCTGGGTAGTCTACACCTTGTGTTGGAAAGAGCTGTTTAAAATCAGGGCAAAAATGGTGGCATGTTTTTGACAATGTGATCATGTACCCCATATTTCCCTCCCATTGGTACTAAATCATGTCGTCAGGTCTAATGAAAAGCACCTGTAAAGGATACTTGACATATTTAAGAAACATCTTGATGCTGCGATGGGAAGATGCTGGGGTGTCTATTCTGGAAAGATGTGATCAAATCAGCCAAAGGGCTTTCTTCATCTGAACCTCTCTTGTGATCTTGGGAAACCACTGGCATTGGCAGGAAGGCACTATCAGAGTTTTTGAAGTGCTCCGAGACACCGCCCGGCATGAAGAGCGCTATATAAATACAAGTTGTTGTTGTTGTCGAAGTGGAGATTGCAAATGACCGGGCAGGGATGCAGGTGAGACACACAAGGTTAGCCAATACTCCAGAGCTGGAAGCTTATGTTCATATGCTAAAAGGTCAGATAATATTGCTCACAACATCACAGGGTTAAAGCTGAAGACAAGTGCTGGTTTGTTATCACTCCCTCTTGGTGGATGAACAATCTAACACTTGGTGACTTTTGCTTCACAATGATAGCAAGAAGCAACTTAATATGAAATATTATTGTTAATAAGCATAGAGATGCACACACACAGACCACAGCATAGAGACACACACACATACACAGACCACAGCATAGAGACACACACACACACACAGACCACAGCATAGAGACACACACAGACCACAGCATAGAGACACACACACACTGTTCACAGCAAAGAGACACACACAGACCACAGCGTAGAGACACACACGCGCACACACAGATCACAACATAGAGATACACATACACACACACTGACCACAGCATAGAGATAATAATAATAATAATCCTTGCATTTGATATAGCGCTTTCCACGTCAGGAGGACATCCCAAAGCGCTTCACAGAACACACTGTAAAGTGAATTGACTGTATATTTGTGGTCGAACGCGGCAACCAATTGCGCACAGTAATGTCCCACAAACAGTAGTAGATTGAAAATGACCAATTTATTATTGTTTTGGGTTTTGGAGGGATTATTATTAGGCGTGTGGAGTAAGGAAACTTGCCCAAGGTTTTGCTCTGCCTGGAATTGAACTCAGGTCTCTCGCTTGCAAAGCGAGTGCTCTAACCACTGAGCTACAGGACTCCACGATAACCTCATAACTATGGGGCTTTAAGAGTGAACCCAGCTAATAGTGAGATATTACTTACTGAATGATTTAATCTTCATAAACATCAATCTAGTGAATAATGTAATTTAGGTATACTATCTTGTATCTGTTCAGTTCTTGATACCCAGTGGGAAGTAAAGAGTTAAATTGCCAATTGCTATTGCACATTTTGCACTGACAGCTTCAAACCTCTTGGGAAGTAAAGAGTTAACTCTCTCGCTGAGGCAATGTGTTTAGGCTGTGTTTAGCTTCTGCTACTTTAATTTAACTGAGTAGAGCTTTGGGTTTAAGGCTGCTCGATGTCCTCTTTTGTCACACAAATAAATAACATCCAAAACATAGAGCATATAAAATAAACAATCTCAAATCCACTTTCTTTACACCACAATTGGCATCAGTGCCCCAGGTCTAGGAAGGGAAAAAAAGCTTAAGGTCCTCACTGCTGTATGAAATCCCATTAACTCTATTGTAAAGTGCTTGTGTTTGAGGTTCACAATGGTCTCAAAATATACAGTTAATTATTCACTTTACAGTATATTTTGTGAAGCGTTTTGAGACATCTTGAAAACATGATAAGACGATATATCAAATGCAAGGATAATTATTATTAAGATTGTTGTCCAAAAAGCTAAAATCATGCATAATTTTGAAAAGATCACAAATTCAGTCTGAAGATTGAAGTACAATACAATTTGCACCTTTCACATCAAGAGGACATCTCAAAGCACTTGACAATTCTGACTGGGCAATGGAGCTCCATGTGGGAACTGTGGGAGGTGAGGAGGGGAAAGATGACTGAAAGCACAGTGAAAGAGAGGAAGGAGGGAGCTAGTCGAAAGGACCTGGGAATGGAATTCCAGGGAGTGGGTGCTAAGTGGCTGAAAGCCTGCCCCGATGGTAGAACTGGTAGAGCATGGGAATGTGGAGTAGACTGGTGTCAGCCAAGTGAAAGGAACAGCCGGGTTGGTAAAGGTGAAGAAAATGCCAGAGGTATAGTGGGGAAAGACTACGAAGGGATTCCAATGTGAGAACAAAGATCTTGAACTCAATCCGCTGGGGCATCAGTGGAGTCAATAATAATAATAATAATAATAATCCTTGCATTTGATATAGCGCTTTTCACGTCGGGAGGACGTCCCAAAGCACTTCACAGAACACACTGTAAAGTAAATTGACTGTATATTTGTGGGCGAACGTGGCAGCCAATTGTGCACAGCAATGTCCCACAAACAGTCGTAGATTGAAAATGACCAATTTATTATTGTTTTTGGTTTTGGAGGGATTATTATTAGGCGTGTGGAGTAAGGAAACTTGCCCAAGGTTTCGCCCTGCCGGGAATTGAACTCAGGTCTCTCGCTTGCAAAGCGAGTGCTCTAACCACTGAGCTACAGGCATTGAAAGTGTTTATGTTCGTAGTTCTTAAAGAGATGGAGACTGAACGTGGTTGTGATAATCCATTAGATTTTAAGTAGACTGTGCAGTCTCAGCAATGAAGAATAGTCACTTGGGTGAGATGCTGGATTTTTTTTGGGTCAGCCAGGTGTCTGACATGTGCAGAAACCCATGCTCAAGAATATCCAAACCAAGCTGAGATTTCCATGCATCCCCCTACACATGGAAATCCTAGAGTTAGATTGTTGGAATGGTATTCACACTCTACCTGAAAGGAAGCATCCTTTGTGTGTATTGGGGTACTGCTAGAGTCTCACAGGTTAAACCACAAAGATTGCATTGATATTGCTGTCTAGCAAGCTTTCCCTCTGCTTGTCCAGCTAGGACCACTCTACCCATTAGGGCTTTGGCTCGCAGGGTTAGCAGGAGCTGAGTGGGATGGCTCCCTGCCCCCAGTGACTGGATGCCATTCCAGGTCCTGCCGATGAGCCAGGCTGGCTGTGTTGTCATCAACAGTGCCCTGGAATACTGCGTACCTGTCTGGCTCAGGAATCGGACTACTGAGGCCACCACGGAGTGTTGGCTCGATTCTGACAGCCTTTATCAAGCATAAAGTATAGGAATGGGAAAGGATTCTTCAGTCCAGCTTGCTTCACAGTTTAGGCTTTGTACAAGAGCAGTTCACATCATTGTTTCCCAGTTGACACCTCTCTCCTGAAGATGATGGCTCATGCTGCAGAGGGTTCCACAGATGTTGGCTTCCTTCCACTGTCTTGACCAAATAAGCACTTGTCATATGTGAAACTGGACTGTCAGGAGCACGAGGGTAAATTTCAGTCAGGCTTGTTCACCTCCAGACTCCACTTCTCTCTCCACCCTCTGCAAGTTCCAGACGATCCAGAACTCTGCAATCCTCCTGCATTCTCTCCCACACAAAGATCTGCAACCCCATCACCCCCATCCTCATCCAGTTTCCTATCCCTCAGCAAATCAACTAGAAAATCTTCATCCCAACCCTCAAATACTTCCATGACTCTGCCAGCTCATTTGACCCTACTGGCCCAGCTATTCCCTTCACTCTAACCTCCCACGTGCTCCCACCCGCTCCCTCAGCCCCAGCATTAGTGGGTGAGCTCCCTCCCTCTGGAACTCTCTTAATAACAATAATAATAATATAATATAATAATAATAATAATCCTTGCATTTGATATCGCGCTTTTCACATCTTCTAGACGTCTCAAAGCGCTTCACAGAATATACTGTAAAGTGAATTGACTGTATACTTGTGGGCGAAACATTTATTTGCCTCACCCGGCCCCCCAGCCCACCCAGATTTCAAAATAGATCAAAAAGGCCTGACTCTTTGGCTACACTATTGGTCATCTTCCCGCTCCCCATTCCACCCGCCCCACAACCTCCCCATCTCTCTCTCGATTCAGACTTTCTCTCCATCCTAGCAAAGCACTATGCAAATTGTTGTTGTTGTATTCAAAATATAAAAGCAGAGCAGTGGATTTGCCCTGGATTCACTAGCAGTAGATTTATATACCTCTGCAGGGAAAAATAAAACTGCTCCATTCATACAAAATGTATTAGACTCTACTGTGATGTAACCCCATGAAATGGTTATTTATTCATAACTCTTCCCATCATCCCTCTCGTCAATTTAGAGACATAATCACAAAAACAAATGTCTTGTTACTAATTTGCAAAATATACTGTCAAACAGTTCTTTACGACACCCCCTCCCCCCCCGCCGCACCCCCCCACCCCCCCCCACACACACACACACATAGACACACTCACACTCGCCCACAATGAGATTAGGCCAGCAAACTGCTTGAGGTAGATAGAGGAGGATTCTGAGTTTTCACCTCCCAGAGCTTCGATCTTTCATTATTTGCCGCCCTTGGGAGATTAAAGGAATACACTTGGGAAAACTCACTGAAAATTTAATTTGGAACCTTAAAGCGTGAGGCAATCTTTAAAGTGAACCCACAAAGAGGCAAATATTGCCTTCCTATTTTGATTTTTAACCCATCGGCCACTGTTTCCACACAATGGGCTGGTTGTGATCATCATGTTCAATTTGCAGTGAAGGTTATCCAGGGATACGGAAAATTAAAATAAGTGCAGGTGCTTTTAACCAGGATGTTTGGACTTAGAAACTTTGAAATATTAGGGCAGGGTTCACAAATGCATTGTTTGTGATCTGTGCTGACCCAGGAGCAATCCTTTAAGTAAATTAAGGATAGCCTATGGCTGGGCAAATTATATGTAGCATGCTGAAGGTAGCAATATCTATTGGCTAAACAGTCCTTTCTGATTTCCAACACTTGCTTTCCAGTCTGACAGTTATAAATATGGGAGCTGCCAGGTTTACTTGGCACGAAGCAGCTCCTCAGGCCTTATCGTTTATGTGATAACCATTTATTGCCTTGTAAACTCAGCAACTCCAATGTGCGGCATAGCAATTAAGCAGGACGCCTCTTCTGCTGGTTAAATAGTGCCCTGTTAATGAGCATGCACTGAATGCTTTGCTCTGATATTAGTTCTGTCCTTATATATTCTACAACTTGTGCTGAATGTATAAAAGAAATGCCTGCTCTTCTCAAAAGGGATTAAAGTTAGAAAAAAAATTTAAAAATCTTATAATGTATTTGTTTGTTGTTAAATTGCCCAGAACATGGAATTCTTATTCAGAGAATGGAGCACTAAAGAGAAAAATTTTTTCATTTTGGTCCCAAATCCACCACAGGCTCTTGCGACAGCTTATGAGTAAAGGTACTGTATGGTGTAATATAGGGCTTCCCAGGTGTCAGTCGGGCTCACTTGGTATCCCTCTAGTCTCTGAATCCATCCGATTCTCTCCCTCCTCTCGTTCAAGGCCCATCTCAAAACCTTTTCTATGTTCTCTCGGCCCTCTCAGCTGCCACCCTCAGCTGTGGTGCTTAGCCAGCGCCGTCAACACTTTAAGACATCCTCCCTATGTGAAAGGCGCTATACAAGTATATATTTTATTGGATCAGAAGGTTGTGGGTTCAATTCCTATATTGAGATCTAAGCTCCTAGTCTAGGCTGCCAATTCAATGTAGTACTGGTAGATCGCTGCATTGTTGGAGGTGCTAAACTTTGGATGAGATGTTAAAGCGAGGCCCTGACTGATTCGTGCCTTCCCTTACACGGAGGTTCATCTCAATTATAGCTCCACTCATTCTTACCTGGCTGAGATCAGCTAACTCATCGCAGACTGAAATTCAAACCTTTGGCCCAGAGCTCACCATATTACCCATTAGGCAGAGCTCCACAAATTGCTTTTAACAGTTGTATAATCTATAACTCTTATTGCATTGTTTTCTTCGTGAGTCAGACTGAAACAGAAGTGACCTAATCATGTTCATTAAAAGATTATTTGTGTTCCAGTCTGACTCAGTTGGTAGCTTTCTTACCTCTGAGTCACAAGTTGTGGGTTCATCAAGCGCCACATCAAGACTTTGAATTCACAGCCCAGGCTGACACTCCAGTTTTGCGCTGGGCTGCTCTGTTGGAGGTACCATCGTTCAGATGAGAAATTAAACTAATTTTCTGTCTGCCTGTTCAGGTGGCATTAAAATCCTATGGCAGTAATTCAAAAAGGGAAGGCCAATTCCCCCAGGGTCCTGGCCAACAATCCCCCATATAAAATTGGTCATTCATTTCATTGCTGCCTCTGGGACATTGCTTTGCATGAAATGTTTGCTGCATTTGCCTACAGTCTACATACACGTCTCAGAATAAAAATCCTGCGATGTGTTTTGATAACTTGTTAAGTGCTACATCAAATGCAAGGATTATTATCATTT
Organism: Callorhinchus milii; assembly: GCF_018977255.1. Classification (NCBI taxonomy): domain Eukaryota; kingdom Metazoa; phylum Chordata; class Chondrichthyes; order Chimaeriformes; family Callorhinchidae; genus Callorhinchus; species Callorhinchus milii. The sequence goes on from NW_024704743.1 coordinate 44,402,491, forward strand.
TATTTTCACAAGGCTTCTCTTAAAGCATTTATGTTCTGTGGATCCAGTGTCCTATATTATGAACACCCAGCTTCTGGCTTTTGATGCTAAAAAATAGCTGACTTCTGGGTAATTGGATCGATGTTGATGTCACTTTCTGTGTGTTGTGCATATATGCACTATGCATAGGTTGCAGCTCTAATGTCATTTCCAGTGCATTGCTAATCCATATTATGCACAGGAAACACTAGTGATGTCACTCCGCACAGGAATTGACATCAGCGGCGACCTGACAGTCAAGAAATTATCCACTGTTGGCCTTTGCTGCAGCCTATGATATGTTGGACTAGGCAACTGAGTTATATCAGGGGTTTGGTTGCACTGTATTAAACCAGAGACCAGACAAATTACAAGGTCACAGATTACTGGTCTGTGGCAAAATCAGCCAGAAATCACCCACTCCTGATCATTATCCAATGATTCTTATCGCAAAGTATGTATATATGATTGTCAAGTGAGGATAGGATTGAGTTTGACTGTGATTCTCACCCATCCCCCAAGCCAAAATATGTTGCCTACACTCATTGTCTGAGCTCATACATGAGGAATGGCTGAGTCTGTACAGCAATACCATACCAGGTGGTACATTTCCCTGCGGGGCCCTCAGGGAGTCATTTCTGTCCTTTGTTTTTAATACCCTGAGGCTTCCGAATCCTAAAAAAAGAGCTGAGAGATTAAAGCAGCTCCGGATCACTGATCATTGAGTGAAGTGGGGACATTTTGAATGTGTATCTAGCAGATGTGAGTCAAAGCACACACAGAGAGTGCAGCAAAAAGAGGTTAATTGATTCTTGTCCTTTTGATTTGGGTACAGAACAACTGCTACTACTAATAATAATAATCCTGGCCTTTCAATTTGGGGGGACATCTCAAAGCGCTTCACAGGATGCACTGTACCTAGGGGTACACACAGCAATATTCCACAAACAGTCACAAAGTGAATGATCAATTTTACCTAGGGGATTGTTTTTCATCCGTTGGTGGTGGTTCTTCGGACGTAAGCCATGACAACAACAACAACAACAACAACAAGATTCCATTTATTGAGCGCCTTTCATGTCGGGAGGACGTCCCAAGGCGCTGTACAGTTGGGTCAGGACCCTAGCAAGGGGGAAATGGTCAGGGTGAGGGGAGGGAAGGGAGGGAGCAAGGAGGAGGTAGAGAGTTGAGAGGGGAGCTGAAGGTACGGTCAAAGAGAAAGGTCTTGAGACCGGCCTTGAAGGAGGAAAGGGAGGAGGCGGCGAAGGCACTGGGGGATGGAGTTCCAGAGCCTCGGGGCTGAGAGGCTGAAGGCCCGGCCACCGATGGTAGGGCGGTTGGGGCGGGGGATGTGGAGCAGACCGGAGCCAGAGGAACGGAGGGTACGGGCAGGTAGGTAGGGGGATAGTAGGTCAGAGAGGTAGGAGGGAGCAAGGCCGTGAATGGCCTTGTAGGTGAGGATGAGGATCTTGAATTCGATCCTCTGGGGGATGGGGAGCCAGTGTTTCAGCAGCGTGAGGGGTGAGGTAGTGCCATAGTCTGGCGACATTCCGGAGGTGATGGAAGGCGGTGCCAGTTGTGGTGCGGATATGAGGGAGAAAGGACAGCTCAGGGTCGAACAGAACCCCGAGGTTCCTGACCGGCTTTGAGGGGTGGAGAGTGCAGCCTTGGATGCTGATGGTGTCAGCGCCTGAGGTGCGGAGGCGCTGACGTGAGCCAATCAGGAGGGACTCAGTTTTACGCACGTTGAGCTGAAGAAAGTTGTCTCTCGTCCAGGACTCGATGTCGGACAGGCAGGCTGTCAGGACATCGGTGGTCGTGGAGTTGAGGGTAGAGGAGGAAAGGTAGAGTTGGGTGTCATCCGCATACATGTGGAAGTTAACCCCATGTCTGCGGATGATGTCACGAGGGGGAGCATATAGAGGGTGAAGAGGACAATGAGTATCGATTATGGGGGAGGGTTGGGGGTAAATTAATTGGATTCTGCTTTCTTCAGTGTCCACACCCTGGATAGTGAGCAAAAGTAAAAACTGATTTTTTCCCCTTTCAAGTTGAGAGGCTCTGAGGCCAATTGCAGTAACCAAACTACTACTAATAATAATCCTTGCATTCGATATAAAACGTTATCACATCATTGAGATCTCAAAAAGCTTCACAGAATTTACTGCAAGATGCATTGACTGCGTATTTGTAGGCAAATTTAGCAATCAATTTGCGCACAGCAACAGTCAACAATTAGCCATGAAGTGAGCGACCAATTTTATGCAAACTGAGATTGACTAACTCAGCACAGACCAGAACCTGGGATTCCCTGGATCCAAGCAACTGTTTCATTCTGGCAGTGATTTTACCAACTGAACTGTCAAGGGCTACATTCTAGCTTTTTGATACTACTGTATATATTTAGTGGCACAACTCTTATCAGTCAGGAAATGTTCTTATCTTGTATTTATATGAGATGAACAATTAATGTTTTTACTTTGGTCTGCTGTAAATTTCTCCGATTACCCAGAGTGTAGTCAGCAACAGGGAGTGGTAAACCAACCAGGTTTTCTGCTCTTGATCTCTATCTCATGACCTTTGTTGGAAAGTGAATGCAGGTGAATGGCATTTGCTATTTGCTACAGCTGATTTCAGTTTTCTCTAACTCAATAGCATAATCCTAGGTATTTGAAAACAGATATTGGCATTATGCTAGCAGCAAATACAAGGGAGTTTCTCCTGGTGTCTTGGCGACAATCCCCCAATAAAAGTGGTCTTCATGGCTGTTAGTGGGACATTGCTGTGTGCAAATTAGCTGCCACATTCGTCAACAAAATACACTTTACTGACATGCAAGGTATATCAAATGTAAGGATTATCATTGTTGTTATTATATATGTAAGTGAATGTTTGGTAGAATTTGAAATGTCTTGGGATGATTATTTGCATCTCCCATACAGTATGTGTTTCGAATTTTGCAGAGACTAAACCATTTCCTCCTAATTTGTCTCAGGAAAAGGTGAGTTTCCTTTTGTTGGTAAATTAACCAGTCTTAAAAAGTATCCTCTTCCAAATTAAAACTGAATTTAAGAATTTTCCAGAATTCTGCACAAATTTAAATTTGAAGACAAAATAGTTTAATGATCTTAAGACTGGGTGGAAAGCTTTTATTGCAGATTATAGGATGAGACAACAATACTTGACATTATTCAAAGAAAGGTTGTGCTATCAAATAAAAGCCAACAGGATGTGTGGGTGTTAAGCAGAGAGTAATGACAGCTATTTTTGGACAAAATAACGCATTAAAACCTCCCATGGAACACAATTTCAACAAATTTTAATCTAATTGTAAAGGTTTATTCAAATAAGTTAAAGAGTGTTTTCCTTTCAATTGTTTAATTCTCTAAAGCACACATTTATTATGACTGTGTCTTTTGTTGGAGAAATAATAAATGAGACTTTAAGCAGTTTTTTCTGGTTGAAAGATGAGATCTGAGATGTAATCACTTGAACTGTTGCAGTGGGAAGCTCTCCAGCCTACTTAGCAACAGATGAGATGAGCAGGTTAACAGTGTACATCTCATCAAGAGGACAACTGACAGCAACAATGCTCTGAATTTAACACATAACCCAAACACTAACCAGTAGAGAAACACTGGACAAATCTATAGGTGAGCTCCATAGATGCCTGCATGATCCTCTGGTTAAAGCAGCAGGGAGAAAACTTGTCTGTTCTATTTGTTAGAAGGAGCAGAAAATGTCTATAATAATCTAAAACATTTCAAATGAATAATTCTGTAAATATTATTTTAATGCTCAGTTTCGTTTGTACCAATTTGTTACAAATTTAAGGCATCATATTATATATTTATCTAGCTAAGGATAATGCAATTTAATGTAAAGTTGTTTGTTTGGAGAATTATTTCACAATCCTGTGCACTAATCCTCCTCAGTACCATGGCCATTTACATTGCTGTTCACACAGTCTTTTCTCAATCTTCTTAGTTCTATGTGGTAAATTACACAGAACACCAAACAAAACTCTGATTTATGACATCTCAGAATGCCAACAAGTACATAATTGCCATTGAATCATCCAGAGACTCTGTTATGTTTCTCATATCTGTTTATCCAAGAAGTAAATCAGAAACAAGATCTTACTTCAAAACCAACCTGGTACATCAGGCTAAAGAAATGAAAAATGGATTTTGTCTATCTTAAATAGTCCATGTTGGCGTTCTGCAGGATAATGCCAAATAATATTAATGTGTGCGAACCACGCTGTAAACAAACAATAGCTTTTTACTATTTTGTGATGACACAGCAATTGCCATCTGACATGTGCAGCACAAGCAAGTTGGATGAGTGTTGTGATGGAGGGGGAGGGGGGAGAAGAAACTGTTTTTACAGGGTGGCTCCGCAGGTTGAAATTGCTGAAGTAAGAGCACAAAAGTGTCATGCATTATCAAACCTTGTGAGCAGATAGACATCTCATAAATCATCAGCGCCTCGGCAGCAGCTCTGCTGCTTGTTCTGAGCCTTTTGATGCTGGTTGAATTCACAAGGGAAAGGAAGACACTGGGACGACCTCAGTAACATCAGTAAGATAAGAAAGCATGGAATGAGAAAATGTCAAAGCATCTGCAATCTGCCCGAGCACAGGTTCTCCTTCATTTATATGATCTTCTAAGGAAGGTTCAGGAACATTTCTCTCTGAGCCATGAAAGTAAAGAAATCAAAGTTGATCATGCTTGAGAAAGGCAGGGGCATTGAGGAGGGTTCAGAAGAAGGGAAGGCAGAGGCATCTATGGGCTGGGGCATGAACTATCTAATCTGATGATAATAATAAAATAATCCTTACATTTGGTACACTGTAGCTCCTTTCACATCGTAAGGATGTTGCAAAGCACTTCATAGGATTTACTGTCAAGTGGAGTATTTTGTTGATGAATGGGGCAGTCAATTTGAGCAAAGCAATATTCCACAAACAGCCACAAAGTGAATGACCAACTAAGGATACTACAGGATGCTCTGAGTAGCCTTGTATCCTGTTATGTTTCTATGACTTCTGTCATGCAAAGCAACAACTGCTCCACAGAAGAGAAAATGGTCACATTTCAACAATCCACAAAAAGGGTGACCCGTGAGACCGAGAACTAACAGAGGGATCCCACTGATTTCAATGGCTCTTAAAGTGCTGCTTTGTGCAGTCATTGTACGTATATCACATTCATTGGAGGCTCGTGGTTTCATCAGGAAGGAACAGGTTAGCTTCGGTTTTCATGGGATAGGTTGTGGCTTTGTATGAAATGGCAGATCATCACATAGCTAAGGGGAAACTCACCTACATTGCTTTCATCAATTTGGTGCTAACTCTCATTGTGCATGTGTGAAGCCAGATTGTATATCACACAGCATGCTCCTCTCAGGACCTGAAAGGAAGCATCATCCTTTTAACAAGGGCTGCGAAATGTCCAGCACTTTGACAACCAGGAAACTGCAAATTACATGGAAACTCTGAGCTGAGTTTCTGTAAGTATGTTGACCAAACTGTGCACAGTCACTTCTGTGGTATTAGACATGAATTGAGCTATATAAATGCGATTTGTTGTTACTATATTTTTGATAGAAGCCAAACAGATTGATTTGTTTTCCTTTCTGCAGCAGTAAAGATCCAGTGACTCCCATATGACCCTAGAATTTTTGTTCTGCTGACTGCCTGACTATGTGTGATAACTTATCTCTTGCCTCTGAGTCAGAAGATTGTGGGTTCAAATCTCACATTGGGACTTAAACTCACATAGTCTAAGATAACACTCCAATGCAGAGCTTGGGATGTGTTGCATTATCAGAAGTGCTGTCCTTCGGATGATATGTTAAAGTAAGGTCCCGTCTATCTGTTCAGTTGGACGTTAAAGATCCCTTGGCACAATTTGAAAAGAGAGGGATTTTCTCCCAATGCTCTGACCAACAAATCCCCCCAAATAAAATTGGTCACTCACTTCATGGCTCTTTGTAGGACATTGCTGTGCCCAATTGTGCTGCTGTGTTTGCCTCCAAATACGCAATCACTCCATTTCATAGGAAATCTTCTGATGCGCAGTAAGACATCCTTCCAATGTGATAAGGCTATATCATATAATAATAATCCTTGCATTTGATATAGTGATTATCACATCTTCAAGATGTCTCAAAGCAAAAATATACTGTAAAGCGAATTGACTCTATATTTTGTGGGCGAAACGCAGCAGCCAATTTGCACACAGTAGTCTCCTACAAACAGTCGTGGATTGAGTGACCAAGTCATTATTATTATCTTTTGAAGGAATTATTACCCTCGGAAAAGCAATTTGCCGATTGACTAACAATCGGGTTCATACTTATTGCTAGGTAAACAGAGACCTGTGGAGTAAAAAACGTTCCCAAAGTTTCACCCTGCCGGAAATCAAACACAGATGTCTCGCTTGCGAGGTGAGTGCTCTAACCACTGAGCTACAGGACTCTTGCATAATAATATGCAACGATTATTATGACAAATGACAGATAAGAAAATGTTTTGTATTTTTTCTTTTGTAAAAGGCTGATGCTCAATAGATGTGACACCTTACTTCAGCAGCACACATGCTTTTGGCCAAAGAAGTTGATTTAACAATTTGGTGTCTGTCTCTGAAAACGACTCCATTCTGCAGATCCCTTAACTGACACTTCTACAAACACACTATGACCACACTTTATGGTAAAATTCTGTGAAGCGCTTTGAGACATTTTGACAACATGATAAGGATCTGTATCAAATGCAATTTTTATAATTAACAAAAAACAATAATAAATTGGTCATTTTCAATCTACGACTGTTTGTGGGACATTGCTGTGCGCAATTGGCTGCCGCGTTCGCCCACAAATATACAGTCAATTCACTTTACAGTGTGTTCTGTTAAGCGCTTTGGGACGTCCTCCCGATGTGAAAAGCGCTATATCAAATGCAAGGATTATTATAGGATTATTATTACCATCATTAATACACAGGATCAATTGGTAAACTGAGCTGGTGAGCATTAGTTTTGCTAAAATATCCTTTTTAGCTTTATCATTGAAGCTGCTCCTCAATGCCGAGGTCACCATGAGACATATTTGCGGTTTCAGTGAGAACTGATATCAGTGGATTTCCTTTGTCCACAAAGTGGAGCAGGAATGAGACATGACTGAACCAACTGCATCCAGAGAGAAGGAAGAGATCAAGAAGCAGAGCATTTTCAAAGTAAAGGACTGCACCAGGAAGTGAAATGACATTTTGTGATCTCAAACTCAATGTTTATAGTGGGATTCACAAATAATAATTGAATCACAATAAGCCACTCCGACATTGGGCCTGCGGCCTCAAGTTTATCTCACAAATCAATAATTCCTGGATCAGCCAGAGTGTGGTCTCCATACTAGTCAGCAGATCAATCCTAAAAAACTAATATTCAACAAAGAAAATAGGTTAGAAGCTGCTCTATGGGGTAGAACTTACCATAATGTTTACCTCATCTCAAGGTAACGCGTACAGTCAAAAGTGGTGGAAATCTAGGTTTGAAAGGTTGGTAGCACTTTCATCTCTGAGTCAGAAGGTTGTAGGTTCAAGCTCCACTTTGAGACTTTCACAATCCAGGTGAAGCGCTGAACTGTCAGAGCTGTCATTCTTTTGATAAAATGTTAAACTGAGATCTGTCTGCCTGTTCAGATATTTTAAACGCATTGGAATGCCCTCGCAATGTGAAAGGCACTATATAAATGTAAATTTGTATTATTATTGTGTATTGTTAAACATCTCATGATTCTACTCAAAATTAAAAGGGAATTTCTCCCAGTGTCCTGGCAAACAATCCTCCAAAGTAAAAAAAAGGTCATTCATTTCAACAACAAGATTACACTTGTATAGCGTCTTTCATGTCGGAAGGACATCCCAAGACGCTGGACAGTGTACAGCATTTCAGACCCAAGCTGGGGTCAGGAGGTAAGGGAGGGGAGGGGAAGGGAGGTGACCAATGAAGAGGAGGGTCTTGAGACAGGACTTGAAGGAGACTAAGGAGGGGGCGAGGCGGAGTGATTGGGGAATGGAGTTCCAGAGGTTGGGGGCAGAGTGGCTGAAGGCTCTCCCGCCAATGGTGGGGCGGGTGGGTCGGGGAACATGAAGCAGGCCAGAGCCGGCTGAGTGGAGGTAGCGGGCAGGATGGTAGGGGGTTAGGAGGTCACAGAGGTAGGGTGGGGCGAGAGCATTGAGGGCTTTGTAGGTGAGGACCAGGATTTTGAACTGGATCCTCTGAAGGATAGGGAGCCAATGGAGTCAGGCGAGAAGGGAGGAGATGGGGTCACGGAGTTTGGTGCAGGAGAGGAGACAGGCTGCAGAGTTCTGGATTATCTGCAGCCTGTGGAGGAAGGAGTTGGGAAGGCCGACAAGCAGGATGTTTGCATAGTCGAGCCTGGAGGTGATGAAGGCATGAACAAGAGTTTCAGCAGCCTGAGGGGTGAGGTAGTGGCGGAGTCGGGCGATGTTACGGAGGTGAAGGAAGGCAGAGCGGGTTATGGCTTGGATGTGGGGAAGAAAGGACAGTTGAGGGTTGAACAAAACACTAGGTTCCTGACTGGCTTGGTGAGTTGTAGTGTGCAGCCATGGAGGTTGATGCTTCCATAGCCTGAGGTGCAGAGGCCCTGGCGCAAGCCAATCAGGATGGCTGTCTGTGGGAGTTTGCTGTGCACAAATTGGTTGCCCCATTCACCTACAGATACATAGTCAATACACTTCACAGTAAAATTCTGTGAAGCACTTTGAGACATCTTGATCATTGGATAAAGCGTTTTATATCAAATGCAATGATTAGTATATCACCTCCCAGAAGGGCTGCACTTGTTAACTAGGGGTCTTAACAGCAGTGTAATTTGATACAAATATTGCTATAAAACATCACAAACCTTACCTGTTATTAAAGTAGTGCTTACTGTACTGCCTATGCATGCATGAAATTAAATTTGTGCAACAAAATGTTAGATTCACCTATTTCATTACTGTAACTGAGTCTTTGGACATAACTTGGATTTCTTTATATTACCAATATTTAGTTTCCCTTTTAGGGAACACATTAATACAATTCATTAACCTGTTTGATAGGTCATTGGAACATTAGATAGGTTTGTTAATCTCACTAATCCTGTGCACGACCTTAGCGTCCAGTTTGATCCCCAACTGTCCTTCCTATCCCACATTGGACTTATGTCCAGGACGCTTTTCTCCACCACCGCCACATTGCTTGCCTTGACCCTATCTCACCCTAAAAGCTATTGAAACACTCATCCACCTATTTATTACCTTCCACTTCAATTTCTCAAACACTCTCCTCACTGGTCTCCCCAGTGCTACCATTCACATGGTCCAAATCATTACAAAAATCTACCACCACATCTTCACCTGCACCAAACTCTGCAACCCAATCCTTGTCAGGCTTCACTGTCTCCCCATCTCCAAAAGGATCAATTTCAAGATTGATCAAGATTGTCACCTACAAATGCCTTCACGCCCTTGCACCTCCCTACCGCACTGCCAAGCTGACTCCCCTCCCCCCTTCACTCAGCAGACTGTTGTGCTTACCCCATTCCCTCCACGCCACCATCAGAAGCAGTGCCTTTAGTCACTACCCTCCTGACCTCTGGAACTCCATGCCTCAATCCGTCCACCTTGCCTCTTTATGCATCTTTAAAACTTACTTCTTCAACAGGACATATGGTCACCTCCCCTCTCTTTCTCCCTTGTTTGGTGACCGAATCTGCCCCTGTGATGCACTCTGAGACATCATCCTGCGCAAAGAGGCTGGATGAATCCTGCGGAGTCCTGTAGCTCAGAACATAGAGTACAAAAGTCAGAAAGTTGTGATAAACCTTTATAAAACACTGGTTAGGCCTCAGCTACAGTACTGTGTTCAGTTCTGGGCATCACACTTTAGGAAGAATATCAAGGCATTGGAGAGGGTGCAAAGGAGATTTACCAGGATGGTACCAGTAATGAGGGACTTCAGTTATGAGGAGAGGCTAGAGAGGCTGGGATTATTCTCCTTGGAGCAGAGAAGGTTAAGAGGAGACTTAATAGAAGTTTTCAAAATTATGAGGGATTCGATAGGAGGAACAGGGAGAAAGTATTTCCACTGGTGGGTGGGTTGGTAACCCAAGGGCACCAATTTAATATGGTTGTTTCAAGAAACAGAACAGAGGTGAGGAGAATTTTTTTCACCCAGCAAGTTGTTCGGATCTGGAATTCATTGCCTTAAAGGGTGGTGGAAGCCGATTCGATAACAACTTTTAAGAGAGAAGTAGATAATTATTTGGGGAGGACAAGTTTGCAGCCGCATTTTGCCCACAACATATACAGTCAATTCACTTTACAGTATATTATGTGAAGCGCTTTGAGACATCTCGAAGACATGACAAGGAGCTATATCAAATGCAAGGATTATTACATTATTATAAATGCAAATGGTTGTTGTTTGTTCCACAGGTCTGTAATGATGCTGGAGGTTGTAGTTGGAGACAAAATCAGGCAGGCAATAGTCTCCAATTGGCTCTGTTCGTAACAACGTTGTTGCTCGGCAGTAGAACTAACTAGTTCCACATAACTGCAGAAACAACTGACTTGCACAATGAAAGGCAGTTGTTAAACTTCTTGACTCATGTTACTGAGCATTGTACAGGACTTTCCTCCTATTGACTACAACAATTTCATTACATATAGCGAAACATTTTCTCACCAAGTAGAGTAACACGAAAAAAAAAACACAGAGCAATTGTCAATACTGAGTAACAATCACACAAGCCTGCTTTTTAACTCTACTATTCATTAATAAGGTAAAATACACCTTGTTGTGAGGAGGGAGTTTCCATTGTATTTTGTCATGCTGGTATTGATGTCAGCTGACATCCCTAGTGTTAGAAGCATAAACCAATCTCCAACAAATATGAACTGAAAAACAATGCGTCAAGAACATTTCAAGAGGAAGACAGTGGCAGATTTTTTACTGAGGAAAACAAAGTTAACAGGCAATTTTGTCTACACAAAAAAAATCAATAGCTTGCATTTATATAGTGCCCCTCACACAGGATAGCGTCCCAGAGCACTTGACAGTGGCGGAGCACGACACCGAGCCAGGGAGAGAGGGAGGTGACCATAGGCACGGTCAAATAGGAAGGATTTCAGATGCGACCTGAAGATGAGGAAGGAAGGCGCAAGGTGGAGGGATAAAGGAAATGTTCCAGAATTTGGAGCGTAGTGGCTGAAACGCAGCCACCCAAGGTAGAACGGAGGGCACGAAGGACATGCAGAAGGCTGGAGCCAATCGAGCGGAGGTAGCGGGTTAAGGGTTGGGGGTTTAGCAAGTCGGAGAGGTAGGGAGGTGCCAGGGCATGAAGGGATTTGAAAACAAGTGTGAGGATCTTGAAATTGACCCATTCGGTGATGGGGAGCCAGTGGAGCTGGGCTAGACCTGGTGTGATGGCGGTATGAAGTTTAGTGCGGGTGAGTATGTGGGCGGCAGAGTTTTGGATCAGCTGGATCCTGTGCCTGGTGGAGCTGGGGAGACTGGAAAAGAGGGCATTTCAGAAGTCGAGTCAGGAGGTTTATCAAAATAAACAAAAGGATTTCAAACTTTATTATAATTCTTTGTTGCCTTTTTAATCCGATAATATGCAGTGGCCTTACGCTATTGGATAAAAGCGATGCACAATAGGTAGGTGAATTTTTTTTGCATCTTTTACTGGTAAAATTAATCTGACACCCTCTGAAATGCTGTGTTAACAACATTTAGTGTGTTGTAAACTTTCACATCATAAAGCACTAGTTTCAAAGAAAAAGATGTTAACATATTGTGAAACGATTAGTTTTCAGTTAAAATAAATTAAAACTAATTAACTTGTGTGGTTTATAAAAATGTTACATTAATGTGGGTACTTTGCTAGGTAGTGATCGAATCTCAGAGTTTAGTTGACACACAACCTCAGGTCTATAACATAATTTGGAGCATCAATTTGATTACTGACCTGTAATGCACTGACAGCTATTCAATATCCTCTATTTATTCCACTGGTGAGAAAGATCTTTGTAACTAACTCATGAATTTGCTAAAAGCTTGTTTTTCTTGGACATCTGCCTTCTCTTTTGTCTCTTGAGCTCAGGTCTGCTTGTACATACACTTCCTCTGCACTTGCTTCTGTTGAAAATTAACAAACCTCAAGCAACACTGGAGATTAGAAAACATAATTTCCCCACAGTGCAGTGGATTCATGAAAGTGGCTCCCAAGCAGTAAGGCTTTACTAATATGTCAATTAACTCCTTAGAAAGCATTGCATAAGTATCTGGTTCAGAAGAGTATTGGAAGGTGACTGAGATATGTGTGTAAGCTTCGCTCAGTGGTTCTGAGTCAGAAGGTTGTGGGTTCAAGCCCCACGTTGATTCTTGATCCCATATATATGATGACACTCCAAAGCAGTGCTGGAGGTGTGTTGCATTGTCAGAGGTGCAGTCCTTCGGATGAAAAATTAAACTGCAGCCCTGTTCAGGTGAACGTTAAAGATTCCATGACACAATTTGAAAAGAGAAGGGAATTTCTCCTGGTGTCTTGGCCAACAATGCCCCCAAATAAAATTGATCGTTCAATTCATGGCTGTTTGTGGGACATTACTCTGCACAAATTGGCTGCTGTGTTTACCCACAAATACAATCATTCCATTTCACAGTAAATACAGTGAAGCACTTTACCAAATGCAAGAATTATTATCTGACCCAATAGTTTCTGAGGCAGTTTTTGTGATGTTCAGGAAGGGAAATAAAAGGGCAACAAAACGGCTGGCCGTTTTGGCCTCCAGCCTTTTTTCACACTGTCAGCTATTGGGAATCGCACTTAGCTAGTTTGTGAATATCATCAATTGGATATCTTTCAATATTTCCAAATGAATGTAGCATTTAGTGTTCAAACCCTGATGACAAACACTACAAATTAGTCCCCAGTGTCATTTATAAGGAGCAAACTGTGACTATAGAGCTGAGAAATTCTGTTCAGCCGGTGGAGCCTGGTTAGAACTGGTGTGATGGGGATACAGAGTTTGGTAAGGGTGGAATATGAGGACGGCTTTAACCACCTTCTATATAATAGAATTTACATTTGTATAGCGCCTGTCACATTGGGAGGCCGTCTCAAAGTGCTTGAGAATGCTGGGCACCCAAACTGGGGGTGTGAGTTGAGGGGGAAGGGGAATGATAGCTCAAAGTGCGGTCAAAGATGTAATCTTATGGAGAGGATGTGGTCTTCGTAGACATAGTGTAGTTTTGTTATGGTGGATACTTAACAGGGACCAATAGAATACGTAGTGTATTTCATGAATAAGGAAGATCAGATATCTTTCCACTGCCGGACATATGCAAGCTATAAAAGTGTTCTTTCCTCACAGTGTAAAAGTTGATACTCCACTGTTCTTCATTGTGTGTATTTATAGGGACAGCTAGATCTCCTCTCAGTTGTCTGTGTATAGGTTTATCTGTTTCTTACAGATCCTTGCTGACAGGGAAATGTTTGTTGCACTGAGGATTATACATAATGAATTGAGTTGCTGCTTTATTCCTGGCTTCAGGCTGTGTCGACAGAGTGCTGATGGCAGCAATGGCAGGAACTCTATTCATTTTCTGACAGACATTGAACATTAATACAGAAAAATAGAGATTATTTCTCTGTGATTTTCATATAATGGAAATAAGTCACAGAAAAAACTTGTTATAACAGTATTTATTCATTATTCTCATGCCTGAACAGAATATTTATGAAATATTAATTAGAGTTCAAACTGTGCCAAATGCAAATATTTCATTCATTTTGGTGTTCATTTTACTTACTCAATATTAAATAATTATTTTTCACATTTATAAATTGAAAATCTTATCAAGCAAAATATTGGGGTCTATTTTGAGTATTCTTAGTTAAAATAAGGAAACTCCAATCATTGAAACAAAAGTAACACACTAGGCAGTTTGCGTTTCTGATGTGGTAAGAAAATATTTTGTGACATGTAACTAAATTATTGTAGCCAACAAGACTGCAGGCTTCCATGTCTCTCATTAGCAGGACCCAAGATAAACAGATAATCATTGTGCAAGAGTGGGTTGACGCAGATGTTTCTTGTGCATATTATGTGGGTTTGGTCAGAGCTGTTACACAGCAACGTTTTTGCTTCAAAAAAAGGGTCAATTGGCGAACCATGAAAACCACCATGCTTTTAGTCCCAAATTACAAATTCAACTGTCATTACGGAACAGAAATATGAATCTATGTGTGTTGGAATGTTAAATTTACCACAACAATGACAAAATTAAATTTGTTTAGCCCCCTTCACATTGGGAGGACGTCCTAAGGCACTGGACAGTCAGGGATTCAGACCCGAGCTAGGGGTCGGTATTGGGTAGGATAGAGGGCAGGGGAGGAAGGAGGGTGAACGAAAGCATGGTCAAAGAGGAGTGTCTTGAGATGGGTCTTGAAAGAGGCAAGGGAGGGGGGCAAGCAGAGGGACTGCAGGATGGAGTTCCAGAGGGTGGGGGCAGAGTGGCAGAAGGCCCGCCTGCCAATGTTGGGGTGAGCGAGGTGGGGGACATGAAGCAGGCCAGAGCCCGCTGAGTGAAGCAGGATAGTAGGGGGTTAGGAGGTCGCAGAGGTGGGGGGGAGCAAGACCATGGAGAGCTTTGAAGGTGAGGATCAGGATCTTGAACTGTATCCTCTGTATGATGGAAAGCCAGTGGAGTTGGGCAATGATGGGGGTGATAGGGTCATGGAGCCTGATGCATGTGAGGACACGGGCTGCAGAGTTCTGGATGATCTGCAGCCTATGGAGGGAGGAGTTGGGGAGGCCGACAGCAAGGAGTTGACTCGATGTAATGAAAGCGTGTATGAGGGTTTCGGTGGCCTGCAGTGTGAGACAGTGGCAGAAACGAGTGATGTTGCGGAGGTGGGTAGAAAGGATAGTTGAGGGTCGAACAAGATGCCAAGAGGAGGGGACCAAGGACAGAGCCCTGAGGAATGCCACACGAGATGGTGCGGGGCTAGAGGAGAAACCATTAGTGGAGATGAAGTGGAGGCGGTGTGTGAGGTACGATCTGAACCAGTCAAGGACAGAGCCATGAAGGTTGAGGTGAGAGAAGAGGCGGTGGATGGGGATATGACACAATGGTGTCAAAGGCAGCAGAGAGGTCAAGGGGGACGAGGAGGTAGAGAGAGCTCTGGTCCCAGATGGACAGAATGTCATTTGTCACTTTGACCAGGGCTGTCAAATTTATTGACTTGAGAACACTGATCTGTCAAACATCATTATAAAAATGTCATCTCATAGAAATAATCCGTCTGTCAGTAATCTAAACAATCGTAAATTACATACAGATATAAAATGCGGTTTACAGTAACAAAGAACGATGATTCTAAAGGATTCAGATCATAAGATGCATTGCATTGTTTAAATGTAGCATTTCATCCACCATGTTACAGTAAGATAATAGAGCAAGTTGCCTGGTGCAGGAAAGCATGTGGACTGCAGAGTTCTGGATGGTCCGCAGGTTGTGTAGGGAAGAAGGAGGGAGTCTGATGAGCAAAGGCATTGGAGTAATCCAGGCTGGAGTCGATGGAAAAGGGTCTCAGAGGCCTGGTGGTGTGAAGAGAGGTAGTGGTGGAAGTGGACAATGTTGCAGAGGTGAGGCAAAGGGAACGTGTGACAGCCCAGAGGTAAAGTTTGAAGGATAGTTGCATATCAGTTATCAGTTCCAATCAAATGCCTATGAAAGCAATTCCAAATTTAACCATGGTTATTGTTCGGTGTAAAATTCACATTGATCGAATCTAAGCATTTATCCACCCAGAGTAAAGAAAGTGTCAATAATCAATTAACTGCCTTTACAAGTGAGAGGGAGACATATTCAATACCCTTCGTTTACAGCTAAGAACATCTTGGACAACTACTCCAATGGCATTAACACTTCTGATACCATGTTGCTGCAGGTTGCACATTTCTTTATTGCTTTGTGCCTTATGGTGTGTAACCATATGCAGATATATGTGAACAGAGGAAATTACATGTGTGCTTAATTATGCAATTTGCAATTCCTTTATTGCTTCTTAAGAAAACAATGAAACACTTGCATTTTACCCATGAAGTGAATAACCAATTTTATTTTGGGGATCGTTGGCCAAGGCACTGGAATAAACTCTCTATTTGAAAAGTGGGATCTTTAACATTCATCTGGACCCTAGGTTTAAGGTCTCATGTGAAAAAGGGCATCTCCAGCAATACAGCACACTCCCAGCATTGTTTTGGAGTGTCAGCCTAGACTCTGACTTCAAAGCTACGATGTGGCCTACAACCTTGGGATTCAGAGGAGAGCATGCTGCTAAATCAGCCAGGCGGACACATATACGAGTGTAAAATAGACCGAAAGAGACATAGTTAATTAGACATACAGTCAGTCCACAAGGGAGGTTCAGATGAAGCAGACTCTTTGGCCATCTGATCTCATTCTGCCAGAAATTCCAATCCTACCATTTTCCTGTTGCAACATTTAATCTGACTTTTAAACAAATCCAGCATTTTAGCCTCAACCACCCATCCTTGTAACCCATTCCAGCTGTTGGTTCCTCACCATGTAAAGTAATACTTCCTTATGTTTAAACTTGTCCTTCACAATCCTAAACCTATGCCATCTTCTCCTGTTACAGCTAAGGAAAATAACACCGGCTGCTCTGTAGACAGACGAGTTTGCTGGACCTAAGTGCTACAATATTTACATGTACTGCATTGTTGTCAACTTGGCTCGGTTGGTAGCACTCTTGCATTCGAGTCAGATGGTTTGTGGTTTTAAGCTTCTTGTGGGCCTTTGAGCTCCCATCTCGGGCTGACTGCTGGGGAATCATTGCATTGTTGGAGGTGTCATCTTTCGAATGAGACATTAAACCAAGACAAGTGCCTGTTCATGTGGATGTTAAAGATCCCATGGCATCATTTGAAAAGAGAAGTGAGTTTTTCCCTGGCAAACAACAACAACAAGATTACATTTGTATTGCGCCTTTCACGTCGGGAGGACGTCCCAAGGTGCTGGACAGCTGGGGTCAGGGAGGGAGAAGGGAGGGGAGGGGAATGGGGGTGACCGATGGCATGGTCGAAGAGGAGGGTTTTGAGGCAGGACTTGAAGGAGGCTAAGGAGGGGGTGAGGCAGAGTGATTGGGGGATGGAGTTCCAGAGGTTGGGGGTAGAGTGGCTGAAGGCGCTCCTGCTAATGGTGGGGCGGGTGGAACGGGGGACATGAAGCAGGCCGGAGCCTGTTGAGCGAAGGGAGTGGGCAGGATGGTAGGGGGTTAGGAAGTCACGGAGTTAGGGGGGAGCAAGACCATGGAGGTTTGCATAGTCGAGCCTGGAGGTGATGAAGGCATGAACAAGAGTTTCAGCCGCCTGAGGGATGAAGTAGTGACGGAGTCAGGTGAGGTTATGGAGGTGAGGGAAGGCAGAGTGGGTCATGGCTTGGATGTGGGGAAGAAAAGACAAACCCCAAATAAAATTGATCATTCAGCACATGGCTGTTTGTGGGATATTGCTGTGCACAAAATTGGCTGTTGCATTCACCTACAAAAAACACGTCACAATAAAATCTTCTAAAGTGCTTTGAGACATTTCGACAACGTGAATAGGCACTGTATCAAATGCAAGGTTTTTTTTATTATTGTTGTTGTTTGCTCTCACCACAGCCCTTTATTAGAGCAGCTCAGTACGAATCAGTTTAATTTCCTCTTTTAACTGCTAAGACAGACTCTGAGATCCTATTCACGCTGTCACAAAATGTCTGATATAAATAGGACTGAACAGACCATCTTAAGAGTTGAAATTAAGGAAGAAATTCTGACCCTTGAGTAGTCGTTTCACTAGGAAATCAATTTAACCAACACTGCATGCCAACAAGCGGTGAAAATCAATTCAACCTCTGTTTTAAAGAGCACCCTCGGATTGTCAAAGAACTTTTAAGAGACACATTTTAATATATTGAATATTTAATAATAGTGCCGTTCCACCTGCACACCAGCATTTTAATAACATTACCTGCCATTTGCTGCTGATTAGCGGAACTCTGCATACGACCTTCAGTAACATATGCGGTTTGAGACATACAATGAAAGTGAAAGGTTTACCTGAGTACATACAAACATTTACTGTGGGAGTATATGGGTAACCTGCTCACAAGCACGTGCCTGAGCCTCCCTCATGTTCTCCACAGTCAATGTTTACAACAAGATTTCATTTAGGCACAAGTGAGGGTTTGGTTTCAATCTCCTTCCTGGTCTGTAAGACTCATTTCCTCATTGGATTGTAAATTCTCATAGAAATGTATCACTTTGGCTGTGACTTTGGTTAACACCCTAAACTGTCCCCTTTTTTCTTTCCTATTCAACGATTCTCATTGTCTTTATGAAGCACTTGGAGACATACATTTTAATATTATTGATTATTTAATACTATGACAGCCCGGACCTCACTCTCGGCTTTTTAATAACATTAAGATTCTAACTACTGTTGGGGATGATTAGTGGGGCTATCAGGCTGACTCACTGTCACCTCTGAGTCAGAAGGCTATTGGATCAAGCCCCACATTAAACCTCTGAAATCATAGCCTAAGCTAACATTCCAGGGCAGTCCTCGGGGAATTGAAATACTGAAACATCCAATCTCCTGTTATTGACCCCAAACTGGAAAGGTACAGGCTGCATTGCTGCTCATTGGATTGGAAAACTGCCTCTTCTGCCATTGCACAGACAACAAGGTTAAAGACCTTGGTTCCACACCTCCAATCTCACAAGATCACAAGATCACCAGATTTGTTTGGATGAAGAAGGCCCTTTGGCCCATCTGATCTTATCCCTCAAGAATACTCTACTGTCTTCCCAACAGCAACAAGCTGCTTTTTAAAGTTCCCTGGCCTCAACCACTCTTCCTAGTGTTCCAGTCATTAATTACTTTCCACTTGGGCCATCAACAACTCTTCTAAGAGCCAAAGATGGGCCCATTGAAAGTGGTTGGTAATGCCTGGTAACCTTAGAATTATACATTGCTTCTCTTAAAACTATTTTCCTCCTAAATTTGTTTTATTCAAGATTTTACATTTATATAGCACTTTCACTTTGGGAGGACACCTTCAGACAGCTGACTGGGAGTCCAAGCTGCAAAGGAAGGCAGGGAGGGAGGGAGGTGTCTGGATTCTTTGTGTAATCAGTTTTGTCACTTGCCAAACAGGCTATGTTACAATCAAACTGTTTCGCGTAAAGGCCACTCAATAAATAACTGAGGACTCTTGGAGTTTCACATTGGAAAAGTGAATTGTTTTGATATATGCAGAAATCCATCACCATGCTTAATTGTATACAAACCAAACTGAGACTTCCATGCATCCCATCTATACATGGAAATTCCAGAGTCGGATGAGATTATTATTGGAATGAAATGCACATTGTCTCCCTAGAGGAATACACCATACTTATCTAATTCCAGAGAGAATTAGGCACAGATTGATAAGAGCCAAGTCTTGGGGATCCCAAACTGTGCGTTGGGGACCTACCTCACTCAGAAACTTGACTACCGAGACAGAGGGTTGGCTCGATTCTGCAATTCCATTGCCAAACATGTCACTTTAGGGCAAGTTCAGCTCCTTGAAGACCCTGCTTTCTCTCCACCCCCATGGAGCATAGTCACTGGTTGGTGCTTTGATATCCAACAAGTGATGTTTTCAACACTGATCATTCTGAGGAAGAAAACTAAGGACTAATGGCCCTTACTTGTAGATTAAGCCTTGCCTGACCTTGGGACGTCCTTCTGACATGAAAGGTGCTAAACAAATGTAATTTGTTGTTATTAAACGATTAAGAGGTCTCCCCTCAATCGTCTCATCTCCAGTGAGAAAACCGGTACCTGACTAATCTTGATAGCTGTAATAGCTATATCTATTCATCCCTAGTAATATTCTAGTAAATCCACACTGGACTTTCTCCAGTGTTACAATAGGGATGAAGATCTTGATTTAAGAGATGATTAAAGAGCTAGATTATTAAGGGTGTATTGAATGCAAGTAGAGAAGTTACAATATGAAGGGATTTTGGAAGACATTCCCAGAGAGGATTTCAGAGGGGTTGGGGGAAATAAAAGGATTTGAAGATAAGGATGAGGTTGCTGTGGGATAAGGATGTCTCAAACCTCACAGTTTCTTTGTCAGTCTTTTGATCAGTTTCACATTCAGTGTAGTGGAGAGATATTTGTAGAGCAGTTTCCGACATGCCAGTTACCTTTAAATTTTTGAGGTCCAAGTCCAATGTTTAAACTCCTTATGAGAGGGCCCAGATTAAATAGGCAGTGTACAGCAGCACTAGTGCAGTAAATGACACATAAAGGAATTCATCTCTTGTATTAACCAGCATTTTGAGAAGTGCAGAAATGGGACATGAGGGAAACAGAACTCGCAATGGGAAAAGAGCAGCAAAATAATGAAATTATTCTGGTCATGCCTAGAATCATTGTAACCCACTTGTGACTTTCTCTTTCAGGTAATTAGGAACATAGGACAAGGAAGAGGTCATTCAGGCTGCCGAGCCCACTCCACCTTTTTATTAGATCATGGCATATCTCTTAATCCCATTTCCCCACCTAATTAACTGCCTAGTCTACTGTTCCCCATCATGCATCCTGCATATAGACTCCAGGCTTTGACAGGCATGCCCTGAGATAAAAACATCACATTACAATAATATAATTAAGAGGCTAACATTATAAGACATTCTTTCTGCAACCATCTAGAGCTGCAGTGGTCAGTGGTGGTTCTCTCTGTGTGTTTTTTTTATGAAAGACTCCCAGAAAGCTCAGAGCATAACACAAACACAGAAACAGCTTCTTCCAATAAAAGCTACTGGTACGTGGGAAAGATCTGACCTCCATTCTCCTCAGTGACTGACACTGTTTTAGTTCAGACTCCCACTTGCTACTGCAGAATCACACAAAGAGCTCCAATTAAACAGGAAGTTACAGAACACACCGAGGCAGAGAGCAAATAGGCAAATGCTTTCAACCTTTTGGAAAATGGAAAGAGGTTAAACACGTATCTTTCATCTCTGACATTCTGCTAGCAAACACATTTTTCAATAAATAGTGAGTGCTGCATACAACTGCTTTGTTGCACATTAAAAGAAATGCACTGAACTGCACAAAATTCCTTAAATGGTATAATTTTGGAATAAATTGAAAAATGACTGTTTGGTTTGATTTTAATAGAGAAATCCCATCCCACACTATTGTGATACTATTGCCCAGGCTGACCTGTATGTGTCACACATGTCAAAGTGAACAAAGGTTGTTTAACATACGTCAATCTGGTTCAGTTGATAGTACTCTCATCTCTGAGTCAGAAGGTTGTGGATTTAAGCTCCACATTGGGCCTTTGATTTTGTATTCTTGATTGGCAATGCAATGCAATTCATTAACATGATTATTATTATATTACAGGAGTCCTGTAGCGTTGTGGTTAAAGCACTTACCACGCAAGCGAAATGACCTGGGTTGATTCCCAGGCAGTGTGAAACTTTAGACAAGTGTCCTTACCCACACACCTCTGTTTAACTAGCAGTAGGTAGGTACCCAGCTGTTAGTTGATTGGTGGATCATTTTTCCAAGGGTAATAATCCCTTCAAGAGTAAAATGTTAATAATTATAATAATTTTGTTACTCAATCCACGACTGATTGTGGGACACTGCTGTGCACAATTGGCTGCCACATTTTCGCCCACAAAATATACAGTCAATTCACTTTACATTATATTCTGTGAAGCGCTTTGAGATGTCTTGAAGATGTGATTAAGCGCTATATCAAATGCAAGGATGATTATTATTATTATTATTATTATTCAGTTCTGAGGTAGTGCTGCATTGTTGAAGGGTGCCATCCTTAATAAGAGACATTAAACCAAGTTCCTGTCTGCTTATTCACGTGGATGTTAAAGATTCCATGACACAATTCAAAAAGAGAAGGGACTCTCTCCCGGTATTCTGGGCAATGATGCTCCAGATAAAATTTGTCATTCACTTCATGGCTGTTTGTGGGACATTCCATGTGTAATTGGCTGCTGCAGTTGCCTAAATGTGTAGTCACCACCCTTTACAGTGTTTCCTGGAAGTAAAATTCTTTAAGACATCCTCCTGATGTGAAAGGTGTTAATGAAATGTAAGGATGGATGATTATTAATACAAATGTTTTCTTCCTTTAGCAACATTCCTCTTCTAATGTCTTTCCTCTCCCCTCTCCTTCTCCTTAAGCCATTTGATTCCTGCCGGATACAGTTCTATGGGTGATCCTCTTGGTTCTTGCTCAAGTCTCTTAACCTACTCCGCCACTCAACCCTTCCACTCAGCTAACTTGGGCTTGCTGCAGGTTCCCCACCCTCTTCAAGTCACCATTTCTGAAAAAACCTTCATATTCTGGACCCCTAACTTCTGGAACTCCCTCCTCCACTCTATCTTGTCCACTCTCTATCTGTCTTTCAGTGCCACTTTAAAACGTACTTCTTTGAAGACGTTCTTTGAGAACTCCCTCCTTGCCGGCCTCCTCACTCTTCCCTCCACAAGCTGCGGATCATCGAAAACTCTCCAGCTCATGACCTCTCCCGCACCAGGCTCTGTGACCCCATCACCCCCACTCTCACCCGCCTCCACTGACTCCCCATCCTTCAGAGGATAGAATTCAAAATCCTTGTCCTCACTTTCAAGGCCCTCCACTGCTCTGCCCCCTCCTACATCTCTGACCTACTGATCCCCTATCAACCTGTCCGCTCCCTCCACTCAGCAGGCTCCAGCCTGCTCCAGGTTTCTCCCCGACCCGCCCTCTTTGGAACTCCTTCCCGCAATCCCTTCGCTTTGCTCCCTCTCTTGCTTTCCTTCAAAGCAGGACTCAAGACCCTCCGTTTGGACTGTGCCTTCAGCCGCCCTCCTACCCCCTCTGCCCTCCTTCATCCCAACCCTGCCCCCCACGCTTGGGTCCTGATCCCTGACTGTTCAGCGCCTTGGAACGTCCTCCTGACATGAAAATCGCTTTACAAATGTCATTTTGTTGTTGTTGATCTATAGTCACTTCCCTATTCCTGTTACTTCCCTTCTCTCCTCTTGTATGCTCAGCTTCCAGCCCCATCTTTGTAAAGCTCTCCCAGACATCCAACATGAAGGATACTATATAAATGCAAGTTGTTGAGCACAAAGAGAAAAAAAGACTGAGTGAGATTGTTCTAAAGAAGATTAATTCAGGGACAGAAGGCTTTTGAGTAAGAACGGAGGTTTGAGGTCATGGAGCATAAGAATCATTCTGGGAGAGTAGAAGAGATGAATCTGTGTGGGAGAAGTTAACGTTAGCTAGCTTTAACTCATTCAGTGTTTTGATGCAGCATCATTATTACCTGGATTTGTTTTAAAATGCTGCGGTTTAATATAAAATGCTAAATATGTTTTGCTGTGTCAGGTTATGTGTGAGTTTTTGGAAATCCATATCCTGAAGCAGAAGATATCAAAACAATAGTTTTCCATAAGAAGGTGTTTGATTTATCCTTTCCCTGAGGAAGTGTCTCAGTCAGTTAGAGATAGTGTAAATGCTGACAGATGTTAATAGTCCTGGAAAATAGATGAGACTTGGTCAGGCAGGAATGGACGGGACAGATATAGATGACAAAATCACAAGAGAGGTTTGGAAGAATTTTGTTTGGTTAGCCACATGTGGAAACCTATTGCCATGCTTTAAGAATATTCAAACCAGACTGAAAGTTCACATATGTTTGCCAACTACAATTAGAAATGTTCCTGTGTCTAGTAAGGAGTATGTACTCTCCCTGGAGAACATTGAGCACAGATTTGCAAGAGCCAAAACTATTAGGGTATTACTGGAGTTTAACCAGCTAAACCTACAGAGCTTGCTATTGTGAGCACTATTTGGCAAGCATCCTACTGCTTGTTCACCTAGGATCATCCCATCTTTTAGATCTTTGGCTTCAGAGTTAACAGAAACCAAGTGAGAAGAATCCCTGCTCACAATGGTTCAGATGAAGAAGGCCCTAAAGCCCATTTGATTTCCTTCTTGCAGAATACCCACTAAACAGTCCTCCCATCATACAACAACATACAACAAGAGCATTGGGAACAATTCATTGCTGCCTTCCCATGTGTGATAGAAACATTGAAGAATTACTTTGATGTAAAATACAAGGCTATAATTACAAACAATTCAATCTTGTTGTTGTTAAATATGATCAAGAGTTTCTAATGTCATAAACCACAAAGGTAACATGTGACTTTTTGATGAAACTTGAACACAAAACAGAAAAGAACACAACCTTTGCATTATATTTTAAAATGACTCTTTATTTTGCTGAACTTGTAAAGAGTTTTCATTTGACTACTACCAAAGGCTGATATTTCTAAATTTCAAACACTGCCTCTTGTCTGCATTTTTACACTCAACAGATTGATACAGTACTCTTGTTATCAGTTCATCCAGGGTCACACACTGCATATCACACTCTTTAATGCAGCACACTTCAAATAAGCAGCAGGAAGGAGATGACACTGCAGCATTATCTGTGCTCACGGTCAGTGTCACACACAGTAGCTGTGTGTATTTTGTCATATTATCTTACCGTGATGAAGCTGTTACACCCCTCTCTCTGATAAATAAGACAAAGTCTATAACTCCAAAGGCATGGAGCTAACCTTAGGATTTCAACAACTCTTAGTCTATCCCTTTCTACTCTGACTTCTGGATATTTTTTCCAACACGCCTGAAAACATGTTACTTTTATTTGAGTTGTGAAATGGATTACTGTATCCACTTTTAGATTTGCTAAGCAAAGAGAGCAGCCAGGATAGTGTGATCGGAGGAGATTTCAGAGGTAGGATGCAAGGGATTTGAATATGAGAATGAGGATCTTGAACTCAATCCACCAAGGATTGGATCCAATGGAGAGCCAGTGGGCCGAGCAAGGAAGGGGGTGATAGACTTGAGGAAACCGGTGTGGGAAATAACAACAAATTGCATTTATACAGTATCTTTCAGGAGGACATCTCAAGGTGGAAAGGACAAAGGCTTCATTATACTTATCTGAAAGTAATGTCCCATTTAAGATTCAATACAAAAATTAGAAGATTGTAGATTTAGGTCCCACATCTCATCCCAGGATTTTGAGCTCACAGTCCAGACTGAGAATCTAGAGTGCCTGGGTATGCTGCATTGTCGGAGGTGCCATCCTTGGATGAGACAATTAAATGAGGTCCAGTCTGCCTGTTCAGGATTAATGCCTATTAACGCTTCCGTGACACTTTTCAAAACAAGAGGGGAGTTTCTTCTGGTGCCCCGGCCAACAATCCAGTGAATAAAATTGGTTATTCACTTCATGACTGCTTATGGGACAGTGTGCAAATTGGCTGTCATGTTCACCTTCAAATACATAGCCACTGCACTTTACAGTAAATCCTGCTAAGTGCTTTGAGACATTTCGACAACGTGATAAAGTACTATATCAAATGCAAGGAATATTATTATTAAATTAAAAAAGCAGCTTAATGTTGTGATTGGAGGAAGATAGGGTCCTGTACCTTAGTGGATAGAGCACTCGCCTCGCAAGCGAGAGCATGTGGGTTTGATTCCCATCAGGGCGAAATGTTGGGCAAGTTACTTTACTCGACATACCCCCGTTTACCTAGCAGTAAGTAGGAACCCGGTTGTTAGTTGATTGGCGGATTGCTTTTTCAGGGGTAATAATCCCTTTTAAAAAAAATTTGGATCCACAACTGTTTGTGGAATATTGCTGTTCGCAATTGGTTGCCACATTTTGCCCACAAAATATACAGTCAATTCACTTTGCACGATGTTCTGTGAAGTGCTTTGAGACGTCTCGAAGACATGATAATGCACTATATCAAATGCAAGGATTATTATTATCATCATGATTAGGGTGTGCATCGTGGCCTGTAAGGACAGGTGATGCAATCTCATCCTTCCCATGGTTCTTGCTTTTTCCCAAAATGCTTGACGGCTGCTCGAATGTGGACAGACTGAGCTCAGCTGTAATTCCCTCCCAACCCCCGATTAACAACCTCTCAATAGTCACAATCAAAGCTCACACATGAATAATGAATGGTTACTTGGATGAGGTATGAAGGGAGCCTGTGAAACTGTATCCTCATAAAGGACAAAGAAGTCTAACGCCTACAGAGAAAGAGGGGAAGGAAAAAATTGTCAAGAGAGAGATATAGAAAAATCTCCCTGAAGTTACATGGACTGTTTGGTTTCATTTATTGGTAAAACTAAAACTGCAGATTATTCTTAAGAATCAAAACTTTAATCTCATTTATCTTGTGAGTGACCCACGTAATACTTCAAACCCCTAGTTATCGAGTTAACCTAGCAGAACAATTTCATGGCCATGCACTTTTAAAATGTGAACTGATTTCAGTGATATGTAATTGAACATTGTGAATTTACCTTAGTGTATTCACCTTACATTCGGGAGAGCTGACATGTTAGTTGACACATTCATCAGTACAAAACCTAGTACCCTCAAAATTGAAACATCATGCTCAAATACATTTGACATTAAGTGAAATGTTTGCTGTCTCTGACTCCTTTTTTGCCCTCGCCTTGAAAACACAGCTCATTATTTGAGAATGCAGTAACACAATGTGCAATACAATACCCTCCATTTTCAAGTTAATGGAAACAAGGAAGCATATAAAGGATCCTTGAATTAGAGCGGCAGATTCTGAACTGCTTCTAGTGACACAAAATCTTAGGTGGCCACGATAATGTCTAAAGAGTTTTTCCACTGAATACAAATCAACCCAGTTAACAATCCTGGAGCAAAACTTCAATCTATGCTTAGCTAAAGATATCCACATGCAAGACTGGGAGAGCAAAACTGAGCTGCTCTTAGATTGTCAATTTAATCTTTGTGCACAATGTGTGTGGAATTTAATCTGAGTAGTAATGCTTTAATTCCCGGTTGTTTAGTTTTAAAGTCAATTTATTTAGCACTTGAGAGGTGTTTCAGTCAACTGTGCACAATACATCTGTTTGTAATGGGTGTCAATGCAGTAGAAAAATCCATGTGCAACAAAATCAAATTAACGTATTTATGCATGTTAAAAATCAAGTACAGCATTTGGAACTTAATCTTTAACCAGGGAGTTTATCCTGGGAATAAATCTTAGATGAATCATTTCAGTTGACTATCTTTCTCACCTGTACTCTCCAGTCTTTCATTCTTGTCTGCACTAAACTATCCTTATTGTATGTCAACAGTAATTATCTTTGCATCTGTATTGCTGTACAAGGAAAAATATTTTAAAATGAGACTACCATTAATTTTACAGCTGCAGCTGTGAATTAAATTTTTATAAACATTTTTGATTAATCCTCATTGTTATCCAATTGCTGGGTTACTTGGTTATATTGGGTTTAGAATAATGTATTATAATTCTAGGAATATGATAACTCACCAGAAGTCTTTTAAAAAAAATGCTTTTCAACCAAATCTCATCTCTGCCAGCATTGTAGTGTTGGCAGATACTAAAGATCCAATGGCACGACTTGAAAAGCCAAGAGAGTTTCTTCAGGTGTCCTGGCCAACAATTCCCCAGATAAAATTAATAATTCGCTTCATGATTGTCTGTTGATCATTGTTCAGTACAAATTGACTAAAATACTCACCTATAAAATGCACAGTCACTCCACATTACAGTAAATCTTGTGAAGCGCTTTGAGATGTCCTCCCAAAATGAACGGCACTATATCATATGCAAGGATTATTATTATAATCTTTCTAAAATTCTGTACATCTCTGTAGGCCCTGAAAAGAAAACAACTTTAATTGAAAAATATTACTTTCCACAACTCACTGTAAGTTGTTTCTCTGTGTCTGAATGTTTTTTCTGGTTTTCTGAGTTACTACAGTATCAGTCAATAACAATTACTTTTCATTTTTTGTATCAATGTACACTGTTGTCGATCAGATAGGAGATGACAAGCAGCAGTGCAGTGCCTGGTATTAAATCAGTCTCAGTCCTGTCCAGTTATATTGTGCTTTTCATTTGTTAATCAAAATTCACCCGTCGGACAGAGGCGTGGCAGAGTGGGATGTGTACTCAAATTTCCTCCCACGTCACGTGTAGAATTTCATGTTGGAAACTTAGATCTCTGAGGAAATCTAAAGACAACAGAAAATCCAAAGTACTGCCTTGGTAGGAAGGCCACTAATTCTAGCCTAAAGACTAAAGCAAGTGGCCTGACCCACCCTCTCCCTCGTCGGTGGGGGAAGCTTTGCAACCTGTTGGTCTTGTGAATTTATCAAGCTAACTTTGAATACAATCTCAGATGATGATGATAATAATAATAATAATAATACTCCTTGCATTTGATATAGTGCTTTACCACATCTTATGCTTATTCTCCATATCTCTAGAGGCTGTCACAAGACGGACGTTAAGAATAAAGGCTACCGCCAGCTACCATTTGTTTCCTGACCGTATCCTAGACAGAACTTCCTCAAAGATTGTGGGAAACTTGATAGCCAGAAAATGATTCATAACACGCAAACAATTGCATGAGTTTGCATAAACATTCTTGTTTAACTGTCCCCTTGGTGCTGAGGAAACATCCCCAGGATGTGAACAGTTACAGGTAAACTCCACAAAACCAGAGGCTCAACATTTTGCTCGGTTTTAGCCTTCAGACTATTGTCGTAAAGATATAAGAATAGTGCAGAATTTTGAAAATGTCTTGATTTCAGCCTTAACGGGAAGCAGAGAGGAAAAGGCCTAGAGGTCTATCAAGTTTACTCCTGGCAGAGACCACTAATACATCTCCCCCACAATACAATATTAATAATAATTCTTACATTTGGTATAGTGCCTTTCATGTCAGGAGGACATTCCAAAGCGCTTCACAGGATATATTGTGAAGTGCAGTGACTGTGTTTTATGGACAAATAATGCATACCTACACGTCTCTCCAAGTGGTGGTCATAATTTTCAAAATGTTGCCCGATCATAAAGCCTGAAGTTTCACCTAGACTTATCCTTTAAAATCATTTTGCCTTAAAATTGTACGCTGAACAGAATTGAAATGAATTGCTTGGCTTCCAGATGAAGGCTGAATTCAAGAATTTTCCACAATTCTAAACAATTTTAAATCTTAAGATAAGAATAATCTTAAAAGCTAATACTTGGTGGAATTTTGGGCCATTACAGTTTTCAGTCAATAGTCTTAAGTGTACCACCAAGTGACATTAAGGTCTAAGTATTACTTGGTGTTGCAAAGGTATGTTCATACACCTTTACAATAACAATTTACATTAATATAGCACCTTTCACTCTGACCAACATCTCAAAGCAATTTACAATACCCAACCAGTGGAAGAAGAGGTATTGCTGAATAGAATAAAATGTAGCTCACAACTTACCAACCCTAAATCCAACATGAAATTCTTACATTCAATAGGCTGAGATGGACAAAATGAATGATCAAAAACAAAGTTGAACACACAGTAAGGTAACTGAAATAACTTTGGCAGTACTGACTGAAATGTTTTTCGTGATGGCTATTGCAGTGCTCAAATTTATGAGCTGCTGATATAAGGCATCCATGAATCATTCACCTTTGCACGTTGACTAGCGTGCAGCAACATGAGGCAAGGAGCAGCTTCAATCTAACACTCCACTGAGCACAACACTATTAGATAACGATGAGTGGAGATCAGCCACTTCCCCAGAGGACAGGAGCTGGAGGAAGTTTCATCCTTGGGTTGCTCTTGGATACTGCTTACTTACCAACTGGGCACTAGTGTATTTATGGCAGAGACTTAGGTAAAGTTCACTTACCCACTCTCACATTTACAGGAGATGTGTAGCCTAGAGAGGAACAATAGGATAATTATTCATACAGCAACAGACCAATATATATTTGGAGATGTTATTGCATGTAGAGTGACTCTGTTATCCATTTCAAGTTAATCTACAAGTGTCTAATATCTCAATTTCATAAAATATATATCTCGAGAGCAAATTTTAAAGATATCAGTTGGAAGATACAAGGGGTGTCTATCCTAATTGTTGATTTGTATCCATGCATGGAGGTTGTGGTGCGCATTAACCTTTACTGGGACACTTCAAGACTACACGGAAAAGCAGCAAAGAACTTTCTGGTTGTTCTTGTCTTTCTTCACCAACAGCCAGGACCAAAAATAGGTTCAGATAATGGTGTGTAAAACATATGTCCAAAAAGGTTCTTCTTCATGGATTTCAGCAGCTGGGCATGCAGCAGATGGGTCTACTTCTGCACATTGGTGACATTCAGGCTCAATCAGTGAGTTGGAATTGTAAAAATTGAAATAGCTTCAATGAAGGTAAACTACACTTACCTTTTACTCAGCACCCTGGAGACAGACTCGACGTGTCTCTTTACTAGAGCCCCTCACACAAGAAGCTGGAATAAGCAATTGGTGATGAGTAAACCTAGCATATGGCATTGGACTTGGGAAAAATGGCCAAAAGAGCAGAAGGAAGGTCTTAAGGTGGACCTTGAAGGAAGCGAGAGAGGAGGCAAGGCAGAAGGACTGTGGGATAGAGTTCCAGAGAGTGGGGGCAGATACACTGAAAGTCTGACTGACGATGATGGAGAGGGTGGGGAACACCGCACATGACAGTGAAGAGGCGGGAAGGAAAGCCGTTGGAAGAATAAATTTCCATTGAAAATGGACACATAGGGATAGGTAAGAATGAAATAAGAAGAGAACAGAACTATAAAGGTGAAACTAAGAGGAGAGATGGTGGAGATGATTAGCGTGACCAGTGACAGCATTGGAGGCAGCAGAGAGATCAAGACGAACAAGGAGGTAAATGCAATTGGAGACTTTCACCAGGCCAGCCTCAGTACTGTGGACAGAAACCGGATTGAAGGTGCTTGTATAGGGAGTGCCAGGAAAGGAAAGAGCGAATAATAATATATACTAATAATAATCCTTGCCTTTGCTATAGCGCCTTATCACGTTGTTGAGATGTCTCAAAGCACTAGACAGAATATATTGTAAAGTGAATTGACTGTATACTTTTTGGGTGAAACGAAGGTGGGAAGCAATGACTTGTTCCAGTACCTTTGGCAGGAAAGACAGGTTGCAGGTGGAATGGTAGTCAGGGAACAAGAATGAGTCCAGGGATATTTTTTTAAGAAGTGGGGGAACCTGCTCTCCACTTAGTGAAGGCTTGTGTCAAATGTTTGATTATCAACTAATGACTATCCTCCTTGGGAAGGAACTTAGCAGCTCTTTTGGGCTGAGCTGGCTCCATGGTAACTTGCCTGGCAATGGAATATTGGAATTGAATCAATCCTCTCTGGTGGTCTCCATAGACCAGTTCCAAAGCCAGATAGGTTTTTTTATCCAGTGGGCTTTCAGGAGACTTCCCCTCTTGTTTATTCTTTCCTCACTTGTTTTGCTCCCTCCCTCATCTCGTTCAAAGTCCATCTCAAGATCTACCTCTTTAACCAAACTTTTGGTTATCTTTCCTCAGCTCACTCCCTCATCTCAAACCCCCAGCTTTGGTGCCTAGTCAGGATTGTTAAGCAACTTGGTACGACCTCCCGACCTGAAAGGCACTTTATCAATGTTAAGTTGTTGTTGTTGTGGGTTATTTTGAGTTGAATTACTCTTTAAGAGTTGGAATCTCTGTATTTTTGATGACAATCGATACTTTAGTATTTTCAAAGGGCTATTTTAGCACTGGACATTGAAGCATATTGATGATTTGAGGAGTTGTTTTTCAGACACTAAGATGTATCTTTATTTTCATGAACATCTTCATCAGAATATCTAATTGTCTTTGACTGCAGTGTGACTTGCTGGGTAAATTTATTGGATTTATTTACTGCCAGCAACATTGATTGACAAAGGTCAATTGGCTCATTCCCAGATAGCAAGTTAGTAAATTACATACAATTTCAGCTGGTTTACCTTTGTATGTCTTAAATTATCTCAGCGGTAATGACCACAAAACATTGCAGAAATACACTTCCTATGAGTCATTGGTAAATTTTAGTTTGTGTTTCATTTGTTGTTGTTGTTATTTACCATCAAAAGTCTGCTTGTTCTTCAGGTGAATGTTAAAGATGCCATCACACTATTCAAAAAGAAGCGGTTTCTCCTTGTGTCCTGGCCAACAATCTTCCAGGTGAATTATTCATTCACCTCATGCCTGTTTGTGTGTGCAAATGGTAGATGCATTTGCCTACAAAATCAGCTGCTACATTTGAGAGTAAATATTTATGAAGCCCATTGAGACATTTTGAAGCAATAAGGCACTGTAAAATTGCAAGCTCTTTAAAACTGTCTTACTGTGAAATAGACTCTCCTTGTGTTATTATACTATTCATTCATTCTTTATCCTTGTTTCTGTTCAAAACTAAATAGTATTGCTTCATGTAGAACAAATAATGGAAAGTATTCAGTCGAAATAAACAACACGAATCAAAAGCTTTACAGCTCTCAAGCAGTACGACTATAAACCAAAAAGTCAAACACTTTTTTTTAAAGTATTGCTGTTTCATCTGAGCACAGACAACTATAAACATCATTAAAGGAATAATTAATAATAATAATCTTTACATTGATATAGCGCCTTTCCTATCAGGAGGATGTCTGAGAGAGTTTCACAGGATATAGTGCTAAGTGCAATGACTACTTTGCAGAGAATGTGACAATTTGAATGGGACAATCCAAACGACAGCACCTTTAAACAAAGCAATGCAGCACACCCCCAGCACTACATTGGAGTGTCAGCCGAGACTATATAATTACTTAGCATTAAAAAAGCAAAGCATCATGTTCTAAATGACTGCAAGAGCCACTAATTATGCCATAACGCATTCACTTCACTTCTTGGCAGAGGCTAGTATTCCAATCAGATTACAACATATTGAATGAGTTTTGACAGTTTTCAGCCAGTTACTGAGCTTGTGGCATTTCACCCAGAGAATAAAATCTGGCATAAGATTGGCTCGCTCACATATAAAAAGTTTTTCTCGTGTCTGGAGAACAAGCGATTCATGAACACTCAAGAGTACTTTTTTCTCTTTAATAAACAAGACATTAAAAAATAAGTAAAGATTTTGTGGTAAAATTGGATAATGTGAAAAAAATCATAATCCCATGAACCGCTTTGAGACGTTTCAATGATGTGATAAGGCGTTCTATCAAAATGCAAGGATTATTATTAGTATTATTATAAATAACAGTCTGGAGTCTCTTGTGTGCTATGTTTTCTGCATGACAGTTTAGTATGAAGGCAGAGAAGCAAAAACATGACCACACCTACTTTTATCTAAATCCCCATTGATACTACAGCTGTGAATCAACAGTTAATTACAGTAAGTAGGCGTAATGTAAGCTGTGTGGAACTATTTGTTTCTCAATCCCAGATCTTAAATCAAGGGATTTGCATCAGACTAGCCCAATGCAAATTTCCTGCCACATTCTGTGGAGAGATCAAAACATGCTGAATTTAACAGGTGGATGAAACTAGTCACTGCATGAAGTAAATTAAAGCAGAAAACACCGTAAAAACCAAGTGAACATTATTGAATTTGGATCACAGTTCAAAATGTAGTTTAGGGGAGTCAGTAAGTAGAGGACATAGAAATAGATAGTCACAAGAAGAGCGAGAGGAGAGCTCAGGAGAATTTGTTTCACCAGAAAGTTGTTGGGATGCCCTGCCAAGTAAGGTGGTAGAAGGAGAGTCAATTGTGGGTTTCAAGAGGGAAGTAAACAAGTACATGAAAGATAAAGCCTTGAAGGCGTATCAGGGTAGGACAGGGGAGTGGGTTTGAATGGACAGCTTGCTCTGAGAGCCAGTGCAGACACAATGAACCAACTACCCTCTTTCTGGGCAGTAAATGTCTCTGATTTTAAGTGTAGAATGTAAAATGCAAATGTAGCTTCAATAGCCACTCATTTTCCAATGTTTTTTTAAAAAAATTGTAATGGTTCACAATAGCCTGTTCCTGTCCTGGACACATCTATGTTCTAAATAACTGTGTATTCATAGGGTGGAGACATAATTCTCAAATCTGTCACTACTCATGTCTGAAAAGGTTCATAAATTCATTATCTGTATGAACACCAATGTTCATTTATATTTGTACAAGAATACTTTTCTTTTCATCAACAAGAATTTTTTTTAAAAAGCTGAATATTTGCGGTTTAAAAACAAATTAACAAAGAGTTGTTCCTCTCATCCTATCAGCTAATTTTGACACTGCTGACTGCTCCATCTCTCTCACTCAATGATCCCACCTCGAAGTACTATCCTCTTGTGGTCTCATTACTACCTGTGGCATCAGCATCTCCTTGAATGCTTTCTCCACTTGTGACCATCCTCTGGTGCTCTCAAGGGATCTATTCTTGGCCTCTTATCATTCGCTACAACAATTATTGTCCATGTGTTTATTGACCAACGTGAAAGGCGTTTTATAAATGTAATTTTGTTGTTGTTGTTGATAACACGCAGCTCCATCTCTTCAGTAAACTCCATGATTCTGGGATTATTTTTATTCTGCCTGACTCCCTGTCCTGGACCAGCCATAATTTTCTGCAGCTCAACATTGAAGTTTCATTTGCAATATTCACAAATCAGATTTGATGCTCTAATTGCAACTTCCAGTTTTAAATTTCAAAATTGTTGAACTTGTGGTATTCATCAAGTGACCAACATTTAATCCTGAAATCCAGCAAAGCCTGTACAAAGGCCAGAGAGCAAATTCCTTGAGAATTTAGTACCCGGGTCCAAGGTTTGAAGTGCATTGGAAGAAAGAATAGACATACATGGGTGGACATATATTGGTGGAGTGTGAAACTGCAAAATAAATTACACAGAAGATTACAACATGAACACCTGCCCTCCATAGCAATTGACAATTTCATGGAGATAAAAGTCTGCAAAGGAAAGAAACGGATAAGATGGAAAGAGAAAAAATAATTAAATAAGCATGTCAATTGTGGCAGATTCATAACCTTAAACAAATCTTGCTGTGGAATCAATCAGGGAAGGGCCTTTCCCTGTTAAATATATTCCATATTCTCCCCTTCTCTTGCTGTGTCACAGTACAGAGGATGTGCAAAGGAGAATACCTTAGGTGTTTTTCTATTCAGTTTTCTTCCGTCCCTGTGGAAAAGCAGTGGCTTCTTGGCCTCTTTCTAATGTCTCCCCTGACACTGCAGTTAAGATCAGGAACTTGTGTGTGAATTTGTTTCAGAAGCTCACTTTCTACCCGTCACATGGCAAAATGCGGTCATTCAGTTCTTTGAAATTGTGCAGCTACTGTTTAGGAACAAATTCTAGCTTTGTTCTGATTTATGGGTGGAACAAGGCACAGCATTATGGATTGGAAAAACTGTTTATGCCTGTGATCTCCCCCACATTGTAAAAATGCCATTTTCAATTGTTCCACTCTGGGGACATACCAAATGTAAACTCACTTCAGTAAAAGATTACCTTATTTTCCAAGGTATAGGTTAAGTACTTCCACAAATATCTGTAATGGTATCACACTACTCATGACAAAACAGACATAGATTGAAGCTGTCCAGACCGATGCTAATGTTAGGATAGGCTTTGAACTCATCTGATACAGAACAGTTTCAATGCACAGAAGCCTTATTCTGGTTTTGAACAAATTGCTACATTTACCACGAGGAAGGGATTAGAGAACAGAATGTAACAGGAATGTACCCTAATCAACAAACATGCTACTTTATTGGTAATTTTGCTTTATTTTTGTCTGTTTTACATTTCATGACTTAAAATGACTTAAAATTTTATTGACTTAAAGAGCAGTTAACTCCAAAGGTAAGTAAGATTTTTGAGAAATATCTCCGAACCCTCTTAAACGTGGATTTATGATAATTCTGAGTAAAGTGGGCAGACTGGATTGTGTTAAAGCAAGGACTCACCTACAACAACAACAAAATTACATTTACAGAGCACCTTTCACGTCGGGAGGACGTCCCAAAGCGCTGAACACCTAGTCCTGTGTTTAGTCTCTCTGTGGACTAATTATGTGGCATGTCTCTTGTATTTGTTACTCAGTGAAAAGAGACAGCCAGCTCACCATAGATCTCCAAAATAACAACAATCTTGAAAATAAAACTGGTCATTCACTTCATGGCTGTTTGTGGGACATTGCTGTGCACAAATTGGCTGTTACCTACAAGGTACACAGTCACTACACTCCTGTGAAACACATTGAGACGTCCTCCCGATGTGAAAGGCGGGTTTTATGTCAAATGCAAGAAATTTATATGTAATACAGTAGAGAAATGTACAGTATTTCAAGAGTTCCAAACGCTCTCTCGTTTGACTCCAGCATTTCAGCAAGTGAATGTAAAGGTCCTCTTGAACTTTCAATAGTAACTAAAAATAAACATATTTCAATGGTAACTATAAATAAAATCTTCAAAATAAAACATGAATGGAGCTGTAGGGAGTCAGCACAAAGGTCTTTCATCCTTTACACTTAGCTTTGAATTGAGTCGATACTGATGGGAGTCTCCAGGCCATAAGCAATCTCAACTTGCTTTATTAATGAATGTTGACTACAGGTACAAAAATCACCTAATTTGGTATTAAATTGGCAAACTGACTCAAAGAAGTTAAAAGGATGACTAGTGGAAGAAATTTGTTACACTTGTGCAGCCAATGTTGGGGCAATGCCACATGTTGTGGAAGCTTAGAGCGATCTACCAGGCTACATTTGACACGCAAGTCCTGAATGCTGACTCATACCACCTCAAACAGGTTTTGTTCAGCTAACATCCCTTACCCTGAGAAGTACAAACATTCAATAAAGATATACTTTTAGATACAATATAAAATAAAAGAGAGATGCTCAATAATAATAACCCTTGCATTTGATATAGCGCCTTACTACATCATTGAGATGCCCGAAAGCGCTTCACAGGATTTATTGCAAAGTGGAATTGACTGTATTTTGTGGGCGAATGCGGCAGCCAGTTTGTACACAGCGGGATCTCACAAACAGCCGATGGTAAGTATTTATTAGCGATGGTACATAGCCATAGAGTCAAAGAACGGTTTTGTACATTAAGCTCAGAGCTCTAGGTTTACTGAGATGTCCTAAAACAACAAAATCAACCCAGAATATTCAGTTTGGACCACTGATGTTTCTTCATGCAAGTTTTACCAAGGAAGTCTGTAAAGCAATTGAATTTTATTGGGGGTTAAATACCTACCCACAAAAACACCTAAACACGGGAGAAAATGTTTACTAGGTCTGTCCAACTATAGTTCACGTGTCACCAAACCATACATCCAGCTGTTCAGTAAACGGTATGTAAGGAATCCAATTTGGTCAATCTCCTTCGACCACACCGACCCAGCCATTCCCTTCGCTTAGTGAGCAATGGCCTGCTAGTTGTCCCCCACTTATCTGCCCTACCATCGGTGGGTGGGCTTTCAGCCATTCTGCCCCCACCTTCTGGAACTCCATCTTAAGAGTCCCTCCAACTCCCTTCCTCTTTCAAGACATATCTCAAAATCTACCAACTTCAGAACTTCTTGTAGAGCAACTCACTCCCCTGACTTTCTTTTCAAGATCATAGATAAAAAGTGAATTATGAGTGAATTCTGAATTTTGTAGTGCAGTACTTCATCTAACACATTAAAACTACAGGGCACTTCTCAAAACGAATGAACCTTGCCTCTAGCACATGACCTTTTTTTTCTAATCCGCAAAACTCATTGTATCACCAGTCTCTTACACCAGCCTGGTGCAAATATAATATCTTACTTTGGAATCCAGGCAACCAATGAAGTCCCAACAAGGCGAGCATTTATTTTAAGAGATGATCAGAGCAACAAACTATTGTAAATCAAAATCTGTGGGTTTAGTGTGTTAAGTGAAATCCTGCACTCCAAATTATAGACTTATCACACTCCTCTAATGTCCACTTGTTTCACATCTGGAAGTGTTCACGTCACCAATCTCCTTGGCAGGTTAATCTATTTATACTATTTGCATTCAATCCATTGCATTGTTTGTAGTATTGTCTAACAAACTCAGCACTTCCTTGAGTTACCTATAACATCTCCAAAAATCCGTGTCTCCTACAACTGATGTACAGTACTTTGATCTAAGACACCCAAGTTATCACAAACCGAGGTATACCACGCAGCTGAATTGTACAGTGGGGAGAGGTCCCACCGCCCAACTTTGCTCGGTAAAACCTGTTGAAAAGAGACGGTCAGGGTGTACTTTATTTAATCCCCTGATCAAGGAAAAATATGCATTCTCAGTAGGGAGTGAGCGGGAGGTGGGCTGATGATGAGTGACTTGGAATGCAATGAAGTCGGTCGGTGGGCTGCAATAATAATAATAATAATAATAATAATAATAATCCTTGCATTTGATACAGCAAGGCACTGGGTTCGCCTGGCAGCCACTGGAGCTGGTTAAAGCCCCACAGCAACCCACAGTCTCCCTTATCCCTGTGGTTTGCTGTACTTCCGCTCTTGTCTC
This sequence comes from Callorhinchus milii, assembly GCF_018977255.1. Classification (NCBI taxonomy): domain Eukaryota; kingdom Metazoa; phylum Chordata; class Chondrichthyes; order Chimaeriformes; family Callorhinchidae; genus Callorhinchus; species Callorhinchus milii. Next base: position 44,441,175 of record NW_024704743.1, read on the forward strand.
TGTCTCTGCTGAGCGAGACACGCTTCCGAGGCGCAGACACACGCCCACCCCCGTCCAGCCCCCGACCCCCAGCCCCCAGCCCCCAGCCCAGCAGCACCGAGAGGGTGAAAAGCAACCCAGCGACAAGGTAAATACAGGCAAAGGGGGCTTTTTAAATGCAGATCAGCAGCCGTCAGGTTGTTCTCTCCCCCCACACACACACACACACACACACACACACTAGACTGACTATGCACCACTTTTGTTCTTACTGTGAAATAATGCAAAGTGTCCACAGTGCAAACTGCGAGGTTTTATTATTGTTGCGAGATTTGTTACTGTCTCTCTTTCTTTCTCTCTCTCTCTCTCTCTCTCTCGTCCACCACGAGAGGAGGAGAGGAGAGGAGGAGGAGGAGGAGGAGGCAACAGCAGCTCCGGCTCCAGGTCCTGCTGACGGCGCTGGGAGCTGGGGAGGGGGGGAGGGAGGGGGAGAGGGAGAGGGGGAGTGACGAGATCTCTATCTCCCTGTGAGGGAGTGAGTGAGGGAGTGAGTGTCAGTCAGTCAGTGTCTCGGCGCTGTGAGGGTTACACTCCCATCAGATGGGACTCACTCTTCACTGACATTGAACCTCTCACTCACTCTCTCTCTCTCTCTCTCCGCACTCTGTCTGTCTGTGTCTGTGCTCAGGTACAGATCCCCAGCCTTTGTTTTTAATATATATATATAAAATCTATAAACACACACACACACACACACACATATATATATATATACACATAAACTCTACCCGATTTGTTGGTCAGGAAGCAAAACAGCAGATCTTGGGATTTATGTTTGTGGTGTGAGGGAGGGGGAGGGGGAGGGGGGCAGTGTGGGGGTGTGGGGGGGGTCACTATTGATTGTTTTGTGTTGGTGTGTAGTGAGGGAGAGGGAGAGAGAGGGCAGTGCACAGACAGAGAGAGTTGCCGGAGTGTGAGAGCGAGTGCAGGCGGTGGAGATGTCGGATGACGACTCGAGGGCCAGCACCAGCTCCTCGTCTTCTTCTTCCTCCTCCTCCTCCTCCTCCTCCTCTTCTTCTTCTTCTTCAAGTTCCTTGCAAGCGGTGGGGAAGCAGAGCAGCGCCGCCGCCGCCATCACCACCCCCACCGCCCACCCCCACACCAACAGCCACCACCACCACCACCACCACCAGCAGCAGCAGCACAACAACAACAACAACAGCGGCGGCGGCGGCATCGCCGGCGGCACCATCACTGCTACGGGCGGCGGCAGCGACAGCAACAACAGCAACAACAGCGGCGGCGGCGGCGGCGGCAACAAGAGGAAAAGAGAAGCCAAGAGCACCATGAGCAAGAACCCCAAACTGCTCACCACCAGCGCCAAGAGGTGAGAGGGGGAGACTCCGAGCAACACTCCTCACACAGCTGATGTCCCTGTGTCTCCCCTCTCTCTCTCTCTCTCTCTCTATCCCCTCTCTCTCTTTCTCTCTCTCTCCTCCTGTCCCTCTCTCTCTCTCTCTCTATCCCCTCTCTCTCTCTCTCTCCCCTCCCTCCCTCCCTCCATTCCCTCTCTCTCTCTCTCTCTCTCTCCTCCTGTCCCTCTCTCTCTCTCTCTATCCCCTCTCTCCTCCTGTCCCTCTCTCTCTCTCTCTATCCCCTCACTCTCTCTCTCTCCCTCCCTCCCTCCCTCCATTCCCTCTCTCTCTCTCTCTCTCCTCCTGTCCCTCTCTCTATCTCTATCCCCTCTCTCTCTCCATCCCCCCTCTCTCTTTCTCTCCCTCCCTCCATCCCCCCTCTCCCTGTCCCCCCCCTCTCTCTCTCTCTCCCTCCATCCCCCCTCTCCCTGTCCCCCCCTCTCTCTCTCTCCCTCCCTCCATCCCCCCTCTCCCTGTCCCCCCCTCTCTCTCTCTCTCCCTCCCTCCATCACACCCCCTCTCCCTGTCCCCCCCTCTCTCTCTCTCTCCTCCCTCCATCCCCCCTCTCCCTGTCCCCCCCCCCCCCCCTCTCTCTCTCTCTCTCTGCCCCTGTGTCCGAGTTTGTTTAATGGCCAACAGAGAGGAGAGAGAGAGAGGAGAGAGAGAGACAGAGCTCACGGCTCATTTGCATATTAGCTAAAATGGCTTTACCCCCCACACCCCCCACCCCCACCGCCAGCCCAGGGCTGTCGGCCCCGCTCTGTGGGGGCTCGGGCTGTGGTTTGGGGGGTGGGGGGGGTTGTGTGTGTGTGTGTGTGTGGGGGGGGAGTGGGGATGGGACTGTGTGTGTGTGTGTGAGAGCTGCTGGAGCAGAGCAGTGAGGAGGGCGGCCATGTTTTTCCTCTCAGCCAGAGGTCAGACTGCTCTGCTTTCAAATGTGTGTCTGTATAAATATATATGTGTATATATATATATATATGTGTAAATTTATGTATATATATATATTTTTGACTTTCATTTAAAGTAACTCGAGCTTTTAAATCGCCAGAGATTGTGTCAGGATGCTGCTCTCTGACTTCACACACACTCTCTCTCTCTCTCACTATATATATTATATATATATTATATATTATGTATGTATGTATTTGACAGGATCCAGAAGGAGTTGGCTGATATCACGTTGGATCCGCCGCCGAACTGCAGGTTTGTTGATTTTTTTTTCGAAAAAACAACAAAACGAGAGAGAAATAATCAATAAAATGGAATTGTTTGGTTTAAGAGCACCCCTTAAAGGCAAAGGGTGAGCTCCTGGGGGCGGCGGTTTGGCCGACGGGGGGAAAAAAACACCCCAACCCACCGCCGCACTGTTGGGAGCAATGCAAAAGGGGGCTGGAGGCTGGGGGGGGCTGGGGGTGGGGGGGCTGGAGGGGCTGGGGGGCGGGGGCTGGAGGCTGGGGGCTGGAATGGGAAATTTGGGATTGGAACCAATTCGTGAATTTTCGAACAAAACTGTTGTGGCCCAGCACTGAACTTTTCCTTCGTTATTCCCAAGGGAGGGTACATGTGCCTATGAAGCTCATGGTGTTCAGTATTCCTGGTGTTTTCCATGCTGGAAATAGTGATGGATGTGCTGATGCTGATGTAAAACGTGTTGCTGATGATCAGTGGGATATTGTAAAAGTTCCTTTGAGTGTCTCAGTATTCAGGTGTGAGTGAACAGGTTCCTTATCTTTGACACCAATGGTGAGTGGTTTGATACTGGTCTGAAGTGATTTTTAAGCCATTCTTTGAAGCAGTTCTGGGTCCAGATTGTGATCCCAAATTGGCTGTAAATTGTGGCCGAGTATTGATTATTTGCATTTTAGGAATAAAGAGCTGATTAGTACACGAACCCACGTAATTATAGAAGCTTCAAAGGTTGTGTAATTTTGTTTGTATTTTCGTCCTTTAGCATGTCTGCAGTTACATTAATTTTGCAACAATTGCTCACAACATTGTCCTGGCAAAAAATGTTGAAATCACATTGGAATTTCAGGTACACTGAAGGCAAGTTTATGTAATCCAAGTGAATGTTAGGAAACTAGCTCGGAATTTAATAAGATTCAACTGCGAATACATAATTTAATAACACAGTACATTACAATCTTCTTTTGCAGCAGGATTGTTTCAAACAAATTCTAGGGTTAAACTATCATTAATAACAATTCTGTGCTGTCGTTCATACCACATGATTGCTGTGTTAATGGGAACCTCAGCACCAAGCATGCATATATTTATCAGAAATCTATGTCCAATGGCTTTGAAGAACAAGCAGTCTCAACTTGTGGTGTATTTGATCTTGAGCTGATTGAACTTTGCAAGCCTTGTTGAAACTTTATTGCAGCCTACATCACTCATTGAGAAATAACTTCATAGAAATAACTGTTACTTTTATTTCCCATTTATTTCCTCCAAAATGCACAGACATTTTGAAATAATGTTCTTGTGCCCTTCTGGGGGTAATTTGGGGGAAGGATTTTTTTTCAGAATCACGGTGACAGGCGTTTGTTAGTTGTCAAGACAAGGAGAAATAATATTACTTGCATTTGATACAGCGCCTTTTCATGTCAGGAGGATGTCTCAAAGCACTTCACAGGATATACTGTAAATTGGAATAAATGTGTATTTTTTAGGTGAACATGCAGCAAATTTGCACACAGCAAAGTCCCACAAACAGCCATGAAGTGAGTGACCAGTTTTTTGGGGAGGGTTTTGTTGGCCAGGACACAAGGAAATACTCCCTTCTCTTTTTGAATCGTGACATGGGATCTGTATCGTCCACCTGAACTTGAACTGACAGACAGGGCTTCAGTTTAACAAACATCTGATCCACAGGACAGTCTGTCAGAATCTTTTTCCTGGTTCAAGGAATGGAAGCAGCGTAATCCTCCTGGCTGGGTGGCTTTCCAGGATGGTAGCACAATCTCTCTGGTCTTGATAATCCTTTTAATTGACAAGTACGGTTGAATCTTTTTGCTCGTCATCCAAATGATAATGGCAAGTGTGCTGCAAACACCATAGCTTCTGCAGCATATGTCTGGAGAAGGTTCTAACCGTGCACATTTGTTAAGGTTTTTAGTTGTTTGTGATGCAGCCAGTTACTAGAAGCTGTACAACAATAACAAACAACAAATTCCGTTTGTATAGCACCTTTCACATCAAGAGGGTGTCCCAAGGTGCTGGATAGTCAGGGATCTGCACCGGAGCTGGTGGTTGGGATCAAGAGGCTTAGAAGGCTGGGAGGGTAAGGGTAGGAGGGTGACCGAAGGCACGGTCAAAGAGGAGGGTCTTGAGATGGATCTTGAAGGAAGCAAGGGAGGGGGCGAGGCGAAAGGACTGTGGGATGGAGTTCCAGAGTGGGGACAGAGAGGGTTGTATTGATTTCTATCACATACTTTTTTATTGTGGGCTTTGCTGGACAAATTGTATTTTGGGATAAAAATCATTAAGTCTTGACGTCTTCTAGTTGTTAGTTTGGCTCAGTCTGAGTGTATTTTTTCTAGTATTTTGGCCAACAATGGCCTCCAAATAAATTGGTTATTTGTCTCGTGGCTATTTGTGGGCCGAGGTGTGTCAACAAAATTAGTCACTACACTTGAGAATAAATGCTCCAAAGCACTTTGATGTAAGGTGCTATAAAAATGCAAGTTCTTTCTTCTAGTTAATTACTTTATTACCACCACTGTCTCGCCCCTCAGGCTGCCGAAACCCTCACACGCATTCGTCACCTCAAGGATCGACTACGGAAACTGCCTCCTTGTCGGCCTCCCCAACTCTTCCCTCCACAAGCTGCAGATCATGCAGAATTCTGCAGCTCATGTCTTCTCCCACACCAGGCACCGTGACCCCATCACCCCCACCCTCACCCGGTTCCATTGGCTCCCCATCCCTCAGAATAGAACTCAAAATCCTTGTCCTCGCTTTCAAGGTCCTCCATGGCTTTGCCCCTTCCTACCTCTCTGACCTGCTAAACTCCTATCAACCTGTCCACTCCCTCCGCCCAGCAGGCTCCAACCCGCCCTACCATCGGCGGACAGGGATTTCAGCCCTTTGGAATTCCATTCCACAATCCCTTTGCCTTGTTCCCTCCCTTACCTCCTTCAAGGCATGACTCAAGACCCTCCTTTTCGACCGTGCCTTCAGCCGCCCTCCTACCTTTCTGCCCTTGCTCAAATATCCTATCCCTCTGGCCTTCCACCCGCGAAGATCCTGAAGCAGCCGTCCAGCTGCTCCATGATCGCCTCTCCTCCGCCTTCAACTCCTTCGTCCCCCTGAAATCCAGGACCATCTCCAAACCCACCCGATCCCCCTGGTACAACAACCATCTCCTCTGCCTAAAAACCCAAACCCGGCTGCTTGAGCGCAAATGGCGGAAAACTGGCCTGACAGTTCACCAGCAACTGTGGCTCGAGCATCGCCACAGCTACCGCCATTCTTTGACACGTGCAAAAACGGCCTTCTACTCCAACATCAACTTGGAGGCTAAACACAACCCTAAAATCCTTTTTTCCACCACCCACTACCTCCTCCGTGACCCCCTCAGTCCTCCTCAATTTTCATATCAAATGCCAAGTGCGAGGAGGTCATGGAGTTCTTTTCATCTAAAATACACAACATCCGCCAGGCAGCCTCATCCACCTGCCTCTTGTCACCCACCACCATGCCCTCTCTGTGCCCCTCACCCTCCCCATCATCTGCTCCTACCACCACCCCCATCCTACACTCCTTCCTCCCTGTGGAGTCCTGTAGCTCAGTGGTTAGAGCACTTGCTTTACAAGTGAGACACCTGGGTTCAATTCCAGGCAGGGCGAAACCTTGGGCAAGTTTCCTTACTCCACACAGAGCCTAATAATAATCCCTCCAAAACAAAACAATAATAAATTGGTCATTTTCAATTCACGATTGTTTGTGGGACACTGCTGTGCGCAATTGGCTGCCGCGTTTCGCCCACAAATATACAGTCAATTCACTTCACAGTCTATTCTGTGAAGCGCTTTGAGACGTCTAGAAGACGTGAAAAGCGCTATATCAAATGCAAGATTTATTATTATTATCTCTCCCTCCTTCCTCTCACCCACCATCACCTCCATGAAACCCACCACCCGCTGCCTTGACCCCACTCCCCACCAACTTGCTGGTCACCCAGCTCCCCCTCCTCTGCCCACTACTGGCTGATGTCATGAACCAGTCCCTCCCTCCAGATCAGTCTCTGCCCCCCTCAAAACTGCTGTCATCACCCCCCTCCTCAAAGCACCTTCCCTGGATCCCTCAAACCCCAGCCACTACCGCCCCATTTCTAACCTGCCCTTCCTCGCAAAAGTTCAAGAACGCGTTGTTGCCCATCAACTCCGCGCATACCTCTTCTCCCACTCCCTCTTCGAACCCCTCCAGTCTGGTTTCCGTCCTGCCCACAGTACAGAGATTGCGCTAGTGGAAGTCACAAATGACATCCTCTCTATCTGTGACCAGGGCTTCCTCTGCCTCCTTGTCCTCCTGGATCTCTCCGCCGCGTTCGACAGAGTCGATCACTCATTCTCCTCCACCGCCTCCTCTGTCATCCACCTCAGTGGGACTGCACTCGCTTGGTTTGAGTCCTACCTCACAAACTGTCAGCAGTACATCTGCATAAACGGCTTCTCCCTCTCTCATCCGGTCACCTGCGGGGTATCCCAAGGATCCATCCTTGGCCCCCTCCTCTTTCTGATCTACATGCTCCCTCTTGGGGATGTCATCCGCAGACATGGGGTACATTTCCACATGTATTCGGACGACACCCAACTCTATTTTTCCACCTCTCTTTGCAATCACCAGTCCCCTGATGTTCTGTCAGCCTGCCTGTCAGACCTCAGGGGCTGGATGAGCGCAAATTTCCTTCAGCTGAACGTTGACAAGACGGAAGCCATACTCTTTGGCTCTCGTCAACGTCTAAAATCTCACAGTTCTCACCTCCTCCACCTACCCGACCTCCCCCTAAAACTCTCCAAACCCATACGCTACCTAGCTGTCAACTTCGACCCCCAATTATCCTTCCTCTCCCACTCCGGTCCCTCACCAGCACCGCTTTCTTTCACCTCCGATGCATCGCCCGTCTCCGCCAATACCTCTCTCCGATAGCCGCTGAAACCCTGGTCCATGCCTTGGTCACCTCTCGGCTGGACTGTTGAAACTCCCTTCTCACCGGCCAACCCTCCACTACCATCCATAAAATCCAGATTATTCAAAACTCTGCCGCCCGCATTCTCGCCCGCATTCTCACCCGCACCAACCTCCGCTCTCCAATCACCCCAGTCCTTGCCAGACTGCACTGGCTGCCTGTCCCAGAGAGGATCGATTTAAAGATCCTCACCCTTGTCTTCAAATCCCTCCACTCCTCTGCACCCTCCTACTTCTCTGACCTCCTCTCTCCTCAAAACAATCCCCGTTGCTTTCGTTCCTCCGGGTCTGGCCTCCTCCTTGTCCCTCAAATCTTCCGCTCCACCCTTGACAACTGAGCCTTCAGCCACTATGTCCCGAGGCTCTGGAACTCCCTTCCTCACTCCCTTCGCCTCACCCCCTCTCTTCCTATTTTCAAGCCTCTGCTGAAGACCTTTCTTTTGGACCGCGCCTTTGGTCACCTTCCTCCCCCTCTCCCTGGGATGGCCCCGGGATATGTTACTGTGAAGTGTTCTGAGACCCCGTCCGGCGTGGAGGGCACTATATAAATCCAAGTTGTTGTTGTTATTCCTCATCCCACTCCTGCTCCCCCCCCAACTCCCCACACTCGGGTCCTGATTCCTGATTGTTCAGCGCCTTGGGACATCCTCCCGATGTGAAAGGTGCTTTACAAATGTAATTTTGCTGTTGTAGTAGTAATAATAATAATCCTTGCGTTTGCTTTTCATATCAGGAGGATATTTCCATTTCACCAGGATTTACTGTAAAGTGTGACTGTATATGTAGGTAAACACGGCAGTCGATTTGAGCACAGCAGTGTTCCACAAACAGTCATAAAGTGAATTACCAATTTTATCTTTGGGATTATCAACTAGAATAGTGCCATGGGTTCTTTAATGTCCACCATAAAATCACAGGATAAACTGTAAAGTTTAGTGTATTTTGAAGTGAAATTGTGTATTGAAAGTAGAAATAAAAGATCACAGCTTGGAGTGAAAATAAATGCAAGATTGTGTTTGATTTAGACATTTAGTTCTGTAATGTATACCGAATTCTTGTCTGATGGACATTTTGAGAATATTGTAATTGATGTAAAGTAGGTGAAAACGATTATCGTTCTGAATTTGTCTTGTCAATGGATTTCTTGAGAATACCTCTTTTATATGGGAGATAATATATTTTACCTACCTGCTTCCACTTGGGTGTTAGTTGCATTCTCGCCTCTGACCCAGCGCCTTGCGACATCCTCCCGACGTTAAAGGCACTATGCAAACGTAATTTTGTTGTTGTTGAGTTAGAAGGTTTGTGGAATTAAGACTCGCATCTGAATGTTGAGCGGATGCAATGTTAAGGAGTGGATTTATAGAGGTGCTGTCCTTTAGTCGAGACCATCCGACTCCTAATGAAAGCATGTTTATTGCATTGGCCTCTTCCAATCAGTCTGGACTGAATTCAAAGTCCCAATGTGGGTAAGAGTGTTACCATCTCGGCCAGGATAACACACCTGCTGAGCAAGGACATGAGAGAAGTTGAGAAAAATTGGTTTGGTAGTGAAGTATGGATTTGAAATTATGAGATATTTTTGTGGAAGAAGAGAACAAAAGGTGGAGGGAGTTCAGTTCCACAGTCTTGTGGCCGTTGGAAAGAAGGTTTGAAGGAGCAGTGGTGTTAAAGCACTAAAATTGATCTTGGTAATCCCCACAATAAGGAAAGAGCAGCTGTGGTTCCCAATACTGTTTGTTATTCAGCGAATCATGTTGCAAAGAGATCTGTGTAGAAATTGGGTGACAAACCAAGACTGTCTCAGCTGTTATGTTCTCCAAAGTCAAATGGGCCATAGATGCTCAAAGTCTATGTTCACGTGTGGAGGATGCATAGTAGCAGAGAACTTTCTTTGCCAGCAGATCTGGAAGCATATCTCAGTGCACGTTGGTATTTGGCGAGAGGTGTAGTATGGTGGGTTGGGGGAGACTTTGGAGAAGAAAAGTGATTTTCAGTAGTAAAACTTTTCTATTTTTTCAGCAAATTCCACTGTTAACCAGCACTCTTGCGGTTTGGATTAGCAGGGGTTCTTCCTTGAGGGAATTGGATGAGAGGAATCTTTGCGCCAAAATTAAAGATTAAATAATAAAGTGGAATCATAAAGACCTCATTAATATATGTAATACTTGAAAGAAAATCAACTCCATCCAAACTGTGGGGAAGCTAGAGCTGTAAATGTAATGTGTGTTGCGCAGATATTTTTGGTGGCTGGCAGTGGGAACATTGCAAGTCAGAGAGAGAGGTTAATGGCATAATAAAACCCAGATATTTTCCTGATGTGAAATAAGCACAGGAAGTTATATAAATTGAGATTAGTGAATTTATAAATCCTGTGAATGAGAAACCCTTTGACTCACAAATCAGTAACATATTTCGTCAACGCCTGGAAACCAATGGATGTGATAACAGAAGTCAAACATCATGGCATGGTTATTATGAATTTAAAATGCAAATATTTAATTTGTAGTCATTTGGTGGAAATATTTTAATAGTGCAGTCCAATCTAGTTGCTGTGCAACACTTGGTGTGAATCATTGCTGCATAGCTGAAAAATCCTATAAATAGTGTGGCTGAATAAAGCATGATTACTTTAAAGTGAAGGTTTCAGTATTCATTGTTTCAGATTATTCCATCACTGAGGACATATCCTTTTTTCACCCTTCCTCCTTTGGGAGTCCTCCTTTCTCCTTTGGGAGAGATTGGAAACTATGTACAAAATATTTAGATTCACTTAGAAAGGCTGCGTTGAGGCGTTTCATTTGGGTTCTCGAGGCACGGGTGACATTGATTCCCAGTTTGATATGTTTATACTCAAATAAGAGTGGACGACTGGAAAATCAGACAGCATATCTCATGAAACTCTAGTGTTTTCTTTTCAAAAATGTTAACCAGTTGCTCCAAAAGAGCACTGGAGCCTCTGTTGGAAAATTAGATTTTAAATCCTATTCTCTACTGGCAATGGATTCGATCATAGAACGTTACAGCACAGAAATAGACTGTTTGGCCCATAACGTTTGCACTGGTGTTTTCTCCACATGAGCTAACAAATAGAGTCACACTCTCTTGTTCGCTCCATATTATCGTTTAATATTCCCGATTATTAAACACGCATCAAATTCCCCTTTGAAAGAAGTTATGGACTCTGCTTCAACAAAGCTTCAACAATTTCCCATTTCAACCAGCCTCTACGTAACAATTTTTTCTCTTGGACAATCTTAAGTTTGTGCCTGCTCTTAATTGATTCATTGCCCAGTGGAGACAATCTATTACTGTTTGCCAATAGCTTGTATACCCTGTGTTTGGGCTTCCTTAGCTGTGAGCTGACCTTTCAAATGAAGCAATTCACAGTAGTGAAAGTTCTTCATATTCCTCATTATATCCAATGAGCTTAAACACTACTTATAACCCATAATAATGTCACAGCTGTAAGATAGTCTTGATGTGCATTGATTGTGTGAATGCTTAATGAGTTTCTGACTCAGACTATCCTGAAAGTGTGACTGAAAATGAGAATGTGTTTGTAACTGGTGCAAGTGATAATCTTATGAAGACGATAGGCAAAAGGCAGTTCTCGATTGGAGAATCCTAGCTGCAGTTATGCAGCAAGTGTTGATCCAGCATGCCTGCCCTCCCTCAGGGACTCCACCAAACTTAAGCGAACTCCGGGTATCATTCATTTGCTGCAGTAAACTTTGGAGACGAGTTTTCATTGAGGAAGATGAGCAAACAGTACAGATAACATCTCACAAAATCCAGATTAACTACAGTGCTTTCCTGGGGGTAATCCTTCAAAAAGAGATGTATAAATAATAATTTGGTCACTCAATCCCGACTGTTTATGGTATACTGTGGAGTCCTGTAGCGTAGTGGTTAGACCACTCGCAAGCGAGAGGCGAGAGGCCCTGGTTCGATTCCTGGTAGGGTGAAACGTTGGACCACATGCTTCTGTTTACCAAGCGGTGAGTAGGAACCCCCGGTTGTTAGTCAATTGGCAGGTTCAATTTCCGGGGGTAGTAATTCCTTCAAAAAAAAATAAACCAGTCACTCAACCCACGACTGTTTGTGGGACATTGCTGTGCGCAATTGACTGTTGCGTTTTCCCCTCAAAATATACAGTTAATTCACATTACAGTATATTATGTAGGGCGCTTTGAGACATCTCGAAGATGCGATAAGGCGCTATATCAAATGCGAGGATCATTATTATTATTAAACCTGCCTCATTCTTTTAATTGGAATCAATGAAAACAAACATGTGTCGAGTCAGTGCCTGATGTGGTGCTGTGCCATGCAGATCAGGAAGTTAGGTAGGATATGAGCTGAGTTAGCAGATCGTACCTCAGATGGCAGAAAAAAACACTGTAGTTTGCCTTAATGAGAATAGGCTTAGTAGAGAGGAAGGAGGAAGAGATTGGGGTTCCTGCTCCTGACCATTAAATAGTGACTCTTGCAAGAAAGATTTGTGCATGAACACTCCTTTAGTGCTACAGTGAACTCCTGTAGCACAGTGGTAAAGAAATATTATTATTAAATTTAAAATAGTTCAAAGTTGTGATTGTAGGATGGTAGGAGCCTGTAGCATTGTAGTTAAAGCACTTGCTTCACAAGCAAGAGGACCCAGGTTGGATTCCCGGGCAGTGTGATACCTTAGGCAAGTTTCCTTACTCCACACGCCTCTGCTTACCTAGCAGTAAGAAGGAACCCAGTTGTTAGATCTCTCTGGGGGTAAAAATCCCTACAAATAAATAAATAGTGTGGTCACTCAATCCACGACTGTTTGCGGGAAATTGCTGTGCACAATTGGATGCCGTTTATTGCCCACAAAATATAGTCAATTCACTTTGCAATATATTCAGTGAAGCGCTTTGAGACGTCTCAACGTTATAGTAAGGTGCTATATCAAATGCAAGGATTATTATATGGTATCATCCTCAGCTGTGATACTTCTATCACACAATTGTTGAACACTTTGGTCAACATAAGCGTCAAATGCCCATCTCCCCCTTTCTTGCTAGGATCCACTTACTTCTACAGATTGACTTCAAGATCCTAACTCTCATCTACAAATCCCCCATGCTCGCCCTCTCCGTTTGACAAATTGATGCATGTTTCTCACCCTTTTCGCCTCAACTATTGACAGTTATGCCTCTGGCCACTATACCACAACCCTCTGGAACTCCCTCCGAAAATCATCCCCAAAACACCTCCCTATCGGTCCTTAAAAGCATCTTTAAAATTCTCCCAAAAATCTATTTCTTCGGTCATGATTACAGTGACCATCTTCCTTCTACACACTCCCTCCCTGCTCGATAGCTGGTACCATTTCAGTAATTTTCTCAAGTCGTTTCTCTATGTGAAAAGCAATATATAAAGGCAAGTTGTTGTTGGTGTTTTGTTTGACAAACTGATCACTTGGCAACACCTGTAGAACTATCATTTCATGCCTTAGAGCCTTCAGGGGAGAAGATGATCAACAGCCGATCATAACCAGCTCACAATCATGTCCAGAATCTCAGGTTTCAAACTAAAGTAATGTGCCACTCAATCTACACGTGTGATTTATGCCATCTGTAGGATCATATATCTACCTGTATGATGTGTATACGAGCAAGGACTTATAGAGCTAAGAAAAAGTGGGAAATTGGTGTCTCCCTGACCTATTTTTCTTTCTGTACTGAAGTGGTTTAACAAAGACAATGGGGGAAGGGGGGAATTCATGCATACAATAATACTTGTGCCTCGTTTATCAGGAATAGCTGGCAGATTGTGATCTGCAATAGAATTTTTTTTCATATCAAAGGTCCTATGTAAATATAAGTCCTTGTTGGAGAGATAGCTACCAATGCTCGTTGCATGGATGTAAGTAAATTCAAATGAGAACTGTTCATAATAGGTCATATTGTGAACAAGACTGATGACCTCCTGATTGTCTCGCGCCAGCGCCTCAGCACCGCAGACTCTGGCAGCATCAACCTCCACGGTTGCTCACTACAACTCACCAAACCAGTCAGGAACCGAGGTGTCTTGTTCAACCCTCAACTGTCCTTTCTTCCCCACATTCAAGCCATGACCCGCTCTGCCTTCCCTCACCTCCATAACATCGCCCGACTCCGCCACTACCTCACCCCTCAGGCCCTGAAACTCTTGTTCATGCCTTCATCACCTCCAGGCTCAACTATGCAAACGCCCTGCTTGTCGGCCTTCCCAACTCCTCCCTCCACAGGCTGCAGATAATCCAGAGCTCTTGCAGCCCGTGTATTCTCCTGCACCAAACTCCGTGACCCCATCTCCCCCACTCTCACCTGACTCCACTGGCTCCCTATCCTTCAGAGGATCCAGTTCAAGATCCTGGTCCTCGCATACAAGGCCCTCCATGGCCTCGCCCCACCCTACCTCTACGACCTCCTAACCTCCTACCAACCCACTCGTTCCCTCTGCTCAGCCGGCTCTGGCCTGCTCCAGGTCCCCGACCCACCATTGACGGGAGAGCCTTCAGCCACTCTGCCCTCAAACTCTGGAATTCCATCCCCCAGTTGCTCTGCCTCGTCCCCTCCTTAGCCTCCTTCAAGTCCCGTCTCAAGACCCTCCTCTTCGACAGACCATGCCATCGGCCACCCCCCCCCCACCCCTCCTTTACCCCCGGCCCCCCCAACCCCAGCTCGGGTCTGAAATGCTGTACTCTGTCCAGCGCCTTGGGACGTCCTCCTGACGTGAAAGGCGCTATACAAATGTAATCGTGTTGTTGTTATCTTAATGTACCTCCCATGACATGTGGAGTGCTTTCACATGGTACTAGGTGACTGTAAATTTGGTATCTTCAAGATCAGTAAGATTTGTCAGATGGGGTAAGTAGAACTGGAACCGAGAGCTTACAGTGATTCATTTGTTTTGGCTCTGTTGTGAATGTCTTCTGTGCCATAATATTTGCTGCACAATTGTGGTTAGGCTGATGAATTGATGATGTGCCTTTATGGGCTGTTTGTATCTGACTCAATTCTTGCGGGTTGAAGCCAACAGTGTTAGTCTTGGGTTTGTTACTACTGCTGATAATAGCAGTCAAACTTTATTTCTCCCTTCTTGCAATTTTTCCCCCTTGGAAACTGTAATTAAATTGCAGAGATGTAGGGAACATTTATAAAGCTGGAATATATTACGTTTGAAGCTTGAACCAGGATGTGTCGTAAGGAAACTTTAGAAAACGATATGCAAGTAATTATACTTTTTATTTTAATATAAACAGAATTGAAATCATTTGCAATCTTGCTGTACATTTGATTGAGACTTTTAGTCTTGTCATTTCGTCATGCTGTCTGTCCTCAATTACAGTCCACTGTACTGTGCTTAATTGACAGCTGAGTTTTCAGCTGTTTTAGCTTCTTCTCGTATTACTGTCAGTTTTCCAGAGTTCTCCCTGTTCCCTCTTGTCCTGAGGATAATGACTGCTGGGTTACAATTCCAGGGTACTTGCAGGTTTCTAGTACTTTGCCCATGTTATCTTAGATAGTAAAATCCTGAGAGTCAGAGCCAAACCCAATACTGTTCTTGCCTAATGTACTATCTATCCAATGTGTTACTTGATAGCAATGTCAGGAGCAGCCATAGCTGATTGATTTATTTGATATATTTAATCCTTCTGAGCCTGAGAACACTGAGGTCAATTGTAGTCCTCCCATGTCCAAGATCATGTAACCTGTCATAGACCAAAGATTAATCTGGGAATCTAGTCTGTATGGCTTTAAAGTCATTGTGGGAGCAATATGAAAATATTTCATAACCAGAACAGGTTAGAAAATATGTAAATTTTAAGCCTTTGTATAAAAGAGCATGGTTATATGAAATCTTTTTTGAAGCATTCAAAAGAATGTTTCCTGTAGTGGTGATTATGAGCATCAGTCCTGACATTAAGACGCTTCTGAAAATGGTATTGTACTGCTGCCTTTGTAAAATTCCATCATTAGTGGAGGATTTCCAGCCAAGGCCACTTCGAAGTGGTGATCTTGCAGCAATAAAGAGGTTTGCTGACTGCACTGTAACTTGCTACTCGGCAACTGCAAACCTCTTTGTATTGCATTAGTGCAAGTTACAAAAGTGCACTCTCTATATTTAGATATATTGGTAGATTGTGAACCGAGCCACCCGGTAATGTGTCTGTTCAGACTGTGGCCGCAGCACATTGTTCAGGGGTGATGAATGGGCACCTGTATGTAACTTTGCTTCTATCTAAGAATTTATAGGTTATTCCTCCCCACCCCACCCACACACGTACACACACACTCATATAAAAAGAACACTGGCATGAGCATCCAATATAACCAGCCCCATCTTGAATGCTGCACTTGCCTTATGTAATACTGGCATCGTAAATATTGTGACGAGCACCAATCATTAGCAGTGATTCATGCAGTGCGTACAGAATAAACTCTGACCAGGAGTGGGTCCAAGGAAGTAGTGGAATTGGCTTTTTGTTGCAGATTCCCACTGCTGCAAGACCAAAGCAGGTTAATGAAAAGCCCAAAGATTGCCAGACCTCTGACGGTTTACGTCATGTATACAATCTACTGTTTTTGTTCTGTGCTCATGGTTTGCAGTTCAATGTTTTGTATTTCCTGTTGTGAGTGAATACTGTCGAACAGATAATTGGGTGTAACAGTGCCGTGACTTGGGTAAATTAGGTGGAGATTAGGGGTTTAAGACAGGGTGGTTAAATGAGGTGATGGATTTTGATAGGAATTGAAACTGTGTAATGCAGTCCTCCCTTGTACTGGCAAGCACTGTTCTGTTGCATTTTTGTGATAAACACATTTCTGCCTCCCTTCTGTCACACTTCTGCTACCAATTGCAGCATGTTACTACAAAATATTCTAGTGTTGGCCTCAGTTATGGTAATAGAATTTATGGCTGAATCAGTGAAGTAATGAAATAGTCCTACAGCTTAGTGGTTAGAGCACTCGTCTCGCAAGCGAGAGGACCTGGGTTTGATTCCCGGCAGGGCGAAATGTTGGGCAAGCTTCCTTACTCCACACGCCTCTGTTTACCTAGCGGTAAGTAGCAACCCGGTTGTTAGTCGATTGGTGGATCACATTTCTAGGGGTAATAATTCCTTCAAAATAAATAAAAATAATTTGGTCATTCAACCCACGACTGTGGGACACTGCTAAATGCATTTGGTTGCTACATTTCACCCACAAAATATAGTAAATTCACTTTACAGTATATTCTGTGAATCGCTTTGAGACATTTTGAAGAAGTGATAAAGGGTTGCTATATCAGATGCAAGGATTATAATGCATGCCTGTGCCCTCTTGGTTGACCGATGGATGACGTAAGAATGATGACAAAATGAGATAAATAAATTGGGAGGAATCCCATTCTATTGAATGTTGTAAGTGAGGGTGGTACTGTAGAGACAATGTCCTGTAGCCTTGAGGTCTAGGTGTGGTTTACTTGTTGTTATAGACAGCAATATGTGAGATGTCTGCTATTGCCTTATTTTTTGCAGTCTTTGCTATACCACACTAGTTTCATATGACGGTTTACAGCAAAATTCGTCTGCAAATACTACTGTGGAGGGGCTTCCATGATTCAATACAGGTTTGACTGAAATGACATTTTTGCATTTGACAATGATTCTGTGTAGTCTTAAGTTGGATTTCATTGAAACTATTTAAATCTGGAATATTTAACTTGGCCTTTTCCTCCATGCTTCAAGGTCCATCTCAAATCTTCCTCTTTGATTGCACTTTCACCATCTTTAGCCTTTCACTCCTGCACCCCCTTAGCCCCCACCCCCAGCTTGGGTGCAAATTTTAGACTATCGAGTGCCTTGGGATGTTCACCTGATGTGAAAGGCGCTATCTAAACAAAAGTTTGTATTTTATATCCTATGAAGCAAGCACTTTGAGGAGTCCTCCTGACTTGAAAGACACTATATCAAAAGGAAGGATTATTACTTATTATACAATCCAAATTTACATTTATATACCACCTTTCACTTCAGGGGGACGTCCCAAAGTGCTTGACACTGCTGGCTGTGGTAGAGAGCCGAGGGGAATATTTATCATTAAACAGATTTGTCTGGAAAGAAACTGTTCATTCAGTGTGATACTTGGATCTTTGCGAAGCATGTTTGTTTGCAACGAGAGGTGCTGACTTTCATATGCATACAGTAAAAATTTTTGCAAGGCCCAAAACGACTTCTTTGTAATCAGGGTCCAGAGATGTTTTCCCTTCAAACTCGTGTGATTAGATCTTACTTGTGTGAATTCTTGCTTTGAATCACCTATAAAAAAGATTTAATGCCATATTTTGTGTAAAAGTTAAATAGCAACCTAATAACTGTTTCAGGCTGCCATAGAACATGACTCCATCTACCCAATTTCCCCCAAGATCCCTTCAACACATATTCATTTCATACCTAATAACAGCAAATCCATTTAAATTCCAGGAACATATCCAGTTCTTTTTGACTCGAGTACTAGAAATTCTGGCCTAACACAATGTGTCCTGTCATGTGCGGGCGACTTATTAATCTTGCGGAGCTTCAGTCAAATACAATGAGCAGAATGTGTCTGAGACAGAAATGAACAGGAATATTGCCAAATCTTGACATTGTTTAAATACGAGAATAATTGATCTCCCAAAAGCAAATATGTGTAAAATGCTCAGTGTTGATGACCTGACAAACACAGATTATTTGTCAGGTCATCAACACGGAAGCACAGGAGCAGCACATTTGACCACACAGCTGAGCCCGTTATTCTGGTCCATTTCATTAATATAAATTACAAACAAAAAAAAATGGCAAGTTCAGCTGCTCAATTTGATAATTGTAAATTATATATTAACAGATATAAGCAGTTTTAACAGATATTTCATTCGATTTTGCTTTTTTAATTATTTTGTAGTGCACAGAAATTAACATGAGTAATTTCTGTAATATTATTTCTGTTTCTTTGCCAGTTTTTTCCAGCCTCCTCTGAAGTTGTTTTGCATTTTCTTCCCTTAATTTCCTGAAAGGATATTGTTTCATTAGCATGTTAATAATGATAATTATTGTCCTGGTAATCAATAAAGTGCTTATACTGCACTTCATAAGATTTACTGTGCAGTGTCTGTGTATTTATCAATGAACATGGCTATCAATTTGATCGCATCAATGTCCCATAAACAGCCAAGAACAACAGCAAAGTTACATTTATATAGCACCTTTCATATCCTAAGAGCTGGACAGTTCTTATACCTGAGCTGAGGGTGGGAGCAGAGGGTGTGGGAGGGGGGAAGATGACTGAAGGTGTGGTCAAAGAGGAGGTTTTTGAGGTGGACCTTGAAGGAGGCGAGGGAAGGGGTGAGGCAAAGGGACTTGGATTCAGTTCTAGAGAGCGGGAGCAGAAGCACTGCAAGCCCGACTGCTGATGGAGATGTGAAGCAGGCCAGTGCCCACTGAGCAAAGGGAGCGGGTGAGTTTGTACAGTTTGAGAAGGTCACAGAGGGAGGGTGGTGCAAGACTATTGAGGGATTTAAAGGTTAGGACGAGGATCTTGAACTCTTATCGGCTGGGAGATGGGGAGCCAGGGAGATACGCGGGTGATAGGCTCGTAGAACCCAGGGCTGGAAAGGACAAGGGCTACAGAGTTCTGGATAGTCTGCAGCCCTTCAGCGGTAATAGTCAGCCCGTCTGCTGAGCAGAGATGGATGTGAATTAGGGTCTCGGTAACCCTCGAGGGGAGAAGTAGTGGCCGAGGCAGGTAATGTTACAGAGGTTTGGGAAAGCTGAGTGAGGTTTAGAGGACTGTTGGGATTCGAACCAAGACACAGAGGTTCCGCAATGGCTCCGCGAGGTGGAGTGTGTGTCCATGTCGATTGATGCTGTCAGAGCCTGAGGTGAGAAGGTGCTGACAGGAGCCAAGCAGACCCAGACAGACCACTGCGTTTCAGTGATGTGTGGAAAAAATCACAAGAAGCACTTCTGATGACGCTTGCTTCACAAAAGTGCCTTTTGTGACACAGAGTAACTGTGCTTCCTACACACACTGCACATGCTACAACATAGAGGAAGTGATGTACGTGACGATTGACTACACAGAGGGCGGCTATTTTTTCAGCACGGGAGTACAGCTGATCAGTGCCAGAAGCCCTGACTCAGATCAGCACAGAGCAGGGATCAAGCCTGGGACAACATGGGGATTAAATCAAAGAATATTCAGGGCAATTTGTGTGTTTCAACTGCTCTGAATATTCTTTAATATAATTCCCATGTTATGAATAATAGTGGCAGCTCCCAAGTGCTCTAGCAGCATGATCACCGCGTGGCCACCAATGAAAGCGCTCACAACGTAAGCAGCGTTCTCTCCAGGGACCCATCTGTATTTCATAAAGTCATGAGATTTGGGGGCTCCGATGAGATTTCAGGAGACCCTAATGCATGAGTGCAATGTTTTCATTTCCCATACCCGATACCGTTGTGGCCTTTTTGAGTGAGATTGTGAGTCACGCGCATTAAAACCTGTATTGAGACTCCTCCTGACTAACTTCAGATTAGGCTCTTTCAACCGTGGAGCAACCTTTGTGCTGTCAATCTGAGTTGGATTCAAGACATGTTTTCCTAGGTAAAAAGGCACCTTGTTAATACAATACAAATATGGGGAAATTAGCGTAAAAGCATTTCCTATCCCAAAAATAGAGAAAGAAATAATGAAACATTGAAGAAATGTCTGGGCTTGCACGTGGGTGACGTATTTGAAATTGCATATCGTAAAAATCCTTACATTTCATACATTGCCTTATGTCAGAGAACTTCACAGGATACACTGTAAACTGGTATGATTATGTTTTGTAGGTGAATTTGTTGCCGTGTTACACAAACAGCCATGAAGTTAGTGACCAGGGAAATACCTTTTTTTAATAGTGGATGCAGTGGGATCTTTACATCCATTTGGACAGTAAAAAGAAAATGTTCTTCTGATGTCCTGGTCAACAATGCCCCAAATAAATGTAGTTATTCACTTTACGGCTGTTTGTGGGACATTGCTTTGTGCAAATTGGTTGCTGCTTCACCCACAAAACATTCAATTTGAAACGCTTTGAGACGTCCTCCTGACGTGAAAGGTGCTATACCAATGTAACGTAATAATTAATATTGTTATTATCTTCTAGTAAAGTTTGATCGAACATGCACAGCAAGCATGTATTTAATAATAATAATAATAATAATAATAATAATCCTTGCATTTGATATAGCGCTTTTCACGTCGGGAGGACGTCCCAAAGCGCTTCACAGAACACACTGTAAAGTGAATTGACTGTATATTTGTGGGCGAACGCGGCAGCCAATTGCGCACAGCAATGTCCCACAAACAGTCGTGGATTGAAAATGACCAATTTATTATTGTTTTGGTTTTGGAGGGATTATTATTAGGCGTGTGGAGTAAGGAAACTTGCCCAAGGTTTCGCCCTGCCGGGAATTGAACTCAGGTCTCTAGCTTGCAAAGCGAGTGCTCAACCACTGAGCTACAGGACTCCAACTTGCAGCATTTGAATATTTGGTGCTTCTCTTATTTGTAGATGTATTTTAAACCTTTGTCAGCATGGTCCCTATTTACATTCTCGTGCTCTTTAGCCACCTGGCGGACCAGGTGCCCGGTCTCTGTGATTACTTTTTTTTATTTTAGGTCTGGGCCTCTACAATCTGTCAATATCCATAAAAATGGCAGTAATGCTGTAATTAAAATGGTTTAGCTGAGGTGTGCATTGTTGCTGTCAGGACAAGTAGATAGGAATGCAAATGCAACACAGATAGCCTGGGACTTGAATGATTTGAGAAATCCACTTGGGGTTCGGTCTGTATCATGTAGAGCTTTTGTCATTTTCAGTACAGTGAGAAAAAGATTGGTCATAGCGTTCATTTAGGGATCTGATGAAACTATTTACCAGGCTCTTTCTTTTGCTCCTGCGCATAGTTAAATACAATGCCATTAATCTTGTCAATCTTAATACTATATCTCATTTGAATTGATGTTATGGGTGGTTTTGAAGTTTTATATTAGTTTTGACAGTTTTGTTTTAGAGCTGACTTAAAATAGTTTTTTTTCTTTGTATTTTCTGCAGAGCAAAACCATTTCTTATCAGATGTATTGAATTCTTCAAAACAGATTCTGCTACCCAATATTCTGTTCCCTAAAAAAATATAAAGAAATACTATATTTAGCTTGAAACAATCATATTTTCAATGAAGTAAAAATGTTTACCCTTTAAGGGTCTGACTTCTTTTCTCTAACGTTTTCTGCATCTCTGCCACTGTCACTCTCATTCTATTTACATCTTTGCCAGTGTGTGCATCGGTCTCTGTCTGTATATATCATTTTCTCTCTGTATATATAACACTTTCTCTGAGTCTAAACCTACATCATATAAAAGTATAAATACTTAGCCATTGTGCTCTATAAACAAATCCAGTGTTAATGCATGAAGCTGCATCCATGCACTCTGGTTATTGGGCCCATGTATAATCACAGTGTGTGAGCAAATTAATAATCATAATAATCCTTGCATTTGGTATACCTCCTTTCATGCCAGGGGATGTTCCCAATGTGCATCACAGAATTTACTGTGAATTGGAGTGCCTGTGTAAATGTGGACAAACTTCTCTTGTAATCTCATGTGCAACTTTGCATAGACGAACTGGAATTTTTGGTGGCATGTCCACTTTGACATAAGAGCCTGATGTGGCTAAGCAGACATGTAGATAGTTGTTGTGCAGATACGTCTCATTGTTTCTTTATTTGACCCCTCTCTGTTTTTTCTCTCTCTCACATTCTAACCCTACACTGTTCTCAGTAGTACAGTAAAACTCACATAATTCTTAACTTTATAATCGCTCAAGTCATACATGAACCTGCGTCCCATTCATTTTCCTATCAAAACCACTTAGATTTCTTTGCACCAATTGTATTTGATAAGCTAATCATCTCCTGACTCGTAACACACCCTATTTTTTAGGCCATAACAATAGTGCCGTGAGATCTTTCATATAATGCAGTTTGCACTTTCATGTCAGGAAGATTGCCCAAAGCTATTGAACGTTTATAAGGACAGGCTGTTGGAATCTTGTTTGGGGTCTCATCTGAAATACGACACATTTGACAAAGTACAGCATTGTATTAGAGCACCGACCTAAACTATGAGCTCAAAGTCCCGAATTTGGGTCTTGAACCTAAAAGGGTCTGTTTCAGAGGCATAAATGCTGCCAAATGAGCCAAGCTAACCCTAACCTGTTTTAAATAAAAATAAACACAGTTGTGCTAACATCACATATAAATCACGCATATGCATACAACTTTTTCTCCCAGACAGCATAGCCTGAGTTTACTTAATGTCCATTTTTCTGAAGCAGAAGTAAAGCAAGATAAACCTAGAAATGTAAGGCTCCATTGATTCTAAAGCAACTCTGATTTTGGAGATTTTTAAAAAAACTGTGCCTTATATTTCATGTGATGTAAAAGCTTCACTTGTCCTTGCTCAGTATGTTTTTATATGACATTACCAGTGTTTCTTTTAATAATACAATGCAGTGATACCTCTATTATATGCACTTGTAATTATTCATTGGGGGGAAGGTGGGTCAAAAGTTCACAGTATAAGTATCAATGAATAAAGCTTTTGCGTCCATTTGATCTCATCCAAAATACTCACCCTACCATCATCTCATAAACGTAGAACCAATTATATCTTCCCTATTTGGGACCCATTGTGGATAAGCAATCAGCACAGATAGATAAATATAATGCAAAATAGAAATTGGCTATAGAGATAACTTAAAAAAACTGTTCTCTCGGAATTGTAGAACCAGAATACGCAAGCCCTTTTCTCTCTGCCACTCTCTCTCTAACCCTTTTTATTCATCACTCATTCTTTCTGAATATCTCTCTCATTTCTATATTTCCCCGACTCTCTCTCCCTTTCTATAACTTTCTCTTTCCCTTTCTATGTACATGCACAGGAAGTTCCTAGGACTTCAACAACAACAACTTGCATTTATACAGCGCCCTTCACGAAGGGCAGCTTCCTGGAGTGCTTTNAAAAAAAACTTGCATTATATTTCATATATAACTGTTCCGGACTTGCCATTCAACTACATTGTGAAGCCAATTCTCAAGTGCACAAGTGGATTTACTTTTTGCAGCTTTTAAGTCCACTTCTGTATTGGAGCCTGGTGCAGATGTGCAGATACAGTGGAACCCTGTTCTAACACTCTTTGTTATAATTCAGGTTCATTGATAGCGCGATCGGGCTGTGCACCCTGACATTTACTTACCAAAAACATCCAGCAGGCAGGAAGTGAATGATGGCAGCAATCTGCTGACCTATAAATCTGTCACTTCTTAGCATGGGAAACCCAGGTGTGCAATGAATGCAGAAATGCTGATCAGTAATTTCCTCCCCCCCCCACCCCCCGGTTATAACACTGTTTGGGATTTAGTGGATCCAAAATACCTTGATATACCAGGGCCATACTTTATTCTAGTTGGTGTGTACTGTGAATCTATTGTACAGCATTAGGTGATTTCTCAAATGAGTTCAGTGTCACGGCCTTTACCATCCATGTTTTCTGGTAACCTGTTCCGGCTATCAATCATCGTTTATAATGACAAACAGTAAACCTCTGGTTTACCAGACTCCAGGTATCTGGAATTATAATAATAGTCCTTGCATTTGATATAGCGCCTTATCACATCTTCGTCAAGGCACTTCACTGTAAAATGAATGGACTATATATTTTGTGGGTGAAACACCAACAATCCTAGTCAGGCCAGGTTTGAAAAAAAATTCCACTGGCCCACAGGTAGACTCCCAACAGCCCAACTCTTCTAGCACGTGCCAACGCCATGCTGAGCAGCCCACAGCCTCTCACACTACTAAAATCTTCCGGGGCTGCATATGCTTTTTTTTCATCTCACGGCATTGAAATGACACTTAGTCGGAAATTCTGACTCTCCGGTTTATCCGTATTTCCTTGTGAGTCTTGGTGTACCTGAAAGCATTGTTGCCTCCTCTATAACACTCAAAGTCCCCACTGAGGCATGCCTAGTTTATCTAATCATTTTTCAGAGTTCATCCCTGTAAATACTGGGGTGGTCTCCTTACAGCACATAATCAAGGTTTTACTGTACTGGACACCTTAATCCCTGTCAGTGAATACGCTTGACTTCATATTGGGTCGATAAAAGGCTTTGCTAATTGAAATTCAAAATTGATCTTGAACCATTCATCAGTGCTGTTTTTTAAAAAAAAACTCTTAGGCCTGTGGCAAAGCTTTGAAACCAGATTGTGGTTTACTATAATTTTAGTGTAATACAGTTCCCACGTGCACTAGCTGTCTTGCCAATTCTGCACCCAAAGTGGATGTTTAGACAGTGAGGGTCAGCGAGTCATTTCTCATGGTTGTCGATGGGGATGGAGGGGCAAGCAACTTTGTAGCCAAACTCGATCCTGTAACCTCATCACTTTCTACCACAGATTACTCAATAGTGATCCTTATTTATACACAAACACGCACAAGTCTTCAGATCCTGAAGGCAATTAACTGTATTGTTCTTAGGATGTATTGTCATCCCGATTGAGATCATTGTTTTAAAACAGTGCCAGAACCTTCCTGGTCTGTAAAGCTTAATACAACAACAGAACACTTCATCATCATTGTTGTATTAAGCTTTACATATATACATTTATATATACATGTATATAGGAGGTAATAATGATTTGGTCACTCAATCCACGACTGTTTGTGGGACACTGCTGTGCGCAATTGGCTGCCATGTTTCGCCCACAAAATATACTGTCAATTCAGTTTACAGTATATTCTGTGAAGCTCTTTGAGACGTCTAGAAGACGCTATATCAAATGT
Organism: Callorhinchus milii; assembly: GCF_018977255.1. Taxonomy (NCBI): domain Eukaryota; kingdom Metazoa; phylum Chordata; class Chondrichthyes; order Chimaeriformes; family Callorhinchidae; genus Callorhinchus; species Callorhinchus milii. The sequence goes on from NW_024704743.1 coordinate 44,466,702, forward strand.
AAGGATCATTATTACAGCGCCCTTTATGAAGGGCAGCGTCTCAGAGCGATTATACCATACTGTGTGTTGCTATAGATGTGAATTAAGATCAGTGATCGTTTATGCAAAGACTTTACGTTCACTTTATGAACAGAACGTTCTACAGATTTGACAAATCAACTGAAATCAACAGGATTCTCAAATAATTATCTTTCCTCTTGTTCTGATTACTTAGAAGGCTGTGCAGTACAAATGTGATTTTTCCAGAGCTTGAACAGTGAGATAGAAAGCTTTGTGTGAATGCAAATTAACTGTGGTGTATTCCTAGACACGTACAGGATAGAAATGTGCCTTTATCAGGTACACATTCCAGTCTATATAGCTGGAACATCACTTATTTGTACCTGTTCCTGTTTTGAGCCTTTTCTATAAATTCTGCCTCGTTAAAGCTCTTGCGCTTTGCAATCTGTTGTTCATTCTCTACAGTTGTTCTCTAACAAATTCTCACTGCTGTTGTTTGTTTCTAGGAACACTCTAGAAATTTCCATGCACTATAGTTGCCTAAAGCAAATGCTTTGATTGACCGTTTGTGCAGTGTGAATGACCAAGGCAATTCACATTTTTTTCAGCTGGAGAAGTTTATGAGCCATTGAGTGTCAGGGAGTGAAGAGGAATGAGAATGAACAAATGAGTGAAGTGGGGTCCTGAAATTACAATTAAAATTGGCAAAACTTGTTGTTTAACCTATTCAGGCAATTTCCTACATCTCATGTTATGACACTTACGATGCTATTTATGTTTAAACGCCTTTACGAAAATTTCAGTTTTTAAAAAAAAATAAAGCCTGCTTTTCGTTTTAAGAAAATGGTTGGGTTTCCCACTAGTATGATCTGTACTTGCCAGTTTTTCAATTGAATCTGTGGAATGAAATGTCAGCCTGGCTCAGTTGGTAGTACTCTCAACTTTGAGTTAGAAAGTTATGGGGGTCGGTACCTCGAATATTCTAGGGTGACACTACACTGCATTACTGGGAGTGTGTTTCATTGTTAGAGGTGCTGTCCTTCGGATGAGATGTTAAGTCAAGGTCCCTTCTGACTATACTGATGGATATTAAAGATCTCATAATACTATTTGAAAAGAAAAGGGAAACTTTCCTAAAGTCCTAGCAAATAATCTCCCAGGTGAAATCAGTGTTCACTTCATGCCTATTTGTGGGATATTGCTCTGTGCAAATTGGCTGCCATATTCATGCACCAAATACACAGTCACTACACTTTACAGTAAATGGAGGGCTTTAAGATGTCCTCCTGATGTGAAAGACCATATAAAATGTTCATATATTAATCCTTGCACTTGATATATAGTGCCTTATCATGTCGTTGAGGCATCTCATATCTCACAGGAATTACTGTAAAGTATAGTAACTGTATTTGTAGACAAATCCGGCAGCCAATTTGTGCACAGTGTTTTTTTTAATAATAATGTAATCATTTTGACTTTAAATGGAGAAGTGGATAGTAAAGCAGCAGTGTGGAGTAGATGTAGCTTTCAAATGCCCCTGTGCTCTTGTCTCTGTATTGTAGCTGGAACAACAGGAAGAAGCAGCCACTTTGCTGGCATTTATAGGGAACCAGCTCTTTCATTTTCCCCTTTCTGTTAGAAAGTATATTCATTCATTTAAAAAACAATTGATAGAAATACTAATAACAGCTTCTCCGTCAGGGTCAGAAATCCATAAGTTTGTTAGTAAGAAGTATTCATTTTGATGATAATCATCATGATAATATTTCTTCCCCAGCCTTCAAAACCCAAATAAAAATGTAGCTCTTTGACCTTAGCTTGGGTACAAACTACTAACTTCCCATTCCTTTCTCTTCTGCTCACCTTTGTTGAAGCGAGGCGATGATGGACTTCCTTAAGTCCAAAATTGTTAGGATCCACTCTGTTGCCTCTGCCATTCCTCTGTGTGATGGGAAGCCAGTGGAGTCAAGCAAGGATGGGGGTGATAGGGTCACAGAGCCTGGTGTGGGAGAGGACACGGGCTGCAGAGTTCTGGATGATCTGCAGCCTATGGAGGGAGGAGTTGGGGAGGCCGACAAGCAAGAAGTTTACATAGTCAAGCGTGGATGTTATGAATGTGTGTATGAGGGTTTCGGGGGCCTGCGGTGTGAGACAGTGGCAGAGTCAGGCAAGGTTGCGGAGGTGGGGGAAGGCAGAGCGGATCAAGGTACAGATGTGGGGTAGAAAGGATAGTTGAGGATCAAACAAGGTGCCAAGGGTCCGGACTGGTTTAGTGAGATGGAGTGTGCATCCACTTGGCCCTCACTTCTTCTGAAACCAACCCCAGCTCAGGTGCAAAACCTCAACTATCCAGCACCTTTGGGAGGTCCTCCCAATGTGAAAGGTGCTATAGAAATGCAATTTGTTGTTGTTAAGTTGCTGCTGAAGCGCTTTGAGATGTTCGTTGTATGTTAAAGATGCTAAAATGGGTTGTTACGCCTCTCAATTGAGGTAAGCTATGGCAAAGGCTTGCCATTCTCCCTCTTCATTTCCAGGAAAAAAGAAGCCCTCCTTTAATTCTCTCACTGTTTGCTAATGTTTAAAATTAGTGAGTTTGTGGCTCCTGACATTATGGGGTTGAAGGGTGCTCTGATTTACTGATGAGCACTTCGAGATCTCAGTCATCAGGTTAATGGAGAAAAGCGTCTTCATCAGAAGATCATGTACAGCCCATTAGACAATTGGACTGCATCAGCACTACCACTGTCCCACTCAGCTTGCATATATATTTGATGAAATGCCATAAAAAAGATTTATTGGAAGGAAAGTGATTTATTTCCACACCTTTGGGTTTAAATAAATGAAAGAGGCAGTGGTGTATTTGTCACCATAGGTAATTCGAGCTGCTAATATAATGGCTTTTGAATTTCATTAAGCCCTGTTCTAAAGACTGAACTGAATATCGGCATTTTCATCCAATTTAGCACAAGTATCCAGGTTTCAGTGGTTCACTTTTCTAACAAAGGTCTAGCAAAATTGACTCTTATTAGACTCAAGTCTACCATTGTCATGTCAATCTTCCTCTGTCCTGCCTGTTTAAAATTGTATTATTTAGCGCTCTTTATCGGCTTGCAATCTGTACAGTGTGTGTGTTGTGTGTGGCGGGGAGGAGGGGGGCAAAGATGGAGAAATAGTAATCATTGCCAAAGAATACTGGCTCATTTGGAGCATAAACACTGGCATAGACCATTTGGGCCGAATGGCCTGTTTCTGTGCTGTATATTCTAATGTATTCTAATATTTTGCATCTTTTGAACTGGGTGCTTTAATTCTGCTCCACAGCATGCTAGCATAACGGCTGTAGTATTCTGTAATTAGTAATTCTGCTTTCCTGTACAGATTGCAAGTCTAAAAAGGTCATTTGAACCCATAGGAATGGTAACCATCAGGTGTTTAGTTGTAAATGTTTTTTTCAAGTGTTACTTTTTTCCTGTTCTTCCCTCATTTCTTCCCTTGCTCAACTCTCTCCCTATCTGACACAAACACTGGTGTGTAACCCTTTGTTTGCCCACAAAACAAACAGCACTTTCCAGTATATCCTGTGAAGGCCTTTGGGGCATCTTACTGACATGATGGTATTGTATCAAATGTAAGGATTATTATTATCACTATTATTTTACCTCCCAACTTGACTTCTTGAAGGCACTCTTCCCTGTTTGCTTCTTCTTGCGCTTAGTGCCCGACACGGTCTCTGAAGCGCTTCAGGAAGTTATCTTGAGTGAAGAGCGCTAAATAAATGCAAATTGTTTCCTGAAGTCATTGCCTGCTACAATATGGCTGCATGGACATCAATGACAATCCTCCTCAGGCAGTACTTCATTGCATTGTCATTGTGTGAGCTGAGACAATGAGATGGTGAATGCTCTCAGTCTGTTTGATTGGGGGAGGGATAGGCTTCACAATTGAACCAGATTCTTTACAGCAAGGTCACAGAGGAGGGATCCCTGAGACCGAGGAGCTTATAGCCAGGTCATGCCTATATTGCTCCATTTTGCTCCACGTCTCACCAGTTCTGGCCGGGCTCCACTGGCTCCCCATCACCGAACGGTTCGACTTCATGATCCTCACTCTCGTGTTCAAATCCATTCGCTCTCTGGGACCTCCCTACCTCTCTGACCTCCTCACTCCCCAATCCACCACCCGGCACCTCCGCTCGACTGGCACCGGCCTCCTGCTCGTCCCTTGCATCCTCCGCCCCACCATCGGAGGTGCTTTCAGCCACTATGCCCCAAAACTCTGGAACACTCTCCCTCAATCCCGCCGCCTTGTCCCCTCTCTCCCCTCTTTCAAGTCCTGCCTGAAAACTTTCCTCTTTGACTGTGCTTGCAGCCACCTCTCCACTCCCCCGCTCCGCCATTGTTAGCGCTCTGAGACGCTGCCCTGGATGGAGGGCACTATATAAGTGCAAGTTGTTGTTGCTCGAGCAAATGACTTTAGCAGTGACCAGAATTTCAATCAAAGAACTTTAGTCGATTAATATTTTCTACTGCCAATTTTTCCCCTCCCTACTCTACTCACTTTACCATCCTACCCTCTGCCTGGTGGGCACTGACCTGCTCCAGATCCCCCCATCCTGCCCGCAACCGTTGGTGGTTGAGCCTTCAGCCTCTCTGCTCCCACCCTCTGGAACTCCATTGCACAGTCCCTTCACCTCGCTTCCTCCCTTGCCTCCTTCAAGACCCATCTCAAGACCCTCCTCTGAGCCTCCATTTACCCTCCCGGCTGGCCCTCCACCCATCCTGATAACCCCCCCAGCTCGGGATCCAACTGTCTGCCTATCCAGCGCCTTGGGACCTCCTCTCGACGTGAAAGGCACTGTACAAATGTAATTTTGTTGTTGTTGACCCAGATTCAAGCCTCTCACCTTCTTATCTGCTCTAGTCTGAATGCCTTAATAGTTATCACTAGTCCATTTGGGAGGGAGTTCTGCATTTTATATATTTTTGAAGCATGTTTATCCAAAATTAAACAATGTGCTCCATTGCACCAAGAGTACCCAGAGTATCTTGATTGGGAATGATAATCGCAAAATCCATGACAAAACATCATTCAGCTTTGATAGTTAAGGTCAATATGGAAAAAATGTGCGGTGGGGGAGTGGGGGGTGGACGGGGAGAGAAAGAAAATCTTAATTATAGTCCTGCTTTGTCAACACTGATGCTAATAGGGTACAAACTGTGAATAGTGCTGACTCAGAACTTGGGTCCACACCAGCACAGCTGTATAAACCGCTACATAAAGATCAATTATCACACTGTAAGTGGGAAGGAAAGAAAATGAACCTAAGCCTAATGTAAATTCATTCTACATAACTAACCCTAATATAAATTCATTAACTCTCAGTTCAGTCGCAGCAAAGAAACAGATTGTATAAATGTGAGGAAACAAATCTATTTGGAACTTTTGCCTACAAAATACACTGTGAATCCACTTTGCAGTATATCCTGTGAAGCGCTTTGAGACATCTCGATGACGTGATAAGGCGCTATATCAAATGCAACGATTATTATATAACTTCACACCTGATTTATTTTTACAAAAGAAGAAAAATATACCTGGAAATTAGAGAAGGGAAGGTTTTCCATATCTGTATAAACTTCAAAAGCCTTTGGTAATGGCATTGGGGTGGAGGTGCATAGCATGCTCTATCAAGCTCATTCTCAACTATGAATCTAATAATAATAATTTGAAATGGTGTTTTTCACATCAGAAGGACATCTCAAAGTGCTTCACAGGATTTTATTGCAAATTATAGTGACTGTATTTTGTAATCTGTATGTTTTTCATCTCTAACAGCAGTGATTCTCTTTAATGCTTAATTGTTAAGAGTCCCTTTTCTAAGAGGGCTTAAGGAACAGTGATGTGAGTAGAATTACTTTGTTTTGTTGAAAATATATATTTATTTATAAATAACATGTAGTACAACAAATCCAAAACAAACACATCTTCTGTTACAATTTTTCCCTTCCTCAGGAGACAATTTTTTTTCGTTGTTTACCGCACATAGATTGTGCACACGTTTTTTGGGACTTTCCCTTTAACACAGTCGGGAGTCACCCCTGTGTACACAACATCCATGTGCATGCCCGCACACACCCTGAGAAGGGCCACTTGCCACTTTGGGGAGGCACTCTGTGATATGCACCGTATGCGCACGTGTGTAGAATTACATTCATTGTGACTTGTGGTCTATAATCCCAATGGCTGCAACACAACAGAAACAGACTGTCTGTCTTGAAATAACAGTGCATTTTATATGAATTGCCACAACTCTTTACAACTGGCAATCTTGTGACTCCTGACAGCATGCACTGAGTGACTTGGACAATTGTAGACCTTAGGAAGGAAGTCAGTGTTCAAATATAGTAAACCATTTGTGGGAATGTGAAACGATTAATCTAGAGGTACAATGTTTGGAATGTCTCCGGCTAGATTTTACAGTGGCCACTCCCTTTATTGTAATCCTCTTGATTTTGGTTTAGGTCCAATTAGGGCTGTGCTGGCACAATTCTGGCTTTGCTGATAGAATCGCACATCACTATTCATTTAAATAAAGGCCTCGGCTCTGCATTAGTGACTAGTGATACCATCTTGGACCTGAGCCTGTTTTTCCTGAAAGTACTTGTAAATGGAGGACTGGGATAGGCTTCCTGCGGCATCATTTCCAGATCCTGGAGACACGGAAAGGGCTTCAGCATCTGTTGTAGGAGGTTGTGCTTCTTTGGATAACTTGCCCGGCCTGCAGTTGCTGTGGGCTCCACTTGGAATCGTAGAATCCTACAGCACAGAAGGAGGCTATTTCGGCCCATGGTGCCTGTGCTGGCTCTTTGAAAGGGCTATCCAATTAGTCTCCCATAGCTTTTTCCCCATAGCTTTGCAAGAGCAGCAAGTGCCATGTTGGTTACTTTATTAAAACGTCACGTTATCGATTTGGAAAGCGCTTAAAGTGAAATTGCTGTTTCTCCACAACACAGGAGCAGTGTGCCATTGGCTCCAGCTACCAACTGGCCATTCTTCATCTGTGGCTTAGACACTCAGTGTCAGCAGTTATTGCAACATGGAAGTCATTGAAGCTGACCCCAATCCTCTCTTTCCCCAATTCTATTGTGCCCATCTCTCCCCTCGGGCTCCCAGCATCCACTTTTACCATATCCAGACTTGACTATGCCAATGCTTTGCTCATTAAGATCCCATGACATGATACAAAAAGAGAGGAGTTTTTGTGGTGCTCTGGTCAATACTCCTCTTGACATCATGACAGCTGTTTTTGAGAATTTGCTATGTGCAAATCGGTGGCTACCGTGTTTGCCGAGAAATGCCTACCCTTACAAATACACTTGATAGCAATTACTTTTGAAGTACTTTGAGATACTTCAGTGTTATAGGTGTCATACCAAATGTAAGGACTTTTGTTATTATCAAGGTCAATTATAGTTCACCAACTGCTGTTAGCTGAGATCAGCTAACTTACCACAGAACAGGAATTAATAAAAACAAACTTATGGTCACAGTGGTCTAGTGCTACATTGAGTGTCACCTTTCTCCCCTATGCCATTAGGGGAAGCTTGGTCAACAGTTTAATGTGCTTCCTGTTAAATCATGCCATTTTTAAAAAAAAAGTTGATATGTGTACATTTTTGCAACTGCAGTTTGAGTGGTAAATTATATATTTCACAACTATAGGTTAACATCAATCAGTAGGCTCGCGAGCAATTGAAATTTAAACTTATTTCTGATTCTAATCCACCGTCTATCCAAATATAAATGTGGATATTTTCATAGAACATTTATTTCTTGTTCTTTTGTGTTGCTGTGCATCTTCAGGTTATTGTTAATATAGTACACCATAAAGTAGTGACTTAAATAATGTGTTAGCCAGTGATTTGTAAGTACTATATATAATATATTATATGTATTATATATATAAATATGTATTATATATATAAATATATGCCAACTGTATGTGTTACCACATTCAGGAAACAAATTATATGTGGTTTTAACAGACTACATATAAACACTTTGTGTTTGTCTGTATATATAAATGTACAGTCAGAAGAATTTTAGTTTGGGTTAAGAGTCTAGTAATTACTGTGGACCAGTAAGTTTATTTGCTGTTCCTTTAGTTTAGTGGCATTAATTTTAAGCTTGTGTATAATGTTTATGTGTTTTTTGAAATCTTTTACTGGGGAGGAGTAGGACTGCCAGTGTGATTGTACATTGCTCCTCCACCGTGCTGTGTTATGGGTACTCAACACGCTCAGGTGTTTTGTAGAGGTCAGGTGCCTGACTATTGGGAGTGAGATAAAATGGGCAGGAATATCCCCATTTTAATGGTCCTCCTAGAGATTGGTTTTAAATGATCTATTTGGATACTGTTGGTGTAAGTCACTGAATCAATGAAACGGTGTATGGGCTGCCAGGGGAACCTGTCACCATCCAGCAGTGAGTTCATCATCTGCTTCAGCCTCGATAGTCTGAATGTAGTGAAACCCAATGATTTCAGCACGGATCGCACAAGCACAGTTTAACATCAGCAAAACTGCTTTTCTACTTCGCTCCCTCCGATGCCTTCTTGCCTCTAGCTCTGATTAAATTAAACTCTGCTCTCTGCACTTCACTGAGCCAGTGCACAATCTTGGCATTGTATTAGAGCCTCCTTATTTGCATCGATCCCTAGCCAATCTCTTCATGTTTGCCATATTGCCTGCCTCCCTATTTCGCACCTTCATTACCTCTGGACTTGATTTCTCCTTTGCCCTCAACTGTCCACAACTTCTAGTCCATCTAAGTTCAGCCACTCGCATTCTTATTCAGACAATAATAACTCAGACAATAACCACTCGTATTCTTACTCAGACAAAGCTTCACATACCTATTAGCGCTGTTCTCACTACTCCCTGGCTCCTTGGAGACAGCTTCAAGATCCTCACATTCACCTAGAAATTCCTGGATGCTCTCACGTTTCCCTGCTTTGGAGACCTCCTGCAGGCTTGGTCTCCTGCTTTGTCTCCTCTGCTCAACAAACTGGACCTGCTGTGTGTTTTTCATCCCCTCCGCCCTACTTTTGGCAAACTCAAATCCTCTCTGGAACTCCCTCCCTAACCCCCTTTATTTTGCCCCCTGTCTATCTATCTTTAAAAGTCTCCAAAAAATCGCCCCAACTGTGCCTATAGTCACCTTCCTCTTATTCTTGTAGCATTCAATGCTATCTACTGTTGGTGCTCGTATTGCCATCTGCATTGAGCTCCAAGAATGTTGTCTTTCAAACCATGTTTATTATCACTACTACTCCCTCATCTGTCTTCATGCACCAGTCAGGGTATAGTGGGTGGACAAGTGGCCTATTCAAAGTTTCTCAATAGTCAACTACCATCTGGAGGGCAGCACCACCGACATTGCTATTCACCCCCAGCACTGCATTGGAGTGTCAGTCTCAAGCATGTGAGTTCAAAGTCCTGACTTAGAGATTGAACATACCTTCTGAGTCAGAGGCGAGAGTGTTACCAACTGATCCAGGCTGCCACCTTAAAATCCTCACAGGAGGATTCTAAAGTTCCTTACAATTGCTAAATAAAGTTACTAACGTACCTGGTGGCCTTTTAACTCGCTGTTAACTAGCTATCATTAAGCTAATGGGGAGTAATTAGTTTTATGACCGCCAGCAACACCCGCTGCCCAGTGATACATGAAGAGTGCTCACTTGCACAAGATTTTGGAGGAGGTTTGTCAGCATCCATGGAACTACATCCAGCATGAGTCATTGATTTCTTGGTGGAGAGGAAGGGCTTAAATTTTAGGTCCACCTCATTCCGTCTGTCTTCACCACGCTGTTTTCTAGGCGAGGGTTATTTTCTCAGTTTGTAATAGCAATCTGTCAGCTACCATTTATTCTCATAAGAATGCATCTCAAATACTTGGTTTCATATTTCACCCACAAAATATACAGTTAATTCACTTTTCAATATATTCTGCGAAGCGCTTTGAGACGTCTCAACGATGTGATGAGGCCCTATATCAAATGCACAGATTGTTATGGTGCAAGTACACAAGCACTATTACTGGGTGGGCAGGGGTGAAGAGCGTGAGTGGAAGGAGGGGCTTGTCTGATATTCTGATGGCATTTAATATTTTAAAGAATAAGACTTGATTTAATCTAAAACTGTTTATAAAATGTTTGATATCCGTTTTAGTATTATTTCAGACTGTATTGTAAAGTATCACAAATGCTTGTCAATGAGGTCAGGCCAGTAATTGCCTCTCAGGGTTCTGCAGGTGTTTGCAAAGTGCTCTGTGTGAGTAGCAGTCAATGATGGTGACAGCTCTCCACTGTTGTGGGGAATTCTAGCAGTGTAGCTGAAAGGAGTATTACACATAAGAATTGCTGTTTGAAATGATGAAAGTAAAATGGCACTATAATCAAAAATACATATACCCCTAGGAAATAGTTCCTTGGAAGCAGTTATTTTCCTACACTAGTCCATGGATTTTTTAAAATTATTAATAAACTACAACTTTGGAATATTTGTTGTGCTGCCACAAATCACCTGGTTTGCCTATTAAAATAGTTACTACACTTACACAATAATGACATGTTAAATGATCAGGGGCTATAAAAATATAAGCTCCCTCTTGGTACAGTCTTCCTGGAGGACAATAATAAATTATTGTGTGTGTCAGTGTATTTAAAAACAACTTGCGGTTGGTTGTGGAGGCTGTGTCTGGTTTGTGGTGGCTGCTGAGGACTGCATTCCACAGTAATTCCTGGTTTCCATTGCCTGCATGAATTCTACTCTGCGTGTGTTTTCCTGTTTTGCTTATTTACTACCCTATAGAAAGGAGATTGGGAGTAATGCAAATCATTGTAATGTGAATCATTCTGTTCATCCTGTGGAGTCCTGTAGCTTTGTGGTTAGAGCATTCACCTTGCAAGCAAGAGGACCTGGATTCGATTCCTGACAGGGCGAAACATTCGGCAAGTTTCCTTACACCACACGCTTCTGTTTACCTAGCAGTAAGTAAGAACTCTGTTGTCAGTCGATTGGAGAATCGCTTTTCTGGGGGTAATAATTCCTTCAAAATAAATAAAAATAAATTGGTCAATCAATCTACAGCTGTTTGTGGGACACTGCTGTGTGCAATTGGCTGCTGCGTTTCACCCACAAAATATACAGTCAATTCACTTTACAGTATACTCTGAAGTGCTTTTAGATGTCTCGAAGACATGATAAGGAGCTATATCAAATGCAAGTATTATTATTACATGTTAAAAACGAAAAATATTTCCAATGCAATGATTGTTCACTCTTTTCATTTTATATTCAAGCCTAATTCTTGCTCAATATATTGCAAAAAGCACAGGCTTAACTATATTAAGTTTTTCTTCCAAGGTAGGTTGCTGAGAAACGACTGGAGTCTGAGGTGGCCTCTTTTAAGGGAGGTGATTGCCATGTGTGCTCAAACTGATTAGGTCACTTACATTGACCCCTTTAAGAAAATACTTGATACTGCAATGGGAAGATGGGTAGTGTGGGAAATCTGCAAAAATGAGATCAAATGACCTGAAGGGCCTGCTTTATCTGTGCCTCTCTTGTGATCTTAAAATGACTCCACAAAATGTAACACTCGGATATGAATTATACTCTTGTGGTCATTTGGCCTTGATTAAGTGCTTCAAAATGTGGAGCAACCTGTAAGAGGTGCCTGGATACCACTTAATGCAGATTCAGTGAAACATTTCACAAGTCATCTGTGGTCTGGCCACTTCCTCTCTCAGGTTAATTTGCTTTAGAAATACCTACATCTGTTAATGGTCATTGATGCTTTGATGGTCGATGCATTTTTCAATGTACTGTATTATTTTTGTTGACAGTGCTCAGGAAGGCAGAAGGATTTGACTGAATTTAGGATCATCATAGAACGGGATGGCTGGATTGTGGAAATTCAATCAGATTTTTCTTGTCCACTCTGTAAATACTATTGATTGATACACTATAAAGTATCAAACATCCAGTTAGGTGTACTGCAGAGCTTGCAATTTTCTGTGACATTGTGCCTAATAAAGCATAATTTCTGAAGATGAGTCAATATGTAGTGTTTGAAATTGGAATCACTTCACCAGACTTGTAGCTTTTCAAATTGATCAAAACTACAGAGAAACTGCACCAATGACCAAAATCACTTTGGGCAAGGGAGAGGATGTGGCATACATTTTTGCTCCCAGCCTCATTCAATGATCTGCTTACTGTTTACATTTGGGCTTTTGAGCGTTTGGGCTTAGGACAGTGTTAATAACAATAGGTAATTAGCCCCCAAAACATTGAAATGACCATTAGTTGGTGTCAGCCTGGCTCAGTCTTGGATCTGAATCAGAAGGTTGCGATTTCAAGTAGTAACTTTGAGATCAGAGTCTAACCTAACACTTCACTGCAGTGCTGGGAAGCACTGCATTGATGGAGGTTCCATTCTTTAGATGGGACATTTACCTAAGGTTAAAGATCCCACAGATCTGTTCATAAAACGAAAGGACTTTCTCCTGGTGTTCCCGGACAATTCCCCAGTTAAAACTGGTCATTCACTTTTTGGCTGTTTGTGGAGTTTGCTGAAAACACAGTGACTGCTTGAATTGATCNAAAAAAACTCCTGTGAAGAGCTTTGAGATACTTCGACATGATAAAAGTGCTATATCAAATGAAAAATCAGAATTGAAATGCTAGAAGGAAATGGCATCTTTGCTCAAGTATTGCATTGTGAAGCCATCAACCTATTCTAAAAGCTTCATTTCTTTTTCTTCCATTCCTTTACATGCTCCTTTACACACTTTTCAATTATCTGAGCCTGACAGATTTCACAAATGCTTCCATGTTTCCAACTTTCTTCTGTCCTCTATTTCTCATTAACGACATTCCACAACTCACTAATGACTATATAGCGCTCTCCAACGTTCACCTACGTGAAGGGCGGTATATAAATGCAAGTTGTTGTTTCCTCCTGTATTCAAATTAAACTTTTTCAGGTCCTTCAGTCCTGCATTTCCTTTCCGATGAAGGGTCAAGTCCAAACCAATCTATCTTTCTCTTTAAATAGGTTGGCCTGTTTAATTCCAGTGTTTCTTTCCTTCAGGTTCCAAAGCCTGTAGCCAAAGCATTCTTCTGATGTGAGGGTGAATGCCACTTTATTGTGAATTGTGCTGGAGGCTCATACCAGTTTGGTTCAGTTCCTGTCACCCCCTGTGTCAGAAGGTTCGTTCCTCTTTGGAACTGGAGGTCATAGTCCAGGCAGACACTTCACTGCAGTACTGGAGGAGCACTGCATTGTTGGAGTTGTCATTTTATTGATGAGACATTAACTGAAGGTGGCCTCTTCTAAACTTACCAGTAATTAATGTGAGATACTTCAACGTGATAAGGTGCTATCACAATACAAATCGTCAAACAAAGGTCACATCTACCTTTTCAAGTGGATGTTAAATATCCCACTATTTAAAAAGAAAAGGAAGTTTCTCCCAGTTTTTTGGCCAGCAGTCCTCCAGATCAGGTCATTCACCCGTAACTGTTTGTGGGACTTTCCATGTGCAGATTGGTTGCCTGTTTGCCTCCCAAGTAACTGCACTTGTCACCAGTTAACTCTGAAGCACTTTGAGACATTTTGGCGTAATAAAATATTATACCTAATACAAAATTATTAACATGCAATACATTTCCAAGCTTTCATTAGCACATGAATTGCTTTCCTTCTTATACCAGTTTTCTGATCTAATGGTGTGCTAATTATTGATTCCAAATGTGCACCCATAACAGTGCAATTCAAATATACAATTGTAGTGCAAATCAGCCAATGTGGTTGCTTTTCCTCAATTGCAACTCACCAAATGAGTGACAAAACACATTTAGAGCTGGTTTGAATGGCTCACTTCAATGTAAGAGCTGAAGTAGACGTGACACTGCATAGCCCAAAACATGCTGCATGTAGTAGAACTGTCCTCTGTATCACCAGTCCATTTGGGGTTTGACAGCTTGTGACCAATGTAACCAGAATACACACAAGTGAGGCAGTGTTGTTTGATATGCCACTCGTCTCGTTTCAAAAATGTATATTCCCCCTATTTTGTCACAAGATCCTTCAGGGTTTGTAGATTCTTATGATTGACTGGCAATTCTGCAGGGATTTATAATTTAATTCTGCCAGTCTGAAATTTTGCAAATCTGAAACAAATGGACCTTTATACCATCTTTACGTTGTGGTTCCAGAGTTCCGAAGACTAGCCAACATTTGTACACGTCTGGATTTTTGGCCTGTACTAAGAATTCAGTAGGGGTAGTCAGAAAACTGCATATTAAATAAAACACTCGGTGGGAATATCAACTACTGCTTTTATTTCACAGAGATTTTGTTATGCATTTGTTTGGACAAGCCTACAATAAAGCAAGTGTACTATATAAAGTGTTATTTTATCATATTCAAAAACGCACATAAGAGCAGCAGGAAGTAATCTTGAATAATGACTCCTATGTGAAAAGGTACATTAGAACAGTCCCTGTAGCCCTGGTAGTGTTTGTAAATGCTGACAACCAGGGCTAAGACCATAAGACTCCAGGATAAATATGTATCTTTAGACTCCATCTAACACTTTGGAGCCCAAAGTCTTTAGAGCAGAGATGTTTAATAATGAATAATCTTTGCATTTGATATAGTACCTATAATGTCAAAATGTCTCAAAGCGCTTCACAGATAATTGACTGTGCATTCGAGGCCTGGAAGTGCTGAGGGATGCTTTTGTACAGAATGCTTTAGAACAGACTGCAGAAAATAAAATTGGAATCGGTGTTAAAAAATGGATAGAGAGTGCTCAAATCCACTCGTAGTGTGAAGCAAAGACTGAAAGCCGGTGTGTTTTGAGGATCTTTCCGTTGTTGTTTTGAAAAGTAAAAGTGTTGCTGAATAAAACATGATGCCTCCAAACCATACTGATAACTTCCTCTAAAGATCAGAAGCAACAACCAATTACATCTATATGAAAGAAAGATTTCTTACGTTGCATGCATAAACAGGAATCGTCGTTGATGAGATTGGCTTCCTGTCAGGTAAAGAGATTCTATTTAGGGACGTGTTTAAATCCAATATTGCTTGCGCCGACATGCTTTGTAAATTGCTAAACTATTTTTTTAAAAGTTGTACAAGAGAAACCATCTAGTTTACTCTTTCGTGAGTGGTTTGTTTTTTGGTCAGCCTAGTGTCTGACAGGAAACCTATCAACGTGTTTAGGAGGATCCAAACCTGACAGAGTTCCACATAAACATGCGACATACCTATGGAAATTTCCCTTCTGTCTGGAATGTGCTTCCTCTTCCTGAAAGAAGAGTACTCCAGGGAATACTGTTTACCTACTTCTGAGGATTATCAGGTGTCCATTGGTGAGAGCCAAGGATTGCGGACCCAGGGTGTGTGTTGGGATACTGCTGGAATTAACCAGTTAAAACCACATAGCTTGCATTGAGAGCATTGTGGCAACTGCTTATCCAACTAGGATCATGACTACCCATTAGGGCCTTGACTTGCAGGATTAAGAGAAACTGGTTGGGAAGAATCTCAGTCCCTCGCGACCGATCTGCTCCTCCAAGACATGCTGGCATCTCAGAGCGAAGCATGCTAAAAATTGAACCAGGCCATCCAGGGTTGTCACAAATCAGTAGCCTATAACAACAACTTGCATTTGTGCAACAACATACAGGGTAGTGTATCAGAGAGCTTAACAGTGGCAGAGCTTGATACTGAGCTGGGAGAAGGGAGAGAGTGAACCGTAGGCATGGTGGAAGAGGAAGCTCCTCGGGTGCAGTCTGAAGACAGGCAAGGAAGCAGCAAGACAGGGATTGAGGAACATATTTTCAGAGAATAGTGGCTTAAGGCATGGTCACCGATGGTGGATCAGGAGGGATAAGCAGGAGGCTGGAGCCAGAAGAGCAAAAGGAGCAGGTGAGGAGTAGGGTATAAGCACATCTGTGAGGTACGGAGGTGCAAGGGCATGAAATGATTTGTATGCAAGTGTGAGGATCCTGAAATTGAATTGATCAGCAACAGTGAGCAAGGCAAGGCTCACAAGGACTGGCAAGGACTTGGGTGAGTGGTGTTTGGAGTGGATGAGGATATTGGCGACAGAATTTTGAATTAATTGGGTTTTATGAATTGGGGAGATCAGTGAAAAGAGCATTGGGAAAATAGAGACAGGAGCTGATGAATGCATTGATAAAGGTTTCAGTTGCATTGGGTGTGAGGTATGGTCGGAGGTACTCAATATGGCGGAGGTGGAGGAAAGCATTCGCGGTCAGGGACTGGGAAATGAAGGAGAGCTAGGGATTAAACATGATGTCTAGATTTACTGAACCTGTGCACAATCAAGAAGCATGCAAATATTTTGGGTTTGTTAATGTACAGTTGCACCAAAAGCATGGTTTCTGGTAAGTACTAGTATAAGTGAAGTAATGATATTTCTCCTCAATTACTGAGGGGACAATATAATTTATATTCATGTGTCTTGAAATTGGAGGTGCGCAGAAAGCTGCCAAGATAACATGCATAAAATATTTTCTGTATTGAGATGTCTGTGGTCTGCAGAAATGCCCAGTATCAAGTTTTGCTTCAATGCATATGACTGACCTTGGAGAAGTACAAAGCTAGATAAATGCCTTCACGAGAGGAGGAGGGAAAAAATTGGCAAGGAAAAAATTTAACAAATCTGTAAGTTGTACTGATGTGTAAATCATTATCCTTTACTTTGTCAACATTTCAAAGATGTGACATTTTACACACCAGGATTAAATCTCTTCCTCTTTTTGAGTATTCCCTTAACATATCTATTTTGGAGACCCTATGCTATGAAACCATTGCTCTGTTAGCCTTGGGATGGTTGTTTTGAGTATCACTGTGAAGTTGGATTGCAGAGTAGGAAAACAATCTTTCCCCTGAGTACACACAGAAGAAATTGAATATTCTGGCGATCTTCCAAACAGCCCTACAGTGGTATGTTTTCAATTTATTTTGAATATTGCTTGCATTTAGACCCCATCTTAACATCTTGCACCCTTTGAAAAAGTTGTAAATCATTTTTATGCTGATTTAACAAACCTGGAGGCAGTGTCCCACTTTGACTGTAATAGTTTAATTTATGAATAATAAAAGGTTTCATGCCCATAATCATTTTTTCATGGTAACTGATGTGTACTTAACTGGGTCAAACAGGTTAACCACATTGAAGGGTGTAATTGAAGCTGATAACTCATCTATAAATCTGATTTGTGGAACCCCAAAACATCATTTACAAATCTGTAAAGAACTCGAGCAGCAGAATCTGTACAGAAGGTTCATGTGCCCAGCTAAAGGTATTCGTGAGTGTCATCTGGCCATGATCCATTTCTGCATTTGACACATATCACTCCAGGATGAAGTTTCAGTTCAATTTTTAAGAGTAATAAAGATCTAAGTGTGATTTATCTGCCTGTTACCACTCCCTCCCCCGCCAATATTAAAATACTTTTCAAAAGCTGAACTGAGCACTGTAATCACATGATCATCGTCATTCTACATCTTTTGTTATTCAGAGATGACCCTTATTCCTACTCAATACAGTACTTGTAAATTCTGGCTAATGCTTAAATTGCAAGTCTTGCTGATGTGAGCGCTTCCTACACCGTTGGGGTAGTGATTAAGACATTGGTCTGCACAAATTGGCTGCCAGAAAATACACAATCGCTACACTGGAGCCTCCACAGAACCGAGGCAACACCAAAGTAAAAATAGCAGAGGTGGGAAAGCAGCATGAAAATAAAGTAGCCTGACACTCATGTAGTGCTATTTCGAAGAAATATGGAATCTTTCTGCTGCTTATCTTGGCTTGTATTAGTCTCCTTATCCAAATTTCCTCCCAAGATAATATTAATTGGTGTCTCATGTCATTGTTGTTTGCGCAATGGCACAGTATAGCTGCCGTATTTACCTTTATGTCAATATTCATTTCATTTCCAATCCGCTATATTTTTTAAAAGCACTTTGAGCCATTTAGTTAACATGGAAAGCTTATATAAATGCTCTATCTCGCTTATTTTGCTGCAGTCCCATGTGGTTTCCAGCAAGTAATGTGTGACAATAGGTGACAGTGTTATGTAATATATTCAATGATCCCCTGTACATTTGCTGTCCTGGTGCTCATTTGTACACCATGTACACCATGTACAGTGCTAATTTAATTGGATTTGGACCCATGTATTTCCTTTCATTCTCAGGTTGAACTTAAATTTCCTATTAGCTTTGCTCTACACGCTATGCTACCTTTATTTGGTTTAAAGTAAAATCTCACTGGGCACAAATGGTTAGGGTTTGAGAACCAAAAACATTTCTGATCTCTGTGATGGAAAGGTGATAATGAGAGGACAGCATACCTCCACAGGATGAGTCCTCCTGGACTACTTCCATGTACAGTATAAAAGTCAAACAAACAAAATATCTGTGTATGTTCAGTGTAACAATGAATAAGCCTGTTTAATGGTAGAATAACATGTATTTCTTCCCTTCCCCGATCAAAAGCAAAACTGAAAAATACAAGGCTTGCCATTAATACATTTTGAGGCTGCAACTCGGAGTGGCAAATTAATGGGGTTCTCAAGAGACTCTTCAAGGTCCTACAACCTTAAATATCAATCATCTCCCTAACACCCTGCAGCTGGTTACTGGAAAACTCCCTTCTCTTTTAGCGCTTTGAGATGCTTCAAACCACATGAAGAGTGCTATATAAGTGCAAGTTGTTGTTGCTTAGAATAGTGCCATGGGATCTTCAGCATCCACCTGAATAATCAGGTGGGATCTTAGTTTAACATCTCACCCAAAGAACCCCAAAAATCTTCAAAAAATGCAGTCCTCCTCCTTGCCAAACTCCTTGTCTTGACATTGAGTTCATTGTCTGGGCTTACGCTCCCAACTATTTTGGAATATCAGCCTAGACTATGAACTCAAGGTCATGACAAGGGGTTTGAACCTACAAATTACACACGAGTGCAATCAACTGAGCTCGACTGACACCATGAGGCAAGTTAATAACTGATTGATCTTAAGGTGAGATAAGAAATGCAGGACGCAATCTAACGTTGGTGGTTTCCTTTTGTGATCTTATTTACTGTGCCCTCGTTTGCATCAATTCACAAAATGCCGTTTAAATGCAGTGTGGAATCAGGTTAACCAAAAAATAAGAGATGACGTGCATGAATTGTTCCGTTGGTGTACTAAGTGAATTCAAACCAATGCTTGGCCGAATACCACTCATCTTGTGCAACGTTTCTGTGTTGTGGTTACTTCCTCTCTTCTATTTTGACACACTCACAGTGTGTGGGGATTCTTGTACCTTTCAGATTGATTTCTTCAGTACAGTTCAACAGCAGGAGGGGGGGATGTTTCCCTGTCATTTTTAAGTCTTACGTTGCTGTGCTTGAACAGTCTACTTTAACCCGAGTGTTTTGTTTGTAGGATCACCAGTGCAGGACCTGAGGTTATACAGTGGGTGGAATAAGGCTGGTCCTAGGGTGTAGGGAGCTGGAAAATCTTGAGTTATGATAATTTTAATACATTACCCTGTCGAGAGNAAAAAACAGACGCGCTTCATAGCCATTTGAAAGGGTAGTGGTAATGGTATCGTGGGTGTGGAATAATCATTGTCTTCTGTGGCGTAGGTTGATGAAGGATAAAGACTCTGTGGGAGTGAATCAGGTGAAATGAATTCAAGCAGGGATTCCCCTCATGATCATGTAGTTTGTTGTTTTGCCCATTCAAACTTTTGAGCACAGTTGTGTTAGAAAGGATCAAAATGTTCATTCGTGTGATTTCCAAGCCATTGTTTGGTACACATCTCGTAATTGTTTTCACTAGCTGTGAACGGTCTCCATAACTCCATCCGTCTGATGCCCTATGCACTTTCAGGACCAATTGAATGTGAGTTGCTTGTGGACCAATTCCATTGACAGTGTGTTACTGGTGGAAACTTATAGAATCAAAATTATAGGACAAAGGAGGCCATTCAGTCAGCTTAGCCTGGCTCAGTCAGAGGCACTCATGCCTCTACCTCTGAGTTAGAAAGTTTGGGTTCAAGCCCCACATTGAGTCTTTGAACTCCTAGTGCAGGTTCACATACAGTGCTTTCACACCTTGGCATCTCCCTACCTCTCAGACACACTCAGACCTCTCCTCTGCCCACCCCTTTGCTCAGCGAACCACAGGCCTGTTACACATCCCCTGACCCCTTAGCACTACCATCACGGCGTTGACTACATCCCTAACCAGAACTTCCTACCTCGATCCTTCCACCTAACACCCTCTTTACCTTTAAATCCTATCTCTTTGACCACACATATAGTTAGCTCCCCCTCCCCATTCTCCTTTGCTTGATATTTAACCCTGCCACTGTGCAGCTCAGAGACACTGTTGCGTGAAGGGCTGCGTGAAATGCTCTAACCACTGAGCTACAGGACTCCACGTCTTTATATTGTTTCTCTTGAATTGCCTATCCAATTCCCTTTTTAAATGTTACAATCTCAGCCTCAATAACTACTTCTCCAAACCTCCCCCTTAACCTTACCAATGACAATCCTAACTTTATGCTTTCTCATTATCAAATTACTATCCAATGAGAATAATCTGTTACTATTATTCGTATGAACACCTTGCAGCATTTTGAAGATCTGTTACATCCTCTCTTAACCTTCTGGTGAAAAATGGCAATTTTTCAGGTCCATCTGCATAACTACCATCTTTTTTGGTCACTCAGTTGTCTTAACATATGCAGAAAACCATCACCATGCTTAAGGGTATCCAAAACAGGCTGCGAATTCCATATATATATGCCACCTACTCATGGAAATTTCACTGTGTTTGGAATGGAATGAGCAACAACAACAGATGAACAGTCTTTGTCTCTGAAGGGATGCACCCTACTTACCTAACTTCAGAGTATTGGTGAGAGCCGAGGCTTGGGGACCCCAGAATGACCACAGAAACCATTTTGTTCCTTCTCGGCTCTGCTGGTTTTGTTCTGGTTGCTGGAAGATATGTAAGTTGACTCAAGTCAGATCCATGAAATATACATGGTCCCTGCCCTAACCACCCCAACAACAACAACAACACGATTGCATTTATAGAGCGCCTTTCACGTCGGGAGGACGTCCCAAGGCGCTGGACAGTTGGGTCGGGACCCGAGCAGGGGGCAACTGGTCAGGGTGAGGGGAGGGAAGGGAGGGAGCGAGGAGGGGGTAGAGAGTCGAGAGGGGAAGTGAAGGCACAGTTGAAGAGAAAGGTCTTGATACCGGCCTTGAAGGAGGAAAGGGAGGAAGCAAGGCGAAGGCACTGGGGGATGGAGTTCCAGAGCCCAGGGGCTGAGATGCTGAAAGCCCAGCCTCCTATTGTGAAAGTCTTGATATAAATGTAAATTGGTGTTGTCTTTTTCTCTTAAATCACCACTCGGTGCTAACTTCCCGATGGACGACCTGGGACTGGCAGATTGTCACGTGACAAATTTTTGGCCACCCCACCCTCATCCTTCAATCTGTTTTAATTTTGTTTCCAACTCGTCCTGCTCAATCTCACCATGTAGTATGAAAGCTGCCAAAACAAAACGTACGGACCACAAACTTGGTTCAAACAATAACATTATCTTCTGGATTCAGAGTTGCCTGCTTATAGAGAGTTTGTCTTCAGAGAAAGGAAATGGCGACAGAGCTTTTAATGTAACAATCTTTTAGAAGCGTAGACATTTTCTGCACAGAAAGAGCCAATTAGCACACTATGTCTGTGCCACTGATGTCTATTTTTCTGAATCGCCCTTTTTTTAAAAACAATAACCTCACTTATCCAGTTACCTTTTGAATCGTTCAATAGCTACTGCTGCTGATGATTTCCAAATTAATACAGTACAACGCCATTATCCCTTGGGTTCATTTATAGCGCAAGTGACATGTGGACCCCATCCTCTGTTTATGCGCTACAATGGCTAATTCCTGGGTCATGAGGTTACCACAGACATTGTTCTGCGGGGCACAAGATGTGACGTGGCAGCAGTTCAATGATCCATCAGTTAGCAATTTCAGCTGGCAGTTAGATCATGACGTTTTCCTCGTCATTTCGTGCCCACTGTGGATTCAGGAAATGATGTTGGCAGCAATCGCATAACCTAAAAGTCAGCCATTTGTTTAGTGTGTAGGAATGGCCAGCCATAAGAAGCAGTTTGACCGCACAATGCAAACAGCTACCCGGCCCCATTGTAATGTGAGTTGGGATATTGTGATTACAACCACTGTTTTATAACTGTGCTCTGTTGTATATTAACAACAACAACAAATTACATATGTATCACGTTTGCACATCAGGAGGACGTCCCAAAGAGCTGACATTTCAGTGCAGCACATCTACATATGTCACTGTATTTTACATTTATTTCCTCTTCCCTCCTATTCCCCTGTAGCATTTGACTGCGATTGATACAAATCAATTAATTTCACAGTATAGTCAGTGAAACACTTTGAGGCATCTCAAAGACATGATAAGGCGCTATATCAAATGCAAGGATTATTATTATTAAATCATCCTCAATGACCATGGCTTGAACCCACTCTGGGCTAGGCACTATTCATCACTTTGACAAATTTATGTGATTTGACTAATATCTACCAGGCGATTGATTCGACAGATGAATCTGATGCCCATCTTCTTACCGGCTTGTGAAATCACTCACACAAATGGTTTCACAAAGCCGCCAGTATGTAAATAAATGTCTCTCCTGACTGCTTTCACCTTTCCACATAATAGCTTTCACTTGACAGAAATGGGTTGATAAAATAGGATTTCTTAGAAGACTAAAATTGTATTTCTGAATTAGTGGGTGTGGTGACCTAATGTATAATTTCAGTCTAGCATAGCTACTTATGTCCCTTTTTTTTAACTCTACTCTGTATCCCCTGAAATCTCTGATTCTGGCTAATGTACAGATCCATCCGTGTCAGGTGCCCTCCAGTTCTTCACCCAAGTGGCCATTCTTCATGCCTGGATTGTGTCAGTCGGCTACTCAAGCATGAAGAGAATCACAGTGAAACACAATCCTGTTTTCTCTGACAACTAAACACATATTTTACAGGAGGGGTTGGGGCGAGATCAGGGAGAGGAGGGGAGTTGTTAGATAACAATCCCCTTAGTGCTAGGCAGTCTGTGGCATACTGAGGCAATCAGAATATCCCAAATACTGCCTTGTTTTGACAGCTCTTAACTCAGTATACACCAGGAATTAAAACTAACACCTTCAGCTATCTAGGGTTTAGTGCTACTTCAGGTTCGAAATCCACTGGACCGTCAGCAATTGTGTTCTTGTTTTTAGCGAAGTGCAGTTTGAGTCCTTTACAGAACTAGCTAAATGGCTATATTTATTTAATAGCTGTGTATTTCTTTTAGCTGTGGCAGGAAAAGATGTTCCGTTAAATGAAGTACATGTTTCTCAGCATTGACCAGAATATTACCCTGGTGTAGGAGGTAATTAGGTTTGTAGCTTGAGATGGATGAAGGACTGTCAATGTGCTTATGTCAAGTACGTTCTGAACAGCCAAGAAGCACAGGTAGATAGATCCTTACATAGAGTGGTCTTTCTAATGGGAAACATAAGGTTATGAATTCTCTGAACATTTAAGCAGAGTTGGAGATGAGAAGTTAATTAAAATGGAATCACACTCAGATGCTTAAAGCATTGGAGATCAGTGCTGTATTTACCTTACATGGACACATCAGCCTGTTTGGAAATGTAAACCTTGCTGGACATAACTACAAAATGTGTTAGTTCTCTGAGGTAATGCAGCGAGTGTTTGTGACCGTGTTGCTTCAGGAATAAAACAATAGTAAGAAAGTACTGGTAAGATTAGAAAAATGTAAACATTTGTTTTTTTTGCAATATAAATAATGTGGCAGATGGAGAAAAAGGGCCACGCTCAATTTGATGAGCACTGCCTAAGAAGGTATGAATGTTAATGATCAGGCTGGTAATTAAAGGAGCATCCTATTTAAATGAAGAAAAGTTATTCCATTGAAATGAAGGAATTGGGGGGAGGTAAGCGGATCTCTATTTTCCTGAACCACCTATCAGACTGGTTCGGATACTTTTAATCATGGTGATGGGTTTCTATGTGTCAGGCACTTGGCTAACCCCCAAAAATTAAGAAAGGCTGAGCATTTATTTCAAAATCTTGTAGTTCACATCACTTAAGGTAATTCCTAATTGGTGTAACTTGATTCTTCAAAGTATGCTTTCCTTTTGTTTCTCATGGGAACATGATTAAGGCCATAATTCCTAAATTGCTTTGTGCTCTTTGCTCTCCATATGTGACATATTGAACTGTAAAGCCTCTAGTGCGTAGAAATTGCAAAATAATGGCATTTAAGCACCAAATTGGAATAAGGCACAGTTGGGTAGGCTGAGGGTGTATAGTCTCTGTAGTGTGAGGGCAGAGCTCCTGTAATTGGGGGAGAAGGTATCCTCCATGGGGTGGGGGATGGGCAGGAGGAAAGGGGGCAAGTATCCTCTGTGGACTAGCGGGAATAGGTATTAAACTTGACGTACTAAATGATCTCAAAAGTAATTCCGTCCTTTGAAGAATTGGAAGATTTGCATAACCATAAAAATATGGATAATTGTCTTGAATTTTTTTTCCATTGAGCTGTTTCATCAGTTTAATGTGATTATAGTCTGTCCTTTTACTAGCTTTTTATTGAATCGATTAAAAGCCAAAGCTGTGTAATGAGCCTTTTTCCATCCGTTATCTCAGCCTTTAGAGTATGTTCTGTGAAACACTCAGAGGATACAGTTCAAGATCCTGGTCTTCCCCTTCAAAGCCCTCCATGGCCTTGCTCCTCCCTACTTCTCTGACCTCCTAACCCCCTACCAACCTGTCCGCTTCCTCCGCTCAGCAGGCCTGGCCTGCTTCACGTCCCCTGCCTTGCCCACCCCACCGTTGGCGAGCAAGCCTTCAGCCTCTCTGCCCCCACCCTCTGGAACTCCATCCCACAGTCCCTCTGCTTCGCCCCCTCCTTTGCCTCCTTCAAGACCCGTCTTTAAGACACTCTTCGACCGTGCCTTCTGTCACCCTCCTACCTCTACCCTCCCCAACCCCTCCACCCCTCCTGATCCCAACCACCAGTTCAGGTGCAGTTCCCTGATTGTCCAGTGCCTTGGGAGGTCCTCCTGACATGAAAGGCGCTATACAAATGTAATTTATTGTTGTTGACGGATCTCGACATGATAAGGTGCTATATCAAATGCAAGGATTATTATTATTTAAATGTTCAATGACGTTCTTAAAAATTCATAAGTAAAGGATTTACAGGCAGGTAAATAATGTAGTTACGTAGCACTGCTTGCTTCTTAGGTTATTAAAGCTATATAGTGCAGATGAGATTTTTGTTCCCCCCAGAGAGCCTTGACATGTGTGCAAGAGGGTGTTTTCATATGTTTCTTTTGATAAAATGTTCAAAACTAAATGTCTCTGAAAGACTACAGATGGATAGGATAGTGATTCTTAAAAAATTCAGAGACTGAATGTCAATCAGCTCAGTCTAATATCTCTCGGCGTCCACACAAATCTCAGGATTAGGATCTTATTGAAGTTTTGTGAGGCAAAAGATCTTGGATCATTGCTGACAGTGGCACCAATGAAAGCAATTATTTGCAGCCAGGATCAAACTAGTAAAGGAATAGTTAGGCTCCTGGGTTAAAATCCAGTCTAGACTGCAGTTTGGGACGATCAGGGTGGAAAGTGTACATTTGAAGTGTTACTTGCTTAGCTGTCTGCAAAGTTGCACCACTTGAGAATTCATTTCCAAAGCAAGTTATTTCAGTGTACAGTGACCACTTCATACATAGAGATGACAATTGACAGATGTTACACAATGTAGCTTTTATCCATTCTGTTTTTGTCTTCCTTTCACCTCTCCCAATGCTGTTTTGTCTCCTTTTTCTGTCATTTGGAGCAGTATTTCTCAACAACTAGGTGCATAATGAGCATATGGCCAGTACATACCAGAGTTCAGGCAAGCTCATTTTACTGAGGTTTTTTACTGGTTTGTGCATATGACAGAGAGCTGAGCACTGCTCGACTATTATAATAAATCTTCCAATGAAAACAGAAGGCGCTGGGAACACTCAACAGGTCAGGCAGCATCTATGGAGAGGGGAAAGTGAGTTAACGTTTCAAGTCAATGACCTTTTGTCAGAACTAATTCTTCCATTCGGTATGCTGTCTCTTTTGTCAGGAGGACACCCTAAAACGCTTCACAGGATTTATTGTGAGGTGAGTGACTGCATATTTGTAGGTGAATGTGGCAGCTCAATTGTGCACAGCCATGAAACAAATGACCGTTTTGGGGGGGAGGAATCGTTAGCCAGAACATTGGGGGAATCTCCCTTCTCTTTCCTGAGCAGGCAGTTGGACCTCGGACCAAAGTGGGACTTGAACCCACAGCCTTCTGACTCAGAGGTGAGAGTGTTACCACTGAGCCAAGGAATGTTCTGTTTCAGCTTCAATTCACCAAGTGCATGGAGCCTGTGCCAAAGTAACTAAATTGTTATAGAGGTCAAGAGTAGGATCAGATGACTTCACTCACACGTTTTCTGCTCCATTACCATTGTTTAGTTAAATGCTTTAAGAAAGAAATCCTCAGAAGGTTTAAAGCTACATTTATCTCAAATGGCCCGATACATTTTAAGATGTATTGAGCTGGTTCCTGATAGCACAGGTTGAGAGACACTGTTCTGGAACCCAGTTCATTGGGTGTCAGGTGGCTCTTGATACGTAGCTGTGTGGCATGCGTCACATCACCATCTTTACAATATGATAGTGTCAGGTCTGTGCATATGTGTGGATGAAAAGTCAATCCAGAACTCACAATTAAACAAACTAAATGGTGCAATGTGGCATTATTATTGTTAGGGCAAACCTTTCTTTCCCCCCACCCCCCAGTGAATCGTAAATCACAAAGCTCAATTGTGTACAATTACACACTACAAATATATACTACATACATGAGAAAGTGTAGGTCAAAGCTGGAGGGAGGAGAAGTTTTGATTGAATAAATACCCTTCTGTGTCTTTTAAGCAAAGTTGTGATGTACGGGTTCTTTTCAAAAAACAGTGAAGGAAGTAGCACTGTAAAACATCAATGTTGCAATACCTCCAGCTCAATTACATCATCTTAACTGAGTACCAGCCACTACTCTGGTACCCAGTGAAGCACAGGTACTGGGGTACATTAGTTCACCAATTAGTCACATGCCAAAGGCGTACTGTGCATGACTTCATTTGTGTACCTTGAAATTGTAGGAAGGAACCATGGGCCCTGTAGCAGTAACTATTATAAATGGACTTTGTTCAGAAATGTTACTCTACAGGAGGTTGTAAATTTGAGATATTATTGTTCTGCCACCTGTAATATTTCATATTTGTTTATTCTGTCTGCAGAGTATATTCTCCAGGTTAGTTATAAAGATTACCCTTTTAAACTGGAGTGAAATTAATGCAGCAACATTTCTAAATTTGGTTCATGCTGACAATGTAGCAACATCATTAATTTGTTGATAAATATTATAAAATGTTATCACCAGCTATCACTTGTGCTCAAATTCTGATGTGCAACTGCAGCTTTTTTTGCTTCATGCATTTCTTATTTCTTATGTGTTTATTATATTTCTATTAACTATTATTATTTATTGTACTCACTTTACAATATATTCTGCAAAACACTTTGAGACTTCTAAAAGACGTGATCAAATGCAAAGATAATTATTATTCTGTTACCCACAGGTTATGCTCGGATATTTTGTCTGAAATGTTGTTGCCTCCTGGGTGCTAAACATGAATATGGGGTTCATACAGAGAATACAGTACTATCAAATGTAAAGTTGGAAAAGAGAGTAGGCAGATTTTTCTTGGTGCCACAGCTCTATGTTAGATGTTTACAAAGTAGAACAGGGCTGGGATTTGTGCCACCGTGCTTGGTCCTTGCGTAAGGAAAGCCAGATATACAAGATAGTATAAGTGGTAAGTAAAGCAATGATTGAGCCGGGTTGGTCCATATCCTGAGGCCTGTTTTTTCATGAAGATGCAGAGAGGAAGTGGCTCACCAGAGGGCACTCTGGTTTGGTACAACTACCATTATTGCTGTGTTGGAATAATAATCCAATGTGGTTCTCACTGTTGCAAAAAAATTAACGCACCATTCAGTAGTAACTGCTGTGCGCAATTGGCTGCTGGGTTTCGCCCACAAAATATACAGTCAATTCACTTTGCAGTATATTCTGTGAAGCGCTTTGAGACGTCTCGAAAACATGATAAGGCGCTGTATCAAATACAAGGATTATTATTATTATCAGTTCAAAAGCAGACAGTGGGTGGTTAATAGTGTTTTACCCTCTGAGTTGTTTTGTGACTGGCTTTGGTCAAACGTCATTTCAATATTGTTGCATAACACAGGATGTTACAGTGCCCTGTAGCTACCAAAAAAGTTAGCAAAGAGGCTAGGTATGGTTTAAGTATATCCAGACTTGTGTTGCCTTGGCCATTTGTTGGATCTGTACAAAAGAGACCAATTCTGGCTTTTGTACAGCTTTGTACCTTGTTCCCCCAAAGAGAGTGTATTGATGCAGTTTATTCATTCTGATTCATTTATTTTTGCACTGGTAAACCAGGCAAATAGAATAATTTAATATTCAAGAAATCTGCCCATTTGCACATTTTGTTTCAATTTAAATCAAACTTTGACATCTTAACTATTCCCCCTCCACCCTGTTGTTAATCTACCACAAAATAGAGCATTCAGCCCATTGTTAAGATGCCTCTTAAGGTCCATCTGGTGTAAATTATATCCATTGTTGATACTACTGTGTCCTACTTTATACAATACAAATACAGTCTACAAATTATGTAGCCCCTTTCACATCGGGAGGAAGTCGCTTGACAATTCTGGCAGGGCACTGGAGCTGGGAGGTGAGGGGGGGAAAGTTGACCAAAAGCGTGTTTAAAGAAGTACGTTTGAAGATGTATCTTGAATTAGGAGAGGGAGAGGAAGTTGGAGTGGCCTGGGAATCGAGTTCCAGAGCACGGGCGCCAAACTTATACTTTGCTCACACTGACTTGTTGAAAATGGTCGCTCATTATCCTTACTTGTAAAATGGTCTACATATCGCCTACAATGCACAGTCACTTCATTTGAAGCCAAATAATAGAAACTGCTATAGATTCCCTCTGTGTGTTGTGTACCAAAGAAAGATTGAAGTGAGATTTGGAGACTCATTTTTAAATTATTTAATTTAGGTTAACATTTTTAATGAGGGTTTCAAATACTAGTTATGCCTACCTAGTTATATTGTATTCTAAAACTAGTAAGCACTCTGAGACACTATTCTGAGTAAAGGGTACTATATAAATAGACATTGTTGTTGTAAATTTGGAGAGGGGATGGTAAGGGAGCAAAGTAGTTGTCAATCAGTGAAACGACTCAAGTTTCATTAATGTGCATCTGGCAACTGGAATTCGTGGAATTGCCAGCAATAACATAAAACCTCAGCTCAGTGCTTAAATAGTTGATCTTTAATACAGCAACAACTTGCCCTTATATAGTGCCCTCCTTGCAGGGTAGCATCTCAGAGCGCTTAACAGTGGCGAAGCCTGACTCCGAGCCNGGGGGGAGTGGGGAGGTGGCCATGAACACGGTCAAAGAGGGAAATTTTCAGGGGAGAATTGAAAGAGAGGAGGGGGCAAGACAGAGGGATTGAGGGACAGTGTTCCAGAGTTTTGGGGAGTAGTGGCTGAAAGCACGACCTCTGATGGTCATTCAGCAGCTTGATGGCTGTATCAGGATCGCTGCGGGAGGGCCAGAGGGAGAGGAGGTCCGAGGAAGAGGGGGCATTTGTGAGGGATTCAGGGGGAAGCTTTTTCCAGTGGCGAAAAAAAATGGAGGGGGATGTGGGAGGAGAAGGAAATGGGGAAGTGGTCCGAGATGGCCTTGTCCGTGATAGACAGGTTGGAAATGTCAAGGCCATGCGTGATGACAAAGTCGAGGGAGTGGCCATGGTTGTGGGTTGATGTGGAGGGTGAGGTTCAGGGAGGAGAGAAGGGCAGTGAAATCCGAGGAGCTGGTACAAAAGGAGTTTAGGTGGAGGTTGAAATCACCCATTATGAGCATATGTTCAGTGCAGAGGGACAGGGGTGAAAGAAGAGAGGAGATATTGGTGAGGAAAGAGCCAGGAGGTGGCTTCTTGTTGAACAAAGTTAGTTTTTAGTCTTCTCCCCCACCCCCAGGAAATTGAAGCAGTATTGTGGCATTTTAATGTTGCAGTCTGCTTTTCATTTGTAAATCTAATGAATTCAATCTTAATAAAATTATTTCAGCAAAGTAACTTTTTTAAAAAAAGCAAATTCTGATTTTGCAAAGGGTTAGATTAAAAAAAATCACACACTCTATTAAATTTCCATTTGAAGTGTGTGGCTAGGATCCAACTGTTGTTAATTAGGCCTGTTGGATGGTTGTTGGTAGTTTGATTCATTTCCATTTTGTTCTGGGAGTTACTCTGCCCTGATGCTACAGTGTGGTTTGGCTTACTTATGAAGCAGGAATGATCTGTCTTTCAAATGACAAGGAATTGAAGAATTGATCTATTTGTGTGCAGGTAGAGTTCATGTGCATCTCATACCATTCACAGCACACTAAAAACACCTTTGCTTATCATTTCCCAGAAGCATAGTGTGTAAAATGGTAGAAATCGATTATTTCAGATGTAAAGGAAAATCATCCGTGCTTCTCGTGTGAGAATAATAACCCTAATGGATGAGCTCTGAAATATACACAGTTTTTATTCGAGCTTGCCTCTGGTGGCATTGTGCAGGTTACCAGAGTAAAATTGCTAAATTGAATTGTAATATGAATTGTGATTTGGTTCCATTTGTCACTTTTGTTCAGTGTACGCAGGATGATGAACTTCACCCCCTGTGGCTTGGTTTATCTGAGATAGCGCTGAGATTCAGAACTTGAAGACAAAGAGTGGTGTTTGTGCAAGACATATAACGGGTGGTAGGGTGGTCTTCAAACTTCAGTAGTGGCGCTGAGAGCAATTTACAGAAGACCCTCTCTGCTCCTTGTAGAAAGTGGAGGTTGCAAGAGTGGTCTGGGAGACATTCCTTAGTTGAGAGGTGCGTGGCCTTTGCGAGGCGATCATGATTGGGAACTTGTTGTGAGCATGATAGATAAGGCTTGGTAGCCTGCTTGGTATATTATACAGTGCTCTGCCCTTGATCATGAGCTTGTACAGTTGCACAGCCTTTGGGACTTTTAACATTTAAACAAATCAAGTCCAACCTGAAATGTAATTCCTTCAGGGTCTCATTACTTTCAGTGACATTTTAAATGGAGCAAATTCCTGTCTGTTTGTGCAGAACACAAAAAGCAGCTTGTATCAGGCTGTAGTTTCTCACTGTAAAACAAACCGAACAATTTCGAACCAAATCTTGGGGATAATTTCTTTCCACCTCATCAGCTTTCTGATTTTAAGTTTTCATACAACTACAACTTTTCATTGTAGAATAAAAGTGACACTTTCTGCTTTTTTTTCTCAATTTTATTTCTTTCAGTGCTGGACCAAAAGGAGATAATGTCTATGAGTGGAGGTCGACGATCCTGGGGCCCCCTGGGTCAGTGTATGAAGGTGGCGTGTTTTTCCTTGACATAGTGTTTTCAGCAGAATATCCATTTAAGCCGCCCAAGGTAAGTTACACATAACATCCTGACCATGTGTGACCAGGGCTCTCTCTGCCTCTTCGTCCTCCTCAACCCCTCCGCCACCATTGTTAATGTGGACCACTCAATCCTCCTCCACCGCCTCTCCTCCCCCCTCAACCTTCAAGATTCTGTCCTTGATTGATTCAGGTCCTACCTTTCACACCACCTCCATTTTGTCGCGGCAAACAGCTTCTCCTCCAGCCCCCGCACCATCTCGTGCAGGGTTCCTCAGGGCACTGTCCTCGGTCCCCTCCTCCTCATCCTCTACATGCTCCCCCTTGGTGACATCATCCGCAGACATAGGGTAAATTTCCACATGTATGCGGATGACACCCAACTCTATCTCTCTGCCTCCACCCTCAACTCCAGGACTACTGGCGTCCTGACCGACTGCCTGATCAAACATCAGTCCTGGACAAGGGACAACTTTCTCCAACTGACTGTCAGCAAGATCGAGGCCCTCCTGATTGGCTCGCGCCAGCGCCTCCGCACCCCGGGCGCTGGTAGCACCAGCCTCCACGGCTGCACATTCAACCTCACTAGGCCAGTCAGGAACCTGGGTGTCTTGTTTGACCTTGAACTGTCCTTTCTCCCCCATGACCGGCACTGCCTACCACCACCTCCGCAACATTGCCAGACTCCGCCACTGACTCAGCCCTCAGGCTGCCGAAATCCTCACCCACGCATTTGTCACATCAAGGCTCGATTATGGAAACTCCCTCCTCATCGGCCTTCCCAACTCGTGTACACTTGCGCACCAGGCTCCATGACCCCATCACTCCCACCCTCGCCCGACTCCACTGGATCCCCATCCCTCAGAGGATTGAATTCAAGATCCTCATCCTCACTTTCAAGGCCATCCATGGCCTTTCCCCCTCCTACCTCTCTGACCTGCTAACTCCCTACCAACCTGCCCGCTCCCTCCGTTCAACGGGCTCTGGCCACCGATGGTAAGGGTCCCGCCCAACCCACCCTACCATCGGTGGCCAGGCTTTCAGCCTCTGTGCCCCCACACTGTGGAACTCCACCCACAGTCCCTCTCCTCCTTCAAGGCCGGTCTCAAGACCCTTCTCTTTGATTATGCCTTCAGTCACCCTCTCACCTCTCTGCTTTTCCTCACCCCTATTCCACCCCTCTCTCATGCTCGGGTCCCAACCCCAGACTGTCCAGATGTCCTCCTGACATGAAAAGCGCTCTATAAATGTAATTTTGTTGTTGTTGTAAGTGAACTTTTCTCATCCAGGCTCTCATGTACTATGTCTTCATTCTTATCAGAGTTGAGCTTTACTGTTGTTTTGTCTACATTTTCTTACTTTGGAATCTGTTTTGTTCATGTTGAAAGTTGTGCTTTGCCCAGCACTCCTCCATGATTGCTATGTGTATGGGAGGGGAGGGGGGGGGATTATTTTGCTCATGTTAACTTGGCTTTGTAGTGAATAGCTATTTACAAGAAATGGTGCAGTCACATTGTGTGGCTCTACCATTGGTCTTACCTGGGGAGTAGCCATAAAGAGTAGAAAGCTCCCCAGTTTGATTCCCTTGATATGCCCCGGGTTGGGTGGGATGACAGTAAGGCCAGGAAATGTGGCTTCAGTACTCTGAATTAGAGAGAAGAAACATCCATCATTCAGGCTACTGATTGCCATGCAACAGCTCTTGCTGAAAGATGCAGGTGTCAAATGAGGATGAATGGGGCATGGGTGTGACCGACACTTTGACAGTGTGCGGGTTAATGGGATGTCAGGTGGAGAATATCTCCCTCTGCAATATGTTTATCTTCAACTTCGGTCACACCTCTCCCTCCACTCACTCCCTCCTCAAGCCCCTGCAGTCTATTTTTTCGCCCTGCCCACAGCACAGAGACAACACTTGTCAAAGTCACAAACGACATTCTCTCTATCTGTGACCAGGGCTCCCTCTGTCTCCTCATCCTCCTGGATCTCTTTGCCGTGTTCGACACAGTTGATCACACCATCCTCCTCCACCGGCTCCTTCCTCATCCACCTTAGTGGGACCGTACTCGCATGGTTCGAGTCCTACTTAACCAACCACCTCCATTTCATCTCAGCCAATGGTTTCTCCTTCCGCCCCCGCCTGGTCACCTGCGGGGTAGCCCAGGGCTCCATCCTTGGCCCTCTTTTCCTTATCTATATGCTCCCTCTGTGCGATATTATCAGCAGACACTGGGTAAACTTCATATATGCGGATGACACACAAATTTATTTTGCCTCCTCCAGGTCCACCGATGTTCTATCAGCTTGTCTGGCAGACATCAAGGCCTGGATGAGTGTAAGCTTCCTGCAGCTGAATATGGACAAGACGGAAGCCATACTCCTTGGCTCCCGTCAACGTCTTCATTCCTGGGGATCTAAACTCCTCAACCTCCCTGGGCTCTCCCTCAGATTCACCGAATCAGTGCGGAACCTAGGCGACTGGTTCAACCCCAGCTATCCTTCCTCCTCCACATCCAGTCCCTGACCAGGGCCGCTTTCTTCCACCTCCACCATATTGCCCCCCTCCGATCATACCTTACCCCAAACGCAGCCGAAACCCTTGTGCATGCGTTTGTCACCTCCCGCTTGGATTACTCCCAACACACTCCTCGCCGGTCTCCTCAACTCCACTATTCAAAATATCCAGCTCTTTCAGAACTCTGCTGCCCACATACTGACACCAACCAAACTCCGCGCACACCTCACCAGTTCTGGCCAGGCTCCACTGGCTCCCCATCACTGAAAGGATCGACTTCAAGATCGTCACACTCGTGTTCAAATCCATTTACTCCATGTCACCTCCCTACCTCTCTGACCTCCTCACTTCCCAATCCACCACCCGGCGCCTCCTCTCGACTGGCACCGGCCTCCTCCTTGTCCCTCGTGCCCTCCGCCCCACCATTGGAGGCCGTGCTTTCAGCCACTATGCCCCAAAACGCTCTCCCTCAATCCCTCCGCCGTGCCCCCTCTCTTCCCTTTTTTGTGTCCCGCCTGAAAACCTTCCTCTTCGACTCACCCCCCCTCCCCAACCCCCAGGCTTCACCATTGTTAAGCGCGCCGAGATGCTATCCTTCATGGAGGGCGCTATATAAGTGCAAGTTGTTGTATATTTAAAGTCCATGTTCATTGCAACCAGCTTGAAAAGCAGTTGTGGTAATTTTTATTGTTGTGCTAATTTACTTGGGGCATGAGGGGGTGTGGGAAAGAAGGTTGATAAGCATTCCCTTTTTCTTTCATCACCTCGTTAAGTGAATAGATTAGTTTGATGAAATTAAGTATCCAAAATCTGAGCACAGTTTCTGTTAATTATCATCAGATTAAAAAAAACTTCTCCCCCTTTCAAAAAAAAGCATTATTGTATTCCTTTTAATTTCACCATACTTGGCATAATGGGACAAGAAAGTGATATAATTGAAAGGAAATCTTGTTTGTGGTATGGTACTTGATATTGCACTTCCCCTTCTGATGACTGTAAATGTTAGCACATTGAATAGATTACATTGCTGTATAAAGCATTGTGCCAATTGAATTTGGATGCTTTTTTGGCTGTAGTTGACTGACAGATAAATGCAGGTTTTTGGACGGCTTTCAAGACCCGTCGATGAAGTATTGCACTGAAGCCTGTATTGGGAGTAATAACAATAAAATGTTTGTTTGACATTTACTTTCTGCATTGGAAAAACATCAATAAAAGTCTGAATGGCTCTTGGATGTAAATGTCCCAGAGGAGGTTCAGATTCAAACTGCATGAGGAATTGCATCTCACATTTGATTTTTGTCTCTGAAGCAAATAGCCTAGATGTGGATTGAAGGCGCAAAAGTGCCTATAAATGTATCCCTAAAACTTGGTCTTTTCTCAATTCATGTTTCTATTATTGTGAAGTGGACCTTTGAGAAAGCTGTCGGGGGAATTCTTTTTTTTACCCCTTTCCAGAGAAGATTTAGCTACCTGTGTCTAGGGTAGACCAAATTGAGAGCTGAAGAGAAGGGGAATTTGATCAGCACTGCTCTCTTGCAACCCAGCAGGTTTATAACTGCAATGCACTATTTTAAGATTGGCAATATCATATTTATGCCTTCTCATTTTGCACTCACCAACAAATGAAAACAGCCAAATATCCACTTTATTGAATCCTTTCATAGCCTTAAATACCTCAATCAAGGCCTCTTTCAATTGTCTCAACTCTAGCACAATGGCTGCCATGTATGCCGACAAAATATACTGTTACCTCACTTCACAGTGATATCCTGTGAATTGCTTTGAGACATGTTGATGACTTGATAAGGTGCTATATCAATGTATTTTTATTATCACACTACAGCTTACATTACTCAGTGGTCTGTCCAATGGGAACTTTAGCAGTCGGAGCATTTATCTGACATCAGAAACTATGAATCTTTAAACTCGTAATGCAATGAAGCACAGCTCTGAAGGACTTAACTTTCTATCAAAATCTACAGGTCGTGGAGTGTTGGAATAGCAGCAGTCTGCAGAATGTCATTGTACTAGCGATTCACTTGGGAGGCACTTGGAAGCAAACACATTAGAACTGCTGAGACCAATGCAAATTTGATGGGATTCTTCAATTCATGCAGGATTTGTGCTGCACAGCAGGAATTTCTGTCAGTTTACTTTATTTAGAGAGGGTAATGTGAGACAAAAATAATCAATTTCTCACATTTCCTGTGAGAAATCTGGCCTAGATTTAGGTTAATTTGTTTTCCTTTGGCCCTTTAATTTTATTAGATTAGCTGCAATGTGAGCACAGTATTTATTGTCTCAAACAGTCTCTCGCTGATGATCTGTGAACCAGGCTTTTGGTGGTGAGGACACAGGGTTGCGCCCCTTTATAAAGCTGGTTCACTTGTAAGACAGGTATCATGTGGACCCACAGTTGACCTGACTGCGGGGACTGGCTGGCTTCCTGAACACCCAAAGTGGCTGACTTTCAGGTCATCAGGGGGCTGCTGATGTGACATCCTATGTGTATGGACAGCGACATCAAAAGTCATGTGATCAGTAAAGTCAGGATGCAGAGTCGCTGAATAAAATTGGCCTGTATTTAACTTTTTTTAATGTACAGGATATATTCTGAGAGAACAGGCAGTGCTCTACTGACAGGTCCACAGGTGATTTTGTGGTCAGTCAATGAAGTGCCCTTCCAATCGGGTTTCCATGCTGCCCACAAGGTCAAGGTCACAAATGACATCCTGACCATGTGTGACCAGGGCTCCCTCTGCCTCCTCGTCCTCCTCGACCTCTCCGCTGCCTTTGATACCATGAACCGCTCAATCTTCCCCACCGCCTCTCCTCCCACCTCAACCTTCAAGGTTCTGTCTTTCCTTCAGGTCCTACCTTTCACACCGCCTCTACTTCGTTGTTCCTCAGGGCTCTGTCCTCGGTCCCCTCCCCTTCACCCTCCACATGCTCCCCCTTGGTGACATCATCCGAAGACATGGGATAAATTTCCACATGTATGCGGATGACACTCAACTCTATCTCTCTGCCTCCACCCTCTACTCCAGGACTACTGGCGTCCTGACGACTGCCTGTCCGACATCAAGTCTTGGAAGACGGACAACTTTCTCTTAACTGAATGTCAGCAAGACCGAGGCCCTCCTGATTGGCTCGCGCCAGCGCCTCTGCACTCGAGCACTGGCAGCATCTGCCTCCACGGCTGCACACTCAACCTCACTAAGCCAGTCAGGAACCTGGGCATCTTGTTTGACCCTGAACTGTCCTTTCTCCCCCACATCTGCGCCATGACGGACACTGCCTACCACCACCTCCGCAACATTGCCAGACTCCACCATTGCCTCACCCCGTAGGCTGCCGAAACCCTCACCCACGCATTCGTCACATCAAGGCTCGATTACGGGAACGCCCTCCTCTTCGGCCTTCCCAACTCTTCACTTCACAAGCTGCAAATCATCCAAAACTCTGCAGCTCGTGTACTCTCGCACACCAAGCTCCGTGACCCCATCACTCCCACCCTCGCCCGACTCCACTGGCTCCCCATCCCTCAGAGGATCGAATTCAAGATCCTCGTACTCACTTGGCCTTGTCCCCTCCTACCTCTCTGACCTGCTGACTCCCTATCAATCTTCCCACTTCCTCCATTCAGTGGGCTCTGGCCTGTTCCATGTCTCCTGCCCGTCCCGCCCTACCATCGGTGGCCGAGCTTTCAGCCTCTTTGTCCCCACACTCTGGAACTCCACCCCACAGTCCCTTCACCTCGCTTCCTCCCTTGCCTCCTTCAAGGCCGGTCTCGAGATACTCCTCTTCAATCGTGCCTTCAGTCACCCTCCCACCTCTCTGCCTTCTCTCACCCCTACCCCACCCCTCCCCCATGCTTGGGTCCTGACCCCTGACTGTCCAGGGCCGTGGGATGTCCTCCCGACGTGAAAGGCGTTCTATAAATGTAATTTTGTTTTGCTGAAAAGTGACTAGGAATAGAACCCATTTTGGTTTCCCCTTTGGACATATCAGTCTTGAGTGGGGAATAGAATAAATATGGAACTTTTTTTTCCCTGTCAACTTTGGGGAATTATTGGACATAATCTCTGCTCCTGATCATTATTCAGTGTTTCTTTCCAGGAGTCCCTTCAGTGGTCACTGGTGGGGAGAAATGGTTCTATAATTTCTGGTTCTAGCTGGTTCTATAATTTGTCTTATGTAACATGTCAAAGAGTGTCCAAAATTTGGAAAGTTGTTGAATTCAGTCTTAACTTTGAAGTCAGTTTGCTGGAGTTTCAAAAGAAACTTATTGGAAAAACATCAGAATGAAGACTATTTAAGAATTTATAACAAATAATAATGATCCTTGCATTTGATATAGTATCTTATCATGTTGAGACACCTCAAAGCACTTCACAGAATATACTGTAAAATGGATTAACTGTATTTTGTGGGTGAAACACAGCAGCCAATTTGCGCAATTTGCACAAACAGGCATGAAACGAGCAACCAGTTTTACTTGGGGAATTGTTAGCCAGAACACCAGGAGAAACTCTCTATTCTTTTCGAATAGTGCCATGGAATCTTTAGCGCCCACCTGAGCAGGCAGACAGGATCTCGGTTTAATGTCTCATCCAATGGATGGCAAATTTGACAAATTCTGGATGCTCTAAATTGCGGCATAAATAGAGCAAATTGAGACCCAGGTGAAATTTTTCCCCGACAGGATCAGGCGGTGCTGGAAATCTCATCTTTGGTTAAATAGACTATAAAATAATAATAATAAGTGAATGGTGCGGCGAATGTTATTGGGGCAGCAAACTGAAATAGTGTAATACTCACTAGAGTTTGGTTTATTATCATTCTTCACAGGTATTTAACAAAATATCTTTTAATCTATGACTATCTAGGATTGTAAAAGCTACACAATACAAGCCTTGAAGTCCAATTTCTAAGAGTGTCTGACTCCTCAATTGTATAAATTCCTGACTTTTCTATTACTCAGTTATTTAGCGATCTACTGTAACAATTTACATTTATATGGTATCTTTCATATCTTGAGGATATCTAAAAGCTCTTCACACAGGTTACTAGGATCCTGATCTGAGGTGGGTGCTGAAGACACATACACCTACTGTAAAAGTTTTAACTTTTTCTTGTCTATATTTCCAGAGAGTATTATAAGTTGGTATTAATTCAGACATTTTTTATTTTTCAAGTCACTAAATTAATTTTCAACTGAATTTGACAGGTGACTTTCCGAACAAGGATCTATCATTGCAATATCAACAGTCAAGGTGTGATCTGTCTGGATATCCTGAAGGATAACTGGAGCCCAGCTCTGACCATCTCAAAGGTTCTTCTGTCAATTTGTTCTCTTCTCACAGACTGTAACCCTGGTAAGTGGAAATTGATAATCTTTGGTCTCTTTACATTTCATCTGTCCAGTTTTAAACTAGCTGGACCTTCATGGGGGAGCACGGCGGGGAGATCGAGTGCTTCTACATGCGGGGGGAAGTTGGAGAGAGTGTTCACAAATTATACTTGCTAGGAATTGGGCATCTCTGAATTAACTTTTATGTACATACAGTAAACTCCAGATAACTCGACCCCGGCTTATCTCGTCACTATCACTTAAGTCATCATGCCGTCAATATCGTATCAAAATCCCCGGCCACTTCTATGAAAATATTAATAAGGGACACGCTCAGAAGTGATGTCCGCTGTGAGAAGGTGCTGGATGAGCAAGTGAGAGAAAGTGGTGCCGAGTGGTATCTTTATCTATAAACTGAATTGGCATCATCATGACCAGCAGTTATTTTTATCTGGTAATATTCCATCTTTGGGAGGGATAGGCAATGACTCAGAATACAATATTGACACCATCTTGCTAATCTACCAAGAATAGAAGTTATACCGCTCTTGTTTTCAACACATTATAAGAATCTATGGTTAACTCGTCACATTGGATAATTACTGAACAGACCCTTTTCTCTTGGAGTGATGGGGTATCTGGAGTTTACTGTATTTGATTTAATTATATCCAGGGTTGACTATGCTAGCTCTCTGCTCACTGGAAGTCCTAACTCTTCCCTCCATATTCAGAACTCTGCAGCTCGTGTCCTCTCCCGCACAAAGCTCCATCAGCCCGGCTTCACTAGCTCCACATCCACCAGAGGATCGAGTTTTAGATCCTCGTCATAACTTATAAAGCCCTCCAAGCTCTTGCTCCTCCCTGCCTCTATCAACTAAAACCATACCAGCCTGTGCTATGGGGGCACTGGCCTGCTCCATGTCCCCACTGGAATTCCATCCCAGCATTGCTATGCCTTACCCCCTTCCCTTGCCTCCTTCAAGGCCCATCATAAGACTTGCCTCTTTGGCCATTCTCTGGCCCAAACCTCTTGCCTCCACCCCTCTTGCCCAGGTCAAGTGCAAAACCTTGATGTCCTGCACCTTGGGACATCCTTCTGACGTGAAAGTTGCTGTACAAATGTTGTTGTATCTGCGAGCATCATGTGATGCTGTACCATGATTGAAGGAATCTATAAACTATGCTGATTTCAACGATTTTTCAAAATGTGGAAAGAAAGAAACCTTGATTGTTCAGCAGATGCCTGGGAAGCAGGTCTCCTCAAGACTAGGCCAGGGAAAGAGTCTACTATAGGGAGACTTTGGGGGGAAATGTGGAGAAGCAATCATTAAAGAAAATGCTTGTATTAATGAATGCAAATACAGTACTTGATTTCCACAATTGGCAAATTGAAAAGTGCTGCAACACTTTTCCAGTAATGTGTCAAAAATGTTACATTAGATTCTAAAGCTTAGAATACAATACGAAAATTAATATATTATATTCAGAGTTGATACTGATTAAAAGTGACAATAGTTCCATAATGTTGCATTATTTCCCTCATTAGTATTAATGTGGAATTGCCACTGAGGCAGCATTAGGGGCATTGCAGTTGGCCTCAGTGCCGTCGACTAAACAGGTGAAACTCGCCAGTATGTTTCTGATCACTATTTAGTGACCATCATTTAAAGTGCTTTAAATGTGAATGTTGATTGAGGACAAGATTGGTGATGATCCCATGGTTGATTCCACTATTACTCATTGTCCAGCTCGTACTTGAACAACAGCAACAACAAAATTACATTTGTATAGCGCCTTTCACATTGAGAGGATGTCCCAAGTCGCTGGACAGTCAGGGTTTCTGACTCAAGCTGGGGATTGGGATTGTGGAGGGTGGAAGGCAACGGGGTGATCGAAAGCACGGTCGAAGCGGAAGGTCTTGAGATGGGTCCTGAAGGAAGCAAAGGAGGGGCTGAGGCAGAGGAATGCGGGATGGAGTGCCAGAGGGTGGAGGCAAGGTGGCAGAAGGCCCGCCCACCAATAGTGGGGTGAGCGAAGCGGGGAATGTGAAGCAGGCTGGAACCCGCTGAGCGTAGGGAGCAAGCAGGATGGTCGGGGATTAGGAGGATGCAGAGGTACAGGGGAGCAAGGCCATGGAGGGCTTTGAAAGTGAGGACCAGGTTCTTGAACTGTAACCTCTATGTGATGGGAGTCGGGCGAGGATGGGGGTGATAGGGTCACGGAGCCTCATATGGGAGAGGACACGAGCTGCACAGTTCTGGATGATCTTCAGCCTATGGAGGGAGGAGTTGGGGAGGCCGACAAGCAAGGAATTTGCATAAATTACTCCGTTCTGCCCTGGCACCTCCCAATCTGTTTGCTTTTACACCAACCCACTACTCGCTACCTCCATTCGACTGGCTCTTGCCTCCTGCATGTCCCTCGTACCCTCAGTTCCACCATCCGTGGCCACACTTCGCACTTTCAGCTACTACACCCCAAAACTCTTGAACACTCCTCTTCTATCCCTCCGCCTTGCCCCTTCCTTCCCCATTTTCAGATCGCTGAAGACCTTCCTATTCGACCATGCCTATGATGACATCCCCACTCCCCCAGGCTTGGCGTAGGCTCCGTCACTGTCTAGCGCTCTGAGATGCTACCCTGCATGACAGGAACTACATAAATGCAAGCTGCTGTTGTTGAAAAATGGCCACTTGGTTGAGGCAGTGTAGAGTAACTGGTACCTATAGAACTGTATAATGCAATAAATCACTGCTCACATGGGAGAATGTCACAAGGGAGAAAGAATTTGGGATTCTGCAATTCGTGACATAAATTGCTGACTATCGCTTTTGTTGCATTACAGCTGACCCCTTGGTTGGAAGCATAGCCACCCAGTATATGACGAACAGGGCTGAACATGACAGAATAGCAAGACAGTGGACCAAGAAATACGCCACATAAATTGGATGTCACCCGTCTACCGTCGTTTATCTCTGATGGAAATGAGCTGCTTATCGTTGGATTGAAAGTGGGATGGGGTGGGAGGGGGGTTGGAGGGTAAGGGGCAAGGGAATGGGACAAGCATTCCTATTACAGGTTTTAACTGCAACAGTCTTTTATTTGCATAGTCAAAACTCTTGATGAGCTTTGTTATTGTAGCTTAAACAATAAACCGTTGGTATCTGGCAGTAGATAGGAAAATTCACAATGGGGGGGGGAAGGTTGAAAGTTGTAATATGATGGGTCACTGAAAGTCCATATTTGTTACTGTGTTGCGTGATGCCTCTTCGAATGGTATGCGTTTTTAGTTGTCTGTGTTCATTGTGTAAGATCAAAGTTGAAAATGCTTGTAATACCAATCGAATGTCCAGAGGTTGAAACTGATGAACAATGTAAGGCCACAGTCAGGTTCCGAGTTCCAGCATTTTTGAGACCTTGGTAGAATAATGGTCAGATCCAACACAATTGCCTATATTCAGGGAAAAGGATTAAATTGGCAGAATATTCGTAAATACAGGGAACAGTTTTGTTTTACAAGAAGCAAAAGGGGTGGAAGTGAAATCCCAAATCTTTTTTTTTAAATGATTTGCCTTATTTTGATTTTAGAGTTTCAGTCTTATTTTCTTGGTTATGTAATGGGGAATTATTTTTCTTTTGTTGGTTGTGCATTTCTGAGTCCTGTTTAAAATTTTATCAGGCATGCAACTTATAGCTAATAAATTATAAAGGACCCTGTGTCCCTGATGGTTTCAACCTCTACAAATGCCTGTTTTTAAACACTTTTAATGTGT
This sequence comes from Callorhinchus milii, assembly GCF_018977255.1. NCBI lineage: Eukaryota > Metazoa > Chordata > Chondrichthyes > Chimaeriformes > Callorhinchidae > Callorhinchus > Callorhinchus milii. The sequence continues at coordinate 44,510,171 of NW_024704743.1, forward strand.
TGACGGTCCTCCTGTAGTCGAGTGAGAATATTATATTGTTAAAATATGTATGGGTGCTATTATGAAGCAAGGAATTCACATAAAGAGATGGCTGCATTTTGATTTCTCATTAATCTTTTGTAAAGATTAACAAAATACAAGACTTAAGGAGGAGCAAAGTGTTTGCAATCAACATGTGTTCAAGCTCCATTGGCCTCCTTCCCATTACAAATTCAAAGAATGTTGAACTCTACCAAAGTTTATACAGCCACTGGTTTGTAACCACTATAACTGCTGCAGTTTTCTTTGGAAATTTAAATTCAGACTGTCAAAAGTTTGTCAGAAACCACGTTCTGTAATTAAAAAAAATCATGAAAAATCTTTTTAATGAGCAAAAGTTGAAAGTCATATTAACAATAGCTCTTACTAAGTAACAGCCTGTCTTGCCGTGTATGCGTGAGTGCGTGCGTTCTTTTTGTCAGCCGGGTGTTTGACACATACGGAAACCCATCACCATGCTTAAGAGTATCCAAACCAAACTGAGGTTTCCATGCATCCCACCTACACATGGAAATCCCAGAGATAGATTGTTGGAATGGAATGCGCACTCTCTCCCTGGAGGGACATATCCTGCTTTGCTAATTCAGGACAGTATTAGGCGCAGGTTGGCAAGAGCCAAGGTTTAGCGACCCCAGAGTCTGCCTTGGGGATCTGGTGGAGTCTAACCAGCTAAAAATGCATAACTTGCCATTGGTATTGCTGTCTGGCAAGTTTTCTTGCAGCTTGTCCAGCTAGGACCACCCAAACCCTAAGAACTTTGGCTTGCAGGGTTAACAGTAGCTGAGTGGGATGATTCCCTGACCCCAGTGACTGGTCTGCCCTTCGAGGTCCTGCTGGTGAGCCAGGCTGGCTGAGCTGTCATCAGCAATACCCTGGAATACTATAGAGCCACCTAGCTCAAGAATCGGACTGGAGACTGCCACAGAGAGCTGGCTTGATTCCGACAATCTGACGTTGTCAAACATGTCACCTTGGAACCAGTTTAGCTCCAATGAGACCCCACTTGCACGTGAGTGAGAAAGAGAAGAGGGGTAACTTTAATCCAAATCAACAACTGACACAAATGCCTCCATGTAACGTGTGATTAACTGGACACAGGCCGGATCGAAATGCAGTAAGATACTCAGCTTCTCGGATTTCCATAGTTCTACAAGTAAAAGATCCTGGAGGCTTCAGGGATTAAAATATGTTTTTCATGCAATTAAAGATCATTGATCCACATATTCCAAAACTGATTTAAATAGTTATTGGATTTTGATTTAAATATTTCTCTGAGAATTGACATACGTGTGTACCTGCAGTTAATGCACCTGTATGTTAATATCTGAAGAGGATAGCTGTCCAGGGAATCAAACTCCCAGCAGTACTCTATTCACTGTAAACCCTTTGCTACCTCTTTGTAAATGCATGTCCGTGCTGAAATGCCAATTGTACATTGTATTGTATTTTTAATTCTTACTTTCATATGGTAATTCAGTTTTTTTAAGCAATTGTTGAACCCAACCTCCTGTCTGAAAACTTGGTCTCGTTGATAGTTTTCCTGTAAAGTTATCTGAATTGTTCGTCTCCCATTCAGTTTGAGCTTTCATAGGTAAATAATAATCTTTGCATTTAATATAGCACTCAATCACACCATTAAGTCATCTTAAAACGTTTCACAGAATTTACTGGAGAGTATTAGTGACTATTTTTGTAGGTGATGTAGTAATTTGTACAAGAATTACAAATAGCATTGTGCAATTCTGTAGCTTAGTTAGACCTATTCCCGGTTTGATTCCCGAGCAGGACGAAACATTGGGCAAGTTTCCTTACTCCACATGCCTGTATTTACCTAGCAGTAAGTAGGAACCCGGTTGTAATCGATTGACAGATTACTTTTCCGGGGGTAATAATCCCTTCAAAAATAATGATAATAATAATTTGATCACTAAATCCATGACTGTGGGACACTGCTGTACGCAATTGGTGCCGCGTTTTGCCCACAGTCAATTCACGTTACAGGATATTCTATAAGGTGCTATATCAAATGCAAGGATTATTATTAAATATGCCCCTCCTTTATATACATGTACATAATAAAGTAGGTGCAAGACTATTCATATAATACAATATGTAGCATTTGACCCTTTACATTTTAAATAGAGTACCATGGAAATGAGAAAAATAACTTCATAATATAATGCCTGCCACATAAAAATAAACATCACAAGACATTTTACCAATTATAATTCATTAGAAATGAAGGGAGTTGTATATAAGGTAAATGCCTTCAAATGTGCAGCAGCAACATCCCATCCAGAACAATGTGATGAGCAACCAATTAATTTGAATTTGGGGGTAAATTTGGAATAAGAGGGGAATATAAGAATATAAATTGAGGATAATAATAATCCCTACTTTTGGTACAGTGCCTTTCATGTCAGGAGGATATCCCAAAGTGCTTCACAGGATATACTGTAAGGAGGAGTGACTGTCCAGCGCCTCGTGACGTCCTCCTGTCGTGAAAGGTACCATACAAATGTAATTTGTTGTTGTTTTTGTGGTGAACAGGATCAGGAAGACTAAAACAGTATTCAAGCTTATACCATTTTATATATTAACATTTAAGGCTATCTACTGTTTTTAAGTGTGATAGAACAATACGACAGCCACATTCACACTAGTACTCTTGTATTCTTGATATACCTAACTGTATAACTGCATATATCAGGATGCCAGAACCATTGGAGTAACCTGACTATCCTCCCTCCCCATATGTTCAGTGTCTCAGAGTGAAATGTCATCCACATTTCTAAATGAATCCTAAGTGGCTCTTGAGTGCTGTTTTGTCTGCCTGAAGGTATTTGGAACAAGGGAAGTCTGTCTCCAGCATAGCTGGTCAGTCCAGAAAAACCATGTCTGATCGTAGGGAAGTGTTTTTTTTGTGTTTGTTTTCAGTTCAGATTTTTGTTTCACAGACAATGATACAAGAGGTCAGACATTTTGTTGATAGATAATGTTTTCCCTCTGGATCGCCCAAGTTTTCTGTTGATGTTATCACAGTTGGAATTGCAAATCCTGCCCCATTACTTGATAGACTTTCTCCTACAGAAATTAGTATCTGGCATATCAGATCTTTGAATGTTTAAATGTTTTTGTGGTGCAATAATGTTTGTGGCAATAACCCTTATTTTGAGCCATGAGATTTTTTTTGCTATCAAAACATGTCAAGATCTAACACCTGTTCCCAAATACTGCAACTACAGTATAAAGACTGCCTGGCAAAGATCATTGTCTGAAAAGAGATTTGTACAATTGAAACCCGATACCAACCCACTGTAATTTGAGACATATTAACCCTTTAAGTACTGCATCCCTTTTATAACTTTTAACATGCTCAAAAATTGTTGGGCAACAACAACAATATAGCACCCTTCACCCTCGGAGAGCTTAACAGTGGCGGAGCTTATACCATTTTATACATTAACATTTAAGGCTATCTACTGTTTTTAAGTGTGATAGAACAATACGACAGCCACATTCACACGAGTACTCTTGCATTCTTGATATACCTAACTGTATAACTGCATATATCAGGATGCCAGAACCATTGGAGTAACCTGACTATCCTCCCTCCCCATATGTTCAGTGTCTCAGAGTGAAATGTCATCCACATTGGGGGAGGGAGGATGTGACCGTAAGCAAGATCAAAAAGGAAGGTCTTCAGTCGTGATCTGAAAAGGGGAAGGAGGGGGAAATGCAGAGGGATTGAGGGGGAGAGTTCCAAAGTTTCGGTGCATATTGGCTGAAAGCATGGCCCCCAATGATGGAGCGGAGGAGACGGGCAATCAGGAGGCTGTTGCCAATTGAGCAGAGGTGGCAGGTGGTGGAGTGGGGCATGAGCAGGTCGGAGAGGTAGGGAAGTGCCAGGTCGTGAAGCGATTTGTAGATGAGTGTGAGAATCTTGAAGTCGATCCGTTCTGTGTTAGGGAGCCAGTGAGTGAACCTGGTGAGGACTGGTGTGATGGAGGTCGGGAGTTTAGAGCAGGTGAGAGTACGGGCAGCAGAGTTCTGAATTAGTTGGATTTTGTGCACAGTGGAGCTGGAGAGACCGGCGAGGAGGACCTTGGAATAGTGGAAACGGGTGGTGATAAAATGTGCACGAGGGTTTCAGTTGATTGGGTGCAACACTTAAAAATGTTATTTAAATTTCGCTTCTGTAAATTATAAATGATCCACAAAATGGGCTGCTTCAATTAAGTCTCTCTCTCTGTCCCTGCCCATTGTGTTGTTAGTAAGTTCTCTGACTAATAAGGGTGGGCGATCTTTCTCCCAAACGTTTGCCCTCTCTTAAGATGGTTGCTGAATATACATAAGTGGCCAGGATCATTAGCCATCAATCAAATAATGTATTCACTTGTTTATCCTCTGCTCTCTTTGCCCCTCTCTCCACACCCACACACACACACTCAACCCACCTCCCTTTAAGCTATGAACTGTGCTCTGTCTAAACCCTAAAGAGTATCCAGCTGTGAACTTACAGTTCACATATGAGCAATCGTAAAGTACAGGCATATCATACCACTAATACTCAAATCTTTGAAAATAAATGATTTGTGTCTAGGATAACTACTCAGTGTTCCCGCACCAAGCACTCCCCACTCTGCTGGGTAGTTTCTCACTATGATTGACTAGCTGCCAATGGAAGTTGACATGATATGAGGCGTGACCCCACCCTGGAGCAGCCAGAAATTGAGTGTGGCAGCACGCCATGATATTGCTTTTGGTTTAGAAAGACTTGCTGTCTACTTCGCTGCCTGTTTCTTGGATGACGGTGCACTCAAATGAAGCATGCCTTCAGGGAATACAGTAAATTGGTATCTCCATGTCTTGGGTTCTGACTTCAGAACCTTTTTTTTAAAAAAATACAATTGTGCTTTACAATAGGCACAACAATCGGCTTCCTATAGCACCCCTCACTTAGGTTAATATCTCTTCAGGATTTTCTGATGGCCTGATAGGTTGCTGAGCAAAGCAGGAGGGGAGGTGACCGTAAACGCAGGTCAAAGAGGTAGGTTTTCAGGTGGGATTAAAAGGCAGAGAGTGGCTGAGGCAAAGGGTTAGAGTTGGGGAGTTCCAGAGGCTAGGGCGTAGTGACTGAAGGCACGGCCTCTGATGACGGTGCGGAGGAGGCGGGGAATGCCCAGAGGAGAAGATCAGGGCAATGAGGTGTTAGGCTGTGAAGGGATTTGTAGGCTTTAACACTAAACCGTCTAAATTATACCCCAAAAAATGAATGGTGAGGGTCTTCTGTGGGTACGTAGCCTTTAATTAGTATTTATTATACATATCAATTGACTGATGTCCAAAATTCAACATGTGTTGCTCCACCACGAACCAATGGTATTCAACACCTCTTAAGTTTCATTGGTGAACTCTTGGCGTTTTAAGGGAAATTTTAATCTTTGTTTTGCAAAATCTGTATCTGGTAATTTGAACTGTTCAGCTGGCAGTTTTCATGTGCAGCTGTCTCGTCTGATCTGATCTGTTTTGGGAACTAAACCTGTTTAAATCCTATCGCAAACCTATAAATGTGGCCTTGCATACAGGCGGGTTTAGTCCTAAACTGTCAAAGCAGTTCTTATTGGGGTGATTGTGGTTCTTTCTGTCATGTGAGTGTTAGCCACAAGTTACACTAAGCGTTTGAGCAAGCATGGCTTTAAAGAGTAGAGCAATAGTTTGTGTAGAATCAAATGCAGCATGGGTGATAAATGTAGTAAATTTCTTGATTAACTCTTTCCAAGTGCTTTACAATGGTAATTTAAGGTGACATAATGTTCCCCATCGCATAGAGAACATTTGGGATGGGGTAGGTGTAACAATCTAATAATGAGCAAGTGGTCTCGTGCTCGGGGTATTTAAAAACACAAACACTACAAAGAGCAATTTGCACTTTTCATGTTATAGCCACAAAAGTATTTTCCTATGAATTGAAGTCGAACTAGATTAATGTATTAAACCCTTCAATCCCTTTAAACACTTGATAAATGTATTATTTACGGTATCGTAAATATGTGTAAATAATACCGGGGTCCTCAAGGTTCTGTACCTGAATTGTAAAATACTAATATTCTTGGAGTGGTATTTCTAATCCTTTCACAACCGTACAATAAGTGGAATAATGCTGCTTCCCTCAAAGGTATTACTCAAAAACATACAATGCAGTACAGTAGTACATCTAGCTAGAGATTCCTACAAAATAAAGTGTTGGTTAATTTAATTTGTTGAGATACAGTATTAAAAATTAGCTCCAGTTTTTAATAAAAGTTTCAAGGTTTTGTTTTAATCTATTTTGCTGCTTTCACTACTGCCCCAATGCAATTCAACTTTGAAAAGTGGACCAAATGTATACAGATTGCTCGTGCAGATGGAACTATAAGCAGCAGCTGTTTTGGAGAAAAAGAAGTGCAACTGTAAACAGAGGAGCAAGACCTGGGAGGAATCGAATGTCTAGCGTTTAAATTGTGGCGATCTGCAATTTCAAATGTCACCTAATTTTAATTATCAGTATCTAATTTGTCTGATTCCACAAACTTGACCTTGTCCACCAGCTTGACGCTGTGGTTTGCACTTTTTCTTTCTCAGAGTTTTCGTTAGACATTGTGTATTTCTTTCCCCTTTAAAATCCACACAGATCCTTTAAAATTATTGATGTCTTTCCTAGATGCTTACTTGCTCACTAAAACTGCTAGCTTTCTGTTTTCTGCTAAATTTACTGATCCAGCTCAGTCATCACTACCATGAATTTCTTAACAAGAACTGACAAACATCCTCATAGCATTTGACGTGGGAGGGCATGATCCTGTATTCAGAACACATTGCTTCCTTTTTTCAATAATCTTTACATCTGTAACTGTTTTGTTGCTCTCGGAATATGTTTTTTTCTATTCATGATACTCAACTAGAAACATATTTATAGTAGGAGTCTGTTGTTTAACTGTGCTCCACAATATATACATTACATTGTGCAACAAAATGTTTTCTGAAGTGTTGCACCTTCTGAGTTATCCCAAGATCAATTGGAAGCCTGATGAGGCCTAAACTCTCTGTGAGCAACTTTTCTGGCACAACATTATTTTCATTTCCACCCTATGGTCATTCACTTTAAGGATGGCCATCGCTTTCCCATGTAACTACAGTGTCATTGGTTTTATTTGGAATAAAATCTTTTTAAAAAACTATTCCCATTTTGCAAAAAGACTTGACTGCCCTCTGCAGGAGCCTGAAATTAAGACACGTTCTCCAAAATTCAGACAAGTTAGGCAGAACCAGTTCCCCTGAAGTGAAAATAACACTAAAAAAAGACACATGGAGGAGGAAGTAAGATCTATACATTGCAATTACAATAATTCTCCGAACATTAAGTACAAATGGGAGCGAGCGCCAAGTTTTTCTTTGCAATTGAAATGTTTGATTTTCAAGGCACCCATGAGTTAAGAGGATGAGTTAAAAATGAGTAAAGAGGATGGCCATTACCTCTTAACTCATTTTTGATTCTGAAGTGAAGTACTTCAAGTGAAATAAAAAATATTGAAATCCCTCCCCCCAAAAAAGAGAAATTGGATTGCTTTACTTGGGAAATTCTAGATGCGTCGATTAAGTAGAGATTGCATATTTTACAACTGAACCAAGTGAACAGAATTATTAGGGCTAACAGGGCTGAGGTGGCTTATCTGAGAAGATCTCATGTCTGTGTTTAACTGGTGGGGTGGTGGGGGCTAAACTGCCTTGCTCTTTTTTGTAGGGAACACGCAAACAATTGATGAAAGCGATCGGCTGTTTGTGGGAGCCCTTGCTTACTTTTGCGCAGTACATCTTTCAACCCCGGATTCCTGTATTGCTTTTGCTGCTGGGTAAAACTATGGAGTGGAAGTGCTGCCAGTTCAAACATAATACCCGTTTCCCTTCTTTCCTGTAGTCCACTGCTTCAACACTCAACCACTAAACAATAATCCTCCATTTGATGTCCAAAGCCAATTCATCAGAAGCAAATAACTTCTTGCTTCAAGGATAACTTGGTAACTCAAGTTTCTTGCTTCCAGAAGTGATTCAAATATCATTCTGCCATTCGTAATTCACCCAACTTGGACATTTTTCATTGAGATATAAGATGGCACTTCCAAACCTGCAATTTTGTGTTTCCATCCACCCATTCCCCCCGCCCTCCGCCCACCCCACTAATCCAGTCCATGTGTGGCATATTGTCTTGTCCAAGATCCTCACACTCATCTACAAATCCCTTCACACCCTGGCATCTCCCTACCTCTCCAACCTGTTTACTCCACACTCCACCCCTCGTCGCTTCCACTCGACTGGCTTCAACCTCCTGCTTTGTCCCTCGTCCCCTCCGCTCCACCATTGGTGGACATGCTTTTAGCCACTACACCTAAAGCTTTGGAACTCTGTTCCTCAATCTCTCTGCCTTGCCCCTGCGTTCCCGATTTTCAGATCAGGCTCCACCGCAGTTAAGTTGTTGTTGAAATATTGAGGTCTAATGAGTTTTAACAGTGGTGTGTTCAGAGCTGTGTTTTTAAAATTATGCCATTGAATTTTCTAATGACCAATTTTATAATTTTTCTTTTTAAAAAACCGCAATCCCCAACAATTGTTGGATTAACACTGACAGCTGAGTAAATGTAATCATAATGTGAACAGCCTGGTCCGATCGGCCGTGTCGCTGAAGTTCATCCCACTGGAGACAGCAGCTGGAATGTAAACTGAGGCCTGGTGAATGAATGAGGCAATTCAAAAGCCATGCCACAATCGCTATACTGTTATTAGAATGCTTCTCAACAGCACTGTGTTGCTAAAGGTAGAGAACTCCTTTCAAAAACAAAAGATTAATTGATAACATTTCTATTTGCGTGAGGTATATTGTTAACCAGTTTTCAAGCTCCATCTGCAGAATGCAATTAGGTTGGGCTGGACATTGCATCTACAGTGTTTTTAAAGGGTAGCTTAGACAAAAGACTCAGAAATAAATGTTTTGTCAGTGACACTTTTGCAAATGTCGTTTTGAAAATTGTTCTGCTGCGGCTGGATTCTGACGAACATAATTTGATCTGCATGCTCCTGAAAAATAACTAGAAAAGAGAGTCCTAAAATAATACCTTACATTTATACAACACCCTTCACATAGAACACCATCTCAGAGAGCTGTACCGTGGCGGGGATGGATGTTGAGCAGAAGGGAGGGGGGATGTGGGAGTTGACCATAGGCATGGTCTAGAAGATAGGCTATGACGGGAATTGAAGACAGATGGGAAGGGGGAGGGGGGTTGTTGGGTCCAGAGATTCAACAGCAAGTTTAAGAGGGAGTCTGGTGTGCAATTGATTATAGCTGCTATACTCTAATGTCACTAGATCTTGATCTTGTTTCGAACACATCTATTAGATGCTCTCTCAACATTTTCTGTTCCAGTGATTAAGCCCCAGTTGTTCAAGTCTATCCTCATAACTATAATCCCTCATCTTTGGTATCCTCAAGAGCTGAAACTTAGACCTCGTCTATGGCACTGATGGTCTTTCTATAGATTGGGAGGCCATAACTTACTCAGTACTCGTATTACGGAAACTCCCTCCTCATCGGCCTTCCCAACTCTTCCCTTCACAAGCTGCAGATCATCCAAAACTCTGCAGCTCGTGTACTCTCACACATCAGGCTCCGTGACCCCATCACTCCCACCCTCGCCCGACTCCACTGGCTTCCCATCCCTCAGACGATCGAATTCAAGATCCTGGTCCCCACTTTCAAGGTCATCCATGGCCTTGCCCCCTCCTACTCTCTGACCTGCTGACTCCCTACCAACCTGCCCTCTCTCTCTCCGTTCAGCGGGCTCCAGCCTGCTCCATGTTTCCGGCCCAACTCACCCTACCATCGGTGGCCGGGCTTTCAGCCTCTCTACCCCCATACTCTGGAACTCCATCCCACGGTCCCTTCGCTCGCTTCCTCCATTGCCTCCTTCAAGGCCGGTCTCAAGACCCTTTTCTTTGATCGTGCCTTTGGTCGCTCTCCCACCTCTCTGCCTTCCCTCAGCCCTACACCACCCCTCCCCCACGCTTGGGTCGTGACACCTGACTGTTCAGCTCTTTGGGACGTCCTCCTGACGCGAAAGGCGTTCTATAAATGTAATTTTATTATTGTTGTTGTACTCCAACAGAGGCTTGACTAATGCCTTTTATAAATGGAACTCCAAATCCTTGTTCTTGTAATCACTTGCACTGTATAGAAAATCGCCAATTCCACTTGCCCTTTTCTGGCTTTTTCTATCTGAACTCATGCCTTTAAAGATCTGTTATTTATCTGCCCCACCATCGGTGAAGATGTTTTCAGCTATTCCCCTTTCTGTATGCAGGAATTGTATCCTGGGGTCTCATTGCTTTGCTCCCTGCCTTGAAAACCCACCTTAAGACCAATACTTTTGACTGCGTTTTGATCCCCTACCCTCCCCTCAACCCCAACTCTCCTCTGTCCAGCTCTGGTTCTCAGTCAGTTATTTGAAACGCTTTGCAATGTCCTCCTGATTTTGAAAGGCATTTATATAAATATAAATCTTTGTTATGTACCTGCAACCCTAGATCTCTCTATTGCTCAATGTCATTAAGTCCTTTATTTGTTACACATCAAACTGTGTTAATGTTATGCACCTCATAAAGGACGCTACATAAATGCAAGTTGGTGTGTTCCCAACCACCAGGTGCAATATGATAAGATATTTTGTTACAGATGTCTCCAGCTTCCTGTCATGAAACGCAACCTGATGGACCGGTAGGTAAAGCCGTAAGTCATATGGAATAGTAAATTACCAGCTCAAAATAAAAGAATTATTATTTCAAATCACTGTCTATGCTCTGGGTGTTGCAACAGTGGTATCCCAGGCCTAGGGAAGTGAAAATCAGCTAGAGTTTCTGCTCTTTATTGTTATCTATTAATCCTTGCTGGAAAGTATCTTTGTATAAAGAGTGGTAAAGGCAGGGTCAGGCCAATGATGCTCTCAAAAGTCAAGTAGTGCAGGTACTCACTCACAGTCAGTTCTCATCTGAAGAATGGGCCTTTGGACACTGTGCCGGCACTTGTGGATCCACACCCAACAGGTCACCGTCTTCAGGAGTGAAGAAGAGGAGAATTTTGACCAAACAAAATCCCTAAATCTATCTTGTAATTGTTTTAGTATGTAGCCACTGCAATGCAAGTCAATAAAACTACTATGTTAAATAATATTCTTGGGTGGGTCAGCCAGGTGTCTGACACATGCGGAAACCCATCACCATGCTTAAACAGAGTTCCACCTATACATGGAAATTCCAGAGATATTTGTTGGAATGGATAGTGCAATCTCTCCCTGGAGGGATGCACCCTGCTTACCTAAATCCGGAAAGTACTAGGCACAGGTTGGCAAGAGTCACGGCTTGGGGCCCCAGAGCGTACATTAAGATACGGGAGTCCCTCCTAAGAGAAGCCATCAAACTAATTCCTTCCCAAAAGAACTGGATTAGCATCTAGTTGGGAACAGTATTAGATTATAGGGATACGTGCTTAACTGCCATTAGCAATACTACACATCTCTTACAATAAATGCGCAAAGGTTTTGTTACAGGAGGAAGGATTGTGGCTGAGGAAGAATCAGACCGGGTAAAGAGAAGGTGGTTCCTGTGTTTGTAAATCAGAGAGAATGTATGCAGTCCTTTCCACTAAGAGATGGATTTTATTAGATCGAGTCATCAATATTTGGATCTGTGTTATCGCAAGGTTTATTTGGATCTGTGTTAACGCACAGACTTGTTAGGCCAGACTGATCTTTTCTCAGTCCACGTTAACAACGAATTGCCAGCATTCTCAATGATGCTGGTAAAACCAACATTGGCCACCAGAGGGAATATTGCAGTATTTACGTAACTGGAATTGGCACTAACCCAAGGCACTTAACAAGTGAAACCTGCTCAGCCAACTAATAAGAGCATCATCCTATATAAGAGTGTAGGGGGAGAGATCTGCTGTTAGTCCAGATGATAATGGCAGTCTAATGGTATTAAATTGTCCTTTGTGACAAGTCCTCAGGCTCTGAAATCTTACTAATACCGACGTGACAAAATAATCTCAATGCGGTTGACTGCCTCAGCCAGGGATTTACTGAATGTATACATGCTTTGCAAGTCATGCGGCTTAAACTGCTGTTTCATTGACACGCAGGTATGCTTTGCAATGATAGGATGTGATGTTTAGTAATTTTATAAATTATTTAACACTGTGTAACAGTTGAAGCTTTTGTTTCTATAACAGTGCCTTATCTTGTCATTTCTATCACGCTATTCAATTTGAGGAGTGAGGAGGTTATCCTGTGATAACCTCCTCACAAATAATGCATGTATGAGCCAGGCTGGCTGGGTTGTCATTGGCAATGCCCGGGAATACTGCGTTCCTGCCTGGCTCAGGAACTTGACTACTGAGGACACCACAGAGGGTTGGCTCAATTCTGGCATTCCATTGCCAAACATGACATGTTGGAGTCAGTTCAACTCTAAGGAGACTCTCTTACTTTGCCTCCCCCCCAGAAATACACAGTTACTACACTTTTACAGTACATCCTGTGAAGACCTTGAGACTTCCTCCTGACACAAAATGCAAGGATTATTATTATCAAATGCAACGATTATTATTGTTGATAAGTGGACTATCATTCTCATTGTGTCACCTCGACAATATTTAAACGTGATTCCATATACTGTATTTAGAATCACTGTGATCTCTCTCCACTTTCCTCACAGTGCTTGTCTCTAACTTCTTGTGAATGGCAGCATTAGTTTTGCTGCATTACACATCGCTTACCTTCATTTTCACAATTTTATTATGGGGTGCTTTCAGCTTGCCAGCCTATTAAGATCAGTAAAATTTTCTTTTACATTCCTCAATATCCTTGGTAATTTGGGCTGTTGTGTTTTGGACAATCTTAACCTGGATAATTTGACATCTAAGGATATTTTGTTGGCCAACACAGGATTGTCATTTTATTTTTTATTTTATTTTACAGGTTTCAAGATTAATAATATGCAATTAGTTATTCTTGAATCATGGCATTGCCTCAAATTTAGGTTTAGATAACATTTTTCAACATTGCCATCTGAATCACACTTGAAAAAAGTTCAAGAAGCTCATTAATGGCTATTAATATATTAAATTAGCAGTTTTCCCAACAGCTTGATTGGTAAAGGTACTCCCAGTGTGAAATGTCATACACTCAGAAATGTCCTAGCTTCAATTTCTCAGTTTGTGCTGAATTAGCTGTCTCAGTCAGTGACTTTGGGGATGTGACAATTGGCTTCTGTGCTGGGAAGAGAGAAAAGTAACCACGGTTTCTACTCCGATTGCTAGTTATTGATTTCTGTTAGAAATTCCTTTGTGTGTGTGTGAGTGGTGCATGTGTTTCCACGGGTAAGTAGTAATCAGCTTTGGCTGTGGTGCCCACAGGTCACAACACTCAATGTCAGGCTCACAGATGATTTAAGATTTAAGATTGTGCAAAATTCTGCAAACAGTCTTAAAGTCAATTTTAATTTGGAAGTTGATTTTCCAAAGTTCTTTTTGGGTACTGTGGAAAACTGACTTCCAAGTCAAGACTGGATGTAAAACTATTCCCTGAAACTGTCCACAATCTTATGTTTTAAGACAATGATCTTCAGGCTAAAAACATACAGATTTTTAGGGCTGCTGATGTGCCACATCTGTGCAGGTTTCAGCTACACGTTAAACAAGACTGAAATCTTGACTGATTTCTTTCTGTGTCCCCAGCTCAGAGTAATACAAGCAATTGTGCCACTTCTTGCTCTGTTTAAGATCACGTAACTCACAACAAAACACATACCATCTTCATCTGTATGTTTTAGGACCACACCAAATGGTGCATTTACTCATTGAGCCTTCAGACAGTTGAAGTAATTGCAATATAATGTTTGGATTGTGACTAAATGTAATTACTAAATGGATGCTGACACACTGGCAGGAGGGGTGCACCCTGCTAACCCGGGTCAATCATTCTCAGGCTTTCCCGCTGTTTTTGCCATAATGTATCAAGGTAAATAACTTATATTTGTACAGTAACCACAGTATGCGGGAGCCAGTCAGGCCACATACAGAATGAACGTAGCTTTAGCATTATACATTTACACAGTTACTGCACTTCACACTAAACTGAGTCCCGTAGCGTGGTGGTTAGCACGCTTACTTCACAGACGAGAGAACCTGCGTATGATTCCCAGGCAGGGCAAAACCTTAGGCATGTTTCCTTACTCCACATGCCTCTATTTACCTAGCAATCAGTAGGAACCCAGTTGCTAGTCGATTGACGGGTCGCTTTCAGGGGGTACTAATCCCTCGCCACAAAAAAATAATTTGGTTACTTAATCCACAAGTGTTTATGGTGCACTGCTGTGTGCCGTGTTTCGCACACAAAGTACAATCAATTCACAATCAGCAGAGGCTGATTAAAATGGACGGCCATTTTGTCCGGCTTAAGCGGCGTCCGAGGCTACTCGATATACCATTACCTCTTCCCACCCAGCAGAGGAGCGGCAGTGATAGCTCCTACCTCTTATTCCCATTCCCATTGGGCGGGAAGGGGACCGATTAGCGGCGGCTCCTATGAAGCATTTTGAGACTTCTCATCAAGGCTGTATCAAATGTAAGGATTATTATTCAATTTCTGAGGATTATTTTAAACTGCAATGGCTGCATATAAACATCAATAAAATCTGGTGAGATGTTGTCCAAAATCCCACATTCCCTGAGAAGCACACTTATTTATTTGCAGATCTTTGACGTGATTTGTAGCTGGTTATACTGCAACACTGAATGATAAATCATGAAAAGTGTCTGTTCTTTTCTAAAGAAGGAGCATTAAGGCACTCAACCATGACAGCCAAGAAATATAGTCTGTCTGTCTAAATACTTCACATTGAATCTCCTGCAAGTTGGATGATTTATAGATGTAGAAGTTGCAGTAACTCTTTCCCCCTTACGTTGCTCAACAAATCTGAGGCTTTAACGATTGCCATTTGTTAACGTTAAACATCTTGAGGTGAATTGCCTTACAAACCTGTCAATTCTATCTGCTTGGAGGGCAGTAGCCTGCTGCATGTCCGCTGCCCTGCCCGCCTCATCATTGGCGGTCGGGCCTTCAGCTGCCACCTCCCTCTGGAACTTCATCCCCCAAATCCCTCCACCTCGTCCCACTCTCTTTGCTTCCTTCAAGGCCCATCTCAAAGCCTTCCTCTTTTGCCTTTGGCTACCCTCACAGCCCCCTACCTCCACCCCTCCTGATTGCAACCCCAAGCTCAGGTGCAAACCCTTACTGTCCAGCGCTTTGGGACATCCTTACGTGAAATAGAGTATATAAATGTAATTTGTTGTAGTTTTGAATTATGCTGCTTTCAGGAAATGTACTGGTCTTGTAAAGTGCCATTAAAAAACATCTTCAAATAAATGTCACTACAGTAAGACCATCATCCTCACCCTCACTTGGATCTATTGGCTCCCCAGCTCCCTGCAGATTGAACTCAGGATCCTTGACCTCACTTTCAAATGTCTCCAAACCTTGGGTGAGCTTTCAGCCATTCTTATAATAATAATAATAATCCTTGCATTTGATATAGAGCTTTTCACGTCGGGAGGACGTCCCAAAGCGCTTCACAGAACACACTGTAAAGTGAATTGACTGTATATTTGTGGGCGAACGCGGCAGCCAATTGCGCACAGCAATGTCCCACAAACAGTCGTAGATTGAAAATGACCAATTTTTTTTATTATTGTTTTTTGGTTTTTTTGGAGGGATTATTATTATCTTGATACTCGTCAACAAGGTGATGTCTCACCACTGTAATCATAGACAGACTGCAGACATGGTTGGGAAGAGAGACTGCAGACATGGATGCAGTGGGCATGGAGAGAAGGAATAACATGACCAAATCCTTCTCCATTCTCTGGAACTCTATCCCTCTGCTTCAACCCCTCCATCCCTGTCTTAACAACCTACATTAAGACCTAACCTTTTGACCATACTTTAAGCCACTTGGAGCTCCTCTCAGGTTCTCCCCTCAGGGCTGTGTAAAGGAACATCTTCTCCATGTGAAAAAGCGCTATATAAACGTAAATTCTTGTTATGGGGGTGGGGTGCAATCACTGGCTAGGAGCCAGATTTAAAGATCTTGATAACATTACAGAATTGTTAATTTAAAGATAACATTACAGAATTTTTATTTGCAGAGGTTAGGTTGAACAGAGAAGCACATTTAGCTAATCTTGTGTTGGACTACTTCTAACTGAATGCTGACAGTAATTTGTCCAGACACGAATAAAGACTTTTATGTGTTTTTTAGGAGACAGAATATGCAGATGAAGCAAGTCTGAAAAGCACTCAGTGTATTGCTATAAAGCTAAATCACAAGAAACCCTCTAATTGTAAAGTCATACATTAGTGTGGTGCATATTAATTTAGAAACATATAAATTATTTTATAGTTTTGAAGCCTGTGCTTATGGTTTGATAAAATGCTTGAATTTGAACCTCATGTACAAAAGTTAAAATAAACTGAGGTAAAGGATTTCTGAACGCTTCTTCAAACTGGAGACGATTGAAAATTTCTGATGTAATAAAGTTTCGCTCTACATACAACCTGGGATAGGGCAGGAGATCACCAGTTAATTTTCTCAAGGGCATGACTACAATGTTTCTTCTCATTTCTATCATAACTGTGACTTACCTCTATAAAATTTTCATTACCCTTATGTCAGCAAGAATTATACATTATACAGGACAAATCCATTTAAGGCACACAATCCCTGCACTGCATTCCCTCCATTACCTATTGTACAGAACACAGATCCTTTTGGCTCAGGACTTTCCAATGGTCCTTTTGACATTAACTCCTTGCGCTGGCATTAACTGCAGAGAATTCCAGATTCCCTTGAGCCTCAAATTTCATTTGATGTTTTGAGTTCACACTTTAGAGTATTATGCTGAGATGAACACAAATAATTGCTGTACCACAAGTATTTAATTTGTCCAATCCAACTTTATTACTTCCCACAAAATACTCACAGTCACACCCCTTTATATTATATCATCTGAAGTGCTTTGAGACATTTCCACAATCGATGTGGAATGCAAGGATTATTATTACTGTAATATTTATCCCATTCGACAAACATACGTATTTCAAAAACAATTTGAAATAAAAATTTAAAAACGAATGGGTACACGTATCCAAGCAGTGGACAAAAAGATGGTGACGAGCATCTCAAGTATTTCATGCTCACAGGAAGCTCACAGAGAGTTGCTGGTTCCGGCTGTCCACCTACTGAGGGCTCAAACCTGAGATTGTCAGATGTCAAAGACCCAATTAGTGAATATCCTCCTTGGAAATTAGAGGGGTCTCTTTGTTGCCAAACATGTCACCTTGTAGCCAGTTCAGCTCCAGAGTCAGAATTGAGTCAACCCTCTGTGGCAGTCTTGGTATACCAGTTCCTGAGCCAGGCACGTCTGCATGAGTTGGCAAAAGCCAAGGCGCTGCTGATGACAAACCAGCCAGCCTGGCTCATTGGTACAGTAATTTGTATTTATATAGCTACCTTCACATGAGTAGCATCTGAATGCATTGGTAGGACTTGGAGGGGAAGGCTGGGGATCAGGTGTTGTGAAAATATGGAATGCACTAACCCTGAACTCAAAAAAAGCAGATTCAGTAAGCATGTTTAATTAAAGCAGGTGGATATATATTTACAAAATGGGTCTTATAATAACATTGTTGCTTTTGATTTAGCCCTTTACATCAAAATACTTCAATTTGTTTCACAGTAGTGACCATGTATTTTGAACGTGCATTCAAAGATATTGCCTTGTTCCTTTCCTCTTCCATATTCTCTCTTTCTGTCCCATTTTGAATCCAACTTTAAACATTTTTTTTGGACAAATCTATCTTATTTTTACATACTTTAAAAACGCCCAGTGCCTTGCAAGAACCCGCAGCCTTTCCCTTGGTGCTGTAGGAACCTGAGTGCCTGTTCACCTGATGCCTTGCAAAAACGACAATGACTCGCTTTATTTAGTGCCCTTCATGTGGGGTGGGGTCTCGAAGTGCTTAAGGAATGCTTACAGGAACTCGCACGATTGGCTTTGCACTAAGTGCCTGTCCACCTGGTGCCCTGCAGAATCCTCAGGCTTTGTTTTTTTATTAGTCTTTTATTAGTCAGCCTGGTGTTTAAGCGTAAGAATATGCTTAACAGTATCCAAACCTTTCCATGCACCTATATGTGGGAATTCCCATGATATTTATTGGAATGGAATGCACATTGTCTCCCTGCAGGGACGCATCCTGCTTACCTAATCCGGAGAGTATTAGACATTGGTTGGCAAGAGCCAAAGTTTGGGGACCCCAGAGTGTTTATTGGGGCACTGCTGGAGTCTGACCAGCTAAAGCCACAAAACTTACCATTGATATCGTTGTCTGTCAGGCTTTCCTGTTAGGGCTTTGGCTGCAGGGTTAACAGGAGCCGAGCGGGATGACTCCCTACCCCCAGTGACTGGTCTGCCCTTCCAGGTCCTGATGATGAGCAGACGAGCTGTGCTGACATCAGCAGTGCCCTGGGATACTGCGGACCCTCCTGGCTCTGGTACTGGACTGGAGACCGCCACAGAGGGCTGACTTGATTCCGACATTCCACTGCCAGACATGTCACCTCAGAGCCAGTTCATTTGCAAGAGGAACCCAGAAGGGAGGACCCTCAGGTTGGGAGGAACCCCAGGAGGGAGGACCCTCGGGCTGGGAGGGCACCCAGGAGGGAGGACCCTCAGGTTGGGAGGAACCCCAGGAGGGAGGACCCTCGGGCTGGGAGGACCCCCAGGAGGGAGGACCCTCGGGCTGGGAGGACCCCCAGGAGGGAGGACCCTCGGGCTGGGAGGGCACCCAGGAGGGAGGACCCTCAGGTTGGGAGGAACCCCAGGAGGGAGGACCCTCGGGCTGGGAGGACCCCCAGGAGGGAGGACCCTCGGGCTGGGAGGACCCCCAGGAGGGAGGACCCTCGGGCTGGGAGGAGTCCCGGGAGGGAGGACCCTCGGGCTGGGAGGACCCCCAGGAGGGAGGACCCTCGGGCTGGGAGGACCCCCAGGAGGGAGGACCCTCGGGCTGGGAGGACCCCAGGAGGGAGGACCCTCGGGCTGGGAGGACCCCAGGAGGGAGGACCCTCGGGCTGGGAGGAGTCCCGGGAGGGAGGACCCTCGGGCTGGGAGGAGTCCCGGGAGGGAGGACCCTCGGGCTGGGAGGAGTCCCGGGAGGGAGGAGTCCCGGGAGGGAGGAGCCTCAGGGTGGGTGGAGCCCTGAGAGGGAGGAGCCCCAGGAAGGAGGAGCCTCGGGGTGGGAGGAGCCTCGGGATGGGAGGAGCCTCGGGGTAGGAGGAGCCTCGGGGGGGTGGAGCCTCGGGGTAGGAGGAGCTGCGGGGGGTGGGAGGAGCCTCGGGGGGTGGGAGGAGCCTCGGGGAGAGGAGCCTCTGTGTGGGAGGAGCCTCGGGTGGGAGGAGCCTCGGGGGGTGGGAGGAGCCTGGGGCTGTGCTGCTCTCTCTGCCCAGTGTCTGTCAGCTGGCACTTGGCGGATGTGACGTAGTTGGTGCTAAGCACGCCGGGAGCGCCCTCCCTCCTTTCTCTGCCGAGCCGCCGCCATGTAAGCTTCAGCCGTGTGTCTGAGCGCCCGACAATCCGCCGCCATCCTCCCCTCACACCGGCCATCCGCGGCCCGCGGCGCCCCGGGGAGTCTCCCGCTCGGCCCCCGCGATCACTGCGCATCTTATTTGCACTTTACCGCGGGATGGAAGAGCTGAAACCCGGGGGGGGGGTGGGGATGGCTCTGGGGGAGAGCGGCCCTGGTGCTAAGGCCTCCGCGTGTGGACACGGGGAGAAGCGATAGCAGAGGCCGAGGCTGTGGGGAGGGTTAGTGCTGTGGCTGAGCCCCTGTCCTCTCTCTTCCTCCCCTCAGACTGACCGGAGATGGGCGCCTACAAGTACATGCAGGAGCTGTGGAGGAAGAAGCAGTCGGATGTGCTGCGCTTCCTGCTCCGTGTCCGCTGTTGGCAATACCGCCAGCTCTCCGCCCTGCACCGGGCACCCAGGCCCACACGGCCCGACAAGGCGCGCAGGCTCGGGTACAAGGCCAAGCAAGGTAAGGACTTGTAGGGGTATGGCTAACCTTCCTGCTGCTTGTCCAGCCGGGGCCATTACTACCCATTGGGGCCATTGCTACCCATTGGGGCCATTGCTACCCATTGGGGCCATTACTACCCATTGGGGCCATTGCTACCCATTGGGGCCATTGCTACCCATTGGGGCCATTGCTACCCATTGGGGCCATTGCTACCCATTGGGGCCATTACTACCCATTGGGGCCATTGCTACCCATTGGGGCCATTGCTACCCATTGGGGCCATTACTACCCATTGGGGCCATTACTACCCATTGGGGCCATTACTACCCATTGGGGCCATTACTACCCATTGGGGCCATTACTACCCATTGGGGCCATTACTACCCACTGGGGCCATTACTACCCATTGGGGCTTTGGTTTGCTTGGTTAACAGGAGCTGAGTGAGATGACTCCCTGCCCCCAGTGACTGGTCTGCCCTTCCAAGTCCTGCCAATGAGCCAGGCACTGTGCTGTCATCAGCAGTGCCCTGGGATACTGAAGAGCAATCTGGCTCAGGAACCGGACGAGTGACCACAGAGGGTTGACTCGATTCTGACATTCCATTGCCAAACATAAAAACAGCACAAAGAGGCCGCAGCGACATGCGGGTCTATGCCCGTGTTTTATTGTCCAAAATCAGCATCAATTGCTCTCAGTAGTAATGGTTCCTGAGCTAGTCAAGTCTGAAGTACTCCAGCGAATTGCAGATGACACATCAGCCAGCCTGGTTCTCTCCCAATCCTGGCCAATCCCAGTTACAGAGATTGAATTTATTCCCCGTATGAAGCTCATCATTCACAGGTTGATGCAGGCTGTACAGTTTGTGCTTGTACAGCCAAATCAGAGCAACTGATTGTTAGACCACATCTAGAGTATTATGTTTAGTTCTCCCCACCCCCCCTTAGGAAAGATGCTAGACTCAGAGAGAGGATGCAGAGGAGATGTATTGGAAAGATGAGTGGCTTGACCTGTGAGCAGAGTGTGGAGCCTATATTTACTGGATGAGAATATCAAGGGCAGGTGTGATGAAGTTCTTTAAAATAATGAGGGATATTTTGGGTAGATTCGTAGAATTTATTTCCACTGGCAAGTCAGTAAACTAGAGTATCGAATTAGCAGGAGAGAGGGGTAGGAGGATTTTTTGTTCCACAAAATTGTTAGGATGTGGAATGCCCTACTTGGAACAGTGATCAAGGTAGATATGTAAACAGGAACAATTTGAGGAACATGGGGGGGTGGGGGGGGAGTTGTTTTAAATAGCTTGGATACAATTGACTAAATAGCTAAAGCTACCCTGCAGATAGATGATGTGATTTTCTCAGCTCCTCCTTTACCTGCAATCTTGGATAAAACTGGAGGCGGTCGGGGGGCTAGTGAGAAGGGCATCGGGGGAATCAAGTGTGAAGGTTACAAAGCCTTATCTTGCAGTTTGGATAAATATCGGGAATAGGATTGTGCCTTTCCTCTCCCACCCTAGTTTATTTTTTGTTTGACTACATGCAGAACCCCATCACTGTGCTCAAATTTATCGAACCAGAACATTCAACACCTACACGTAAAACTTTCCGTGACTAGAATGGAATATGCACTCTCCTTCGAGGGACCACCCTGCATACCTAATTCTGGAGAACATTAGGTGTAGGCTAGCAAGAGCCAAGGCTTGGGACCCCAGAGTGCGTTGGCGTGCTGCTGGATACTAACCGGCCAAAAACCGCAACCCTTGCCATTGAAGCATTGTCTAGCAAGCTTCTCACTGCTTACCTAGCTGAGACTACCTATCTGTTAGGGCTTTGGCTTGCAGGGTTAACAGTAGATGAGTGGGAAGACTACCTGCAAGCACCTGTCTGCCCCTCTTAGTCCTGCCGATGAGACAGGTTGGCTGGTATGCCATTAGCTCTGCACTGTACTTCAGGCTTGCCTGGCTTGGAAACCATTGCTACCAAGACCATCTCACAGGGCTGACTCGATTCCGACATTCCTTTGCCAAGTATGTCATGTTGAAGCCACTTCAGCTGCAAGGAGACTCCGTTTACTGACCACACCACTCCTTCACAGAAGACACATTTAGGGGCAGTGAGGTCTATTTTAACTCCACACAGATTGAACCTTGAATGTTGCAGCTTTCTCATCAAATCATTCCAGGTGATGCCTTTACCAACTGAGCCATCAAAGGACTGTTAAAGCTGCATTTTTAAAAGGCCTTAAGCAATAGATACTAGTGCTTTGGAGCGCAGATTCCTCCATAGGAATTGTTCTGGTTCAATATTTGGAAAACATTGTTGGTGTATCGAGGTAGTCTGACTGAACTGTTGTCATACTAAAAGTTTTCCATGTTATTGCATGGTAGCAAATAGACTAACTATTGTTGCTTAAGTCTATGTTGGCAACAGTGGGGATTGTGATGCAGAAGTGGGCAAAAATGTTGCTTGCCTGTATTATGCAAGGTTATTGGAATAGGGCTACAGAAAGGCCCATGGTAAGTCCTTACAGTCTTCAGCACTTTGTTATATGTGCGGTCTTGGGGAGCAGCGGTAGGGGGTGGGGAGAGAGAAATTGAGAGACTGAGACAGGTGACAAAAGTACTGAGACCAAGCACAATGTGGTACTTTAATCTCACCAACTCCTCACAGAATATTTTTTTTGATTAACCTCATGTTTGTACAGTATTTTGCATGCTGACCAATTACGATTATGATTTTTCATGTGTGTTTTTTCTGTTTCATTGATGTGTCCAAAATTTGCTAAACCCGGGTTACGACTGCTCCACAGGTTATGTTATCTACCGCATTCGGGTCCGTCGTGGTGGTCGCAAACGTCCAGTGCCTAAGGGTGCTACCTACGGTAAACCAGTGCATCATGGCGTCAATCAACTGAAGTTTGCCCGTAGTCTTCAGTCTGTTGCTGAGGTATGGGCTGTTGCTATGAAGTTTTATAAATTGTTTTGTATTTTTTCTGTTATAATTGTTTCTTTTTCAACTGTAGGAATTGTTTTTAAATTAAAAAGTAAAAACCTAGTTCTTGATACTTTGCGGAGTCCTGTAGCTCAGTGGTTAGAGCACTCGCTTTGCAAGTGAGAGACCTGAGTTCAATTCCCGGCAGAAGGCGAAACCTTGGGCAAGTTTCCTTACTCCACACAGAGCCTATTAATAATCCTTCCAAAACAAAACAATAATAAATTGGTCATTTTCAATCAACGACTGTTTGTGGGACATTGCTGTGCGCAATTGGCTGCTGCGTTCACCCACAAATATACAGTCAATTCACGTTACAGTGTGTTCTGTGAAGCGCTTTGGGACGTCCTCCTGACGTGAAAAGGGCTATATCAAATGCAAGGATTATTATTATTATTTAAATGCAGTAAACCCCTGCTTACCGTATTTCAGGTGTCCAGAGTTCGAACATAGGCCCGAAACCAAATAATGAGTGTAGATACCTGTTAGCCCACTTGCCTAGCACACGCCAATGCTGTGCTGCACAGCCTCACCAACCTTCCTGGTATTCTCAGTGGCCAAGAATAATGACTTTGACTTAGATTGTTCAAATCCCTGAAGCAGAAGATAGGTTATTCGCTATTTTCTGCTTGCGGGATTTAAAGGAATTACAATGCTGGTGCTGGCATTTGCTGCAATTTTCGAAAAATGTCAGTACTGGCATGTAATTACACAGTTGTAAATTTTGCTGGACCATATCCTCCTTAATAGTCCAGTTAGCCTAGGTATAAATGTAGGTTTAATTGCCATTCATATATTTCTTTGTTCCTTTGTTAACCAGGTTTACATTAGATGAGATTTGAGATTAAAAATCACTTGTCTGATAATTAAATTAGCAGGATTAAGGTTCAAAAATATATATTTTAAACCCTAATAGTCGAGGTCCTAATTATGATAAAAAAAACGATTTCCATTTGACACCGGACACATCCAATTGAGGGTAGTATTAATTTAAGCCTATTGCTGGAACATTTTGCTATCCAACAGAGCTGTAGTGATTTAGAACTCTCAACTATGAACTTTTATGATAAATAAGAATCCTTAACATTTATAGTGTCCTAGGACTTTCCTTTCAGGAAATTATTTATTCTAAATTATTTGTTCACTTGTATTTCAGTTCTGAGAATTCTTCAACTGACCTAACCCATGTCCATATGATTTTTTTTTCTCCCCTTAGGAACGTGCTGGCCGTCATTGCAAAGCCCTGAGAGTACTCGCTTCATACTGGGTGGGTGAAGATTCAACTTACAAGTTCTTCGAGGTTGTTCTTGTTGATCCGTTCCACAAAGCTATTAGGCGCAATCCTGATACCCAATGGATCACAAAACCTGTGCATAAGCACAGAGAGATGCGTGGCCTGACATCTGCTGGCAAGAAGAGCCGTGGTTTGGGCAAAGGTCACAGATTCCATCTTACTATTGGAGGTTCTCGTCACGCTGCATGGAGAAGGCGCAACACTCTGCAGCTACGTCGCTACCGTTAATATGTATGCTGTATATTTCCTTTGGCAATAAAACATCTTGTTTGAAGCATATTTGCCTGTCCAGTTTTACACCTAAAATTATGTGAAATTGGGGTGTGATCTGTTCCTTTTTTTAAAAAGAAAGTTTATTTTAATACCTTTCTTGATTTTGTTGTAATACTTGTTTTTGAGTTTTCCTTTTTTCCAGACTTTGAGATCATCCAGAATATTGATGCATCCACTTTTTCTTTCTGATTTATTGAATACTGCTTCTTTTTAAGATTTGCAGTCAACTTGGTAACGCTCATTTTTTTGTGTAATTTAGTTTTGTCCCCCAGGTATGAACTTTACGAAATGTATTGGATCATGGTGATTGGAGTGCTTTAGAGTATTTTAGTACCATCATAAGGAAACCACAACAAATTAGACTGAATGAATTTACAAATCAAAATAGCAAGGAATCTTGTTTTTCTTCTTGTGCTTTAATGCACCAGAATTTCTAAGCTATGTAGCTTTTCATGAATTCATGAAACCATCAATTACATGTAAGTTAAATGTCCAGTCAAAGATCCTGCATTGTGAAAAGGTATTTAAAGATTCTACTCTGAAAATCCTTAGAAGCAAATTATATTCTACTGCAATGAAACCACAATAACCCAAATTCCTCTCCTCCCCTCGCCCCATAAATTCAATCGCTTTTCACATGCCCAGGTCCTTGGGCATGATTCCCATTTAATTACTTGATTTACCTCTTGGTCTCGTGCTTTTCACGTGTTTAAATTTGCCAGTAGTAAATGAAAAACTTGTAACAAAGGACTTGCAACAAAATACAAATTTGAAATAATCAAGTTAGTGCTCTTACCCTCAACTCCATGACCACCGATGTCCTGACAGTCTGCCTGTCTGACATTGAGTACTGGACGAGAGACAACTTTCTTCAGCTCAACGTGCGCAAAACTGAGGCCCTCCTGATTGTCTCACGTCAGCGTCTCCGCACCTCAGGCGCTATCAGCATCCAAGGCTGCGCTCTCCACCTCAAAGCCACTCAGGAACCTCGAGGTTCTGTTCGACCCTGAGCTGTCCTTTCTCCCTCATATTCGCGCCACAACTGGCGCCGTCTTCCATCACCTCCGGAATATCGCCAGACTACGGCACTACCTCACCCCTCACGCTGCTGAAACTCTGGTCCACGCCTTTATCACCTCAAGGCTGGACTATGGGAACTCTCTCCTCGCCGGCCTTCCCGCCACCTCCCTCCACAAGCTGCAGGTCATTCAGAACTCTGCAGCTCGTGTACTGTCCCGCACCAGGCTTCGCGACCACATCACTCCCACCCTCGCTCGCCTCCACTGGCTCCCCATCCCCCAGAGGATCGAATTCAAGATCCTCACCCATTCACGGCCTCGCTCCCTCCTACCTCTCTGACCTACTATCCCCCTACCTACCTGCCCGTACCCTCCGTTCCTCTGGCTCCGGTCTGCTCCACATCCCCCACCCTAACCGCCCTACCATCAGTGGCCGGGCTCTCAGCCCCGAGGCTCTGGAACTCCATCCCCCAGTGCCTTCGCCTTGCTTCCTCCCTTTTCTCCTTCAAGGCCGGTCTCAAGACCTTTCTCTTTGACCGTGCCTTCAGCTCCCCTCTCGACTCTCTACCCCCTCCTCGCTCCCTCCCCTCCCTTCCCTCCCCTCACCCTGACCATTTCCCTCCTGCTTGGGTCCCGACCCAACTGTCCAGAGCCTTGGGACATCCTCTCGATGTGAAAGGCACTCTATAAATGAAATATTGTTGTATTAAAGCTGACAGCTAGGATATCAAGCCCTATGGTTGGCTTAGAGCTTTGGTTAATTTGCTGATGCTGTGTCAGCTTGGCTCAGTCGGAAGCACTCTTGAGTCAAAAGGAAAGGTTGCCGGTTCAAGCCCCATGCTGAATCTTTGAGCTCATAACACTAGCGAAGGGCCGAATGATCCGTGTCTACCCTGCACTGCATTTGAAGGCCTGGAGATCCTACAAATACCCAAGGTCACCACCTTCTGCCTCTCAGGGCCACCACCACACACAGACACGGAGGGAGACAGAAACAGACAAGGACACACAGACACAGAGCGAGAAACACAGACCGACAGACTCACAGATACACACAAACAGGAGAGAGAGACACACATTCACTCACACAGACATACAGAGGAGAGACACAGGCAATCTCAACAGTGGGACCTTGGGGTGAGCGAAGCCCATTTCCCGCTTGCGCTGCACCGTGCACTCCTCATACCAATGTCTGCATATTCATTCATGTCCACTAACCTCAGCTACAAATCCATCCTCTCCCTTCACTTAGCTAATTAGGGTTTGCTGCTCTGACCACTCGGTTCAATGATCGGTGGCCAAGCCTTTAGTTCCTACGTCTCTAACTTTTGGAACTTTCTCTGCCAATTCTTTCTCGCCCTCTGTTTAATTCTTGCTTCAAATCCCACCTGTTTGAACTCTTATGGCCATATTCAACACCCTCCCCACCACCACCCCACCTTTGCATGGTATCCAACCCTATCCCTGTGAGACATTGCGAGACATTATATAAAGGCAAGTAGTTTTTCAGCAGGGTTCATTGCATAATGATTAGCAATGGCAATCCAGGCTGGTCTTAGGGGTGGACCTGAAGAGTTCCCACCAGATATTTGGATATCTGGAAAAACTAAAGACTTAAGGGAAATTTGTGTTCAATTTAAGCTGCACTGACATATTAGTTGGGTCTGTCGTAGCTGTTGCAACTGAATGCCTTGAGCCTTTATTATGCCTTCAGGAAGCTGGGAACAATCCAAGACTTTGAATATTCGCCATCCATCTTTCGAATGGCCATGAATTCTTTATAGTCAAAGCTCAGTGAAGCCTAACTAGAATGCATGTCAAACAGATTGTTTCTACCTTTGAAGCAGTGATTTATTTATTTTTAATGTTGTGTTTTTCTTGTTTTTCCTGGTAATCACTGCTGCTCCAGGGTCTGTGGTGTAGCAGACCAGATACAGTACATGTATCCTATATACAACCTCTTGCAACAGAATTGCTACGTGCTGTTAACATGGCCTCATTCAGTCAATTCCTCTACTGATCAAAACAAACTGATGCAAATAATTGCTGCTAGCCATTGCCATATTAGTGAGTATTCCATACTGGAGGTCACTTTATTTTTATTAACTCCAATTGTGACTGACTTTGAGCTGAAGTACTAGTTGATAGAACCTCCAGTTTCTGCAGGGTTGGATTGCCTTATCTCGGAATTAGGAACAGAGAAACAGGACAAAGCCATCCAGCTATCATAACTTATTAGATCTTGGTAGATCTTTCAATCCCATTTCCCCACATTTCTGAGCTGAATGCAAAGTACACAAACCTTGTTAAGAGGTCTATTGTTTGCTCTCTCCAATTTTCATTCAGCCCTGCTGGGCCTTAGTGTTTGCATTTTCCAGACAGGTACAGTCATTGCTGGTGCAATGGGATCATTGTACAATTGTTGATTTAAGGTTCACTGTTTCAGTTTTGCAAGTAAATCTCCTCTGATATGTGGTGTAGCATATTGGATCAGCTTTCTTTACATTAGAGTGGATGCAAGCATCTTTCACAATTTTGTTGTGGTTGAAACTGTTGCAATTCCCAGTTGAAGACTTATTTTTTGTTTAATTTCAATTGCAGCTACATATTACTATACAAGGATGCTGTACCAGCACTTGGGATACAAGTTCGGATCTGATTATAGTCCTTCTCCCCTCACTGACCACTGTACATATTCAATGGAAAGACAGTTAGCTGCAATAATTGGGACCAGCTCATTGCTGATAAGCAAATAGTGTAGACATTTGGACATCACGCAAAATAAATTGTCTACAGTTCTAACTGAAAAGAATTCCATCAGGAATTTCATTGACAAAAGGTTCTGATGAAAGTTCATTGCCCTGAAGTGTTAACTCATTTTCCTCTCTCCATAGATGCTGCCTGACCTGTTGCGTGTTCCCAGCGACTTCTGTATATCACTTTACAGAAATCTCTGAGAAAATTCTTGAGATGTTTTGTTGTGATCAGGTGCTGTATCAAATATAATGATGATTATTATTTTCATTAATATAAATACTTGTAAGGGAAAATGGAAATGTCACACTAATGCAGCAGAGGGTGCTCTTCTTACTTTGCACAGAGTATAGAAAGAATTACATTGCATTTAGATGTGCCGCACCCTAACTCAAAGTGCTTTATGCTCTAAAAATACTGACTATAAAGATTAGAAAGGATTCCCTTTCCCAGAATAGATAGATTTAATCTTCAAAACAATTCCACATAGGAATATCGTTGTGTACATAAAAAGGAAAACATATTTTTAAGTGAATAATGCAAGCTTGAATTATCTCATGCACTTGTGGGGATTGTAGGGGAGCAAGATGACCAAAGATGTGCTCAAAGTTCTTGGACTTTGAAGGAGGCCTGGAAAAGGGTGAAGCAAAAGGATTCTGTAATATAGTTCCAGAGGGTGGGGGCAGAAAGCCTGAAAGCCCAACTGCCGATGATGGTGCAAGCAGGGCGGGGGACATAAATCAGGCCAGTGCCTGCCAAGCGGAGGGAGTGGGTGGATTGGCAAGGTTTGAGAAGGTCACAGAGGTAGAGTGGGGCAAGACCGTGGAGGAATTTAAAAAGGAAAATGAGGATCTTGAATTCGATCCTCTGGGGGATGGGGAGCTAGGGTAGCTGGGCAAGGACCAGGTGATAGGCTCTCAGAGCCTAGTGAGGGAGCAGACATGAGTGGCAGAGTTTTGGATAGTCTGCAGCTTGTGGAGGGAAGAGTTGGAAGGTCTGGTGAGCAGAGAGTTGACGTAGTCAAGCCTGGATGTGGTGAAACCATGGATAGAGATCCCGGCCACCCAAGGGGAGAGGTAGTGGGACCTAAGGGGAGAGGTAGTGCGACCCAAAGGGAGAGGTAGGCAATGCTGTGGATGTGGGGGAAAGCACATGCAAGACAAAACATGTCTTTCATGTAAACCAAGCAAGACACAGCCCTAGCAGGTAGGGTGGTCCCAGCTGGACAAACAACAGAAAATTTGTCAGTCAGTGCCGCAGCCACTCCCTCCATTCGGTGAACACCACCTGCTTCACCGCTCACTCCATCCCTCACTTCCCACCACACTTTAATCCGGCTTAAAACCTTTCTTTTTGTCACCATTCCCCCCCACCCCCCACCTTCCTCACCTCCTCCCACCCCCAGCTCAGGCTCCCAACCAATTCTGTAAAGCATACAAACACCTGACTTGAAAGACACTATGTAAACATAGGATTGTTGAAGTCTTACGGTTTCAGTTGGTTAGACTCTAGCAACACTCTGATGCACACTCTAAGACCTGAAGCCTTGGCTCTTGCCACCCTGCTCCTAATACTCTTCAGAATTAGCGAAAGCGTGTGGGAAGAGAATGCACATTGCATTCCAGACACCGGAAAATTTGCTTGTGTAGGTGGTATACACATGTAGAACTATGCCTGGTTTGACTACTCTTAAAGCACGTTGAGAGGTTTCAGCGGAAACCACTGATCAAACAAGATCCTATTTTGCCCCCTCTTTGGAATCAGAAAATCTATAGTTTTAATGGTCACTTATTCAAAGTTTATTGGTACCTATATACGTGGACGTTAATGATAATAATCCCATGTCACTGCTTGAAAAAAGGAGGGAATCTCTCCTGGTGTGCTGGTCAACAATACCCCAAATAAAAATTGGTCATTGATTTTTGTGGGACATTGGCTGTTTGTGGGACATTGCTGTGTGCAACTGGGCTGCCCTGAGTGCCTACAAATACCCATAAACTTGTGAAGCAAATCTTGTGAAGCACTTTGACAAGTGAACCTGACATGTAAGACTCTATATGAAATGCAAACATAATTATTGTTTATCTGTATTGAACTTGATTTGCCATTCATTAGCTTATGCACATATCCTCTATTGATAAGACCTTTGTTGCCTCCTCTGATTCTACATTAATTTGATTACCTGCTAACCCCAAATCAACTTGTCCGCTTCTTCTGCTCAGCAAGCTCCGGCCTGCTCCATGTCCCCTGCCCAGCCCACGCCCACTATTGGTGGTCAGGCCTTTAGCTTCTCTGTCCCCATCCTTTGGAGCCATATCCCACATTCCCTTTGTCTTGCTCCCTCCCTTGCCTTTTCAAAGCATGTCTCAAGACCTTCCTATTTGACCGCACATTTGGCCACCCTCTTAGCCCTACCCTCCCTGGCTTCCACCTCCCCTGATCCCAACGCCCTGCTCGGGTCCAATTCCCTGACTGTCCAGCGCCTTGAGATGTCCCCCCACATGAAATGCACTTTATCAATGTAATTTGTTGTTTGTTATTCTTGATGTAACCACTTTGCACTGAGTTTATATAACCAGGTCATAAATGTATAGATGAGAATTAGGGGGTGGAGTCACAGTGTAAATACACTATGTACATGACTTCCCTCAGTCAATTTGGGATGTCAATACTTGAAACGTGAGATAGCTTGAAGAACAGATGTGGAAATTAGATTAGGAGACTTGTCATGATCTAATAAACTGGTGAAACAGTCTGGATGGGCTAAATTGCATCCTCCTGCTCCTCTCTTCCTAACTGCACCCACAGAAAGCAAAATAAGGCACATCTAACAGTACTTAATTCAACAGCTGCAGTCACCTCCAAAAATTTACCCTGATGTTGTGGAGTGCAATGCTATTGATATGTATGTCCCTACCAATATATATTTGTGATCCGTTTGAAAAAAGAGTACTGTACAAGTCCTGTGGCATATTGGTTGGAGCACTTGACTTGCAAGCGAGTGGACCTGGGTTCGATTCCCAGGCAGGGCTAAACGTTAGGCAAGTTAACTTACTCCATACGCCTTGATTTACCCGGCGGTAAGTCGGAACCTGGTAGTTAGTCGTTTGGCGGATTGCTTTTCTGGGGGTAACAATCCCTTCAAAAATAAATTGAAAAAAATACTAATTTGGTCACTCAATCCACGACTGTTTGTGGGACACTGCCCTAAGCCATTGGCTGCCGCGTTTACCCACGGAACACACAGTCGATTCGCTTTACAGTATATTCCGTGAAGCGCTTTGAGACGCCTCGAAGACCTGATCAGGCGCTACGTCCAACGCGAGGCACATCAAGCTTTACAAATGCGCATGTTTTAAAACAATCTGACAGTTTATCTCGGAAGCTCTCTTCGACGCCGGTTTACACAACTGGATGGACGCCGTTGAAATCCCTCTTCAATCCCATCTTCTTTTTTTGGGGACAAATGCCTGGAGGAGCCTGCGGGGGGGGGGGGGGGGGGTGGGGTCTGCTGCTGCTGCTGCTGTTGAACTTGCATTGCAAAGTGTGTCACTGGGGCAAAGGGGGTGGGGGGGGGGAGGGGGAGACTGAGGGAAATGAAGCGGGTGGGAGGAGCCACTGCAGAAGTAGGTCACATGGTAACACGCAGGACAGCAGCGCCTGGAGAGTGAGTCATTGGCAGTTAGGAGAGCCGAGCGGTTAGACGGTCACACAGTCAGACCCAATATAGCGCTGCACTACAGCAATCGGGAACACACACACACTCACTCACACTCACTCACCGCCGGGAGGAGGAGGAGGAGGAGGTCGATACCATCTCCGGTGACGTCCTCCAGACGCTCGAGACACCTCTCATCGGTATTTGGGGCGAAGAAAACCGCCGTCACAGGATCATGATCCCCCGTACACCCGACATCTGGTGACCCGCGCACCTCAGCCTCTCCCACTCGCTCGGACACTCTCCCCCCCACACCCCTCCCCCTCACACTCCCCACCCCCCCCTCCCCTTCACACTCCCCCCTCACACTCCCCACCCCCCCCTCCCCTTCACACTCCCCCCCTCACACTCCCCCCCCCCCTCCTCCCTCCCCCTCACACTCCCCCCTCACACTCAGCCCTCCCTCTCACTCCGCCAACCAACCGCCCGATTGACTCGTTGTGAAATGGATGGTAACGGCCTCTCTGGTGAGCAGCGGCGGGGGCCCGGGGGGGGGGGCGGGGCCCGGGGGGGCGGGGCCCGGGGGGGGGGAGCGGCGGGGCCCGGGGGCGGGGGCCCGGGGGGGGAGGCCCGGGCGGGGGAGGCCCGGGGCGGGGGCCCGGGGGGGGGAGCGGGGCCCGGGGGGGGGAGCGGCGGGGGCCCGGGGGGTGGGAGCGGGGGCCCGGGGGGGAGGCGGCGGGGCCCGGGGAGGGAGGCGGCGGGGGCCCGGGGGGGGGGCGGGGGGCCCGGGGGGGGGCGGGGGCCCGGGGCGGGGGAGGCCGGGGCGGGGGCCGGGGGGGGGGGAGAGCGGGGCCCGGGGGGAGGCGGCGGGGGCCCGGGGCGGGGAGGCCGGGCGGGGAGGCCCGGGGCGGGGCCCGGGGGGGGGAGAGCGGGTCTGAGCCGCACTTTCCCGGCAACGTGACTGGAATAATGTGTTTTTTTGGAATATATGACATGATGCCGTCCATTAACCCAAAGCCACTGACAGCCTCAGCCTGAGGGGGGGGTAGGGGGGGGGTGTGTATGTGGGTGTGTGTGTGTATGGGTGTGTGTGTGGGGGG
The DNA here is from genome assembly GCF_018977255.1 of Callorhinchus milii. Taxonomy (NCBI): domain Eukaryota; kingdom Metazoa; phylum Chordata; class Chondrichthyes; order Chimaeriformes; family Callorhinchidae; genus Callorhinchus; species Callorhinchus milii. Next base: position 44,543,518 of record NW_024704743.1, read on the forward strand.
GGGTGTATGGGTGTGGGGGGTGGGGGTGTGTGTGGGGGGGGTGTGTGTGTTGGGTGTGTGTGTGTATGGGTGTGTGTGGGGGGTGGGGGGGGAGAGTGTGTGTGGGTGTGTGTGTGTATGGGTGTGTGTGTGTGTGTGTGTATGGGTGTGTGTGTGGGGGGGGGTGTATGGGTGTGTGGGGTGGGTGTGTGTGTGTATGGGTGTGTGTGTGGGGGGGGTGTGTGTATGGGTGTGGGGGTGTGTGTGTGTGTATGGGTGTGTGTGTGGGGGGGGGTGTGTGTATGGGTGTGTGTGGGGGGGGTGTGTGTGTGTGTGTATGGGTGTGTGTGTGTGGGGGGGGTGTGTGTATGGGTGTGTGTGGGGGGGTGTGTGTGTGTGTGTGTATGGGTGTGTGTGGTGTGTATGGGTGTGTGTGTGGGGGGGGTGTGTGTGGGGGGGTGTGTATGGGTGTGTGTGTGTGTGGGGGTGGGGGTGTGTGTGTGTGTGGGGGGGTGTGTGTGTGTGGGGTGGGTGTGTGTGTGGGGGGTGTATGTTGCTGTTGTGCCCCCTGTCCTCACTTGGCTCCTGTCTGGTCGGGTTTCGCTTTATTTCCTGTTGCAAAGCTTTCGGATCAGCAATTCTCGAACTAATGTTAAAGGAAACGAAATACTGCAGCGAACCCACACCAGTGCTGGGGGGGGGGGGGGGTTGCGTCTGTGTGTGGGTGGGGGGGGGGTCTGTGTGTGGGTGGGGGGGGGGGGGGGGTTGTGTGTGAAGGGTTAGTTATTTTGCGCTATCAGTTTTTGGGTGGATTCTTCTGAGGAAAGGAGAGACAAAAATCAGTCACGTTTTGCAACAACAAAAAACCCACCTACCTAACGTCATTCTTTTTGCATTGCGTTTCTTTTTATAACTCTGCCGGGTGTTTTACAATCTTGCCACAATTGTTACCATTAAAGTAATACTGCATATTATTCTATGGCAAAAGCGACTGTGGTCAGAGCGCATTTTTGTATTTGCAGCTTGCCAAAAATATAATAATAATAATAATAATTATTATTATTAAATAAACCCGAGTTGCATCTATGCTGCTGCTGCTGAGTGAGTGCGAGTGCTCCTGGTAGTGTAACAAGGGTCAAGGTGGGGGGGAGGGGGCCTCTATTCACTGTGCTGTGTATGCATTTCTATATCCTGTGATCTGTGTGCTTGTGTGTGTGTGTATATATATATATATATGCTGTGACCTGTGAGAGAGAGTGTGTATATGCTGATCACTGTGTGTGTTTGTCTCTATGCTGTGATGTGTGTGTGTCTATGCTGATCACAGTATGTATGTGTGTGTATCTCTGCTGTGATCTGTGTGTGTGTGTATCTCTATGCTGTGATCAGTGTGTGTGTGTATCTCTATGCTGTGATCAGTGTGTGTGTGTGTGTATCTCTATGCTGTGATCAGTGTGTGTGTGTGTATCTCTATGCTGTGATCTGTGTGTGTGTGTGTGTATCTCTATGCTGTGATCTGTGTGTGTGTGTGTGTGTATCTCTATGCTGTGATCTGTGTGTGTGTGTGTGTATCTCTATGCTGTGATCTGTGTGTGTGTGTGTGTGTATCTCTATGCTGTGATCAGTGTGTGTGTGTGTGTATCTCTATGCTGTGATCAGTGTGTGTGTGTGTATCTCTATGCTGTGATCTGTGTGTGTGTGTGTGTATCTCTATGCTGTGATCTGTGTGTGTGTGTGTGTGTATCTCTATGCTGTGATCTGTGTGTGTGTGTGTGTGTATCTCTATGCTGTGATCTGTGTGTGTGTGTGTGTATCTCTATGCTGTGATCTGTGTGTGTGTGTGTGTGTATCTCTATGCTGTGATCAGTGTGTGTGTGTGTGTATCTCTATGCTGTGATCAGTGTGTGTGTGTGTATCTCTATGCTGTGATCTGTGTGTGTGTGTGTGTATCTCTATGCTGTGATCTGTGTGTGTGTGTGTATCTCTATGCTGTGATCAGTGTGTGTGTGTGTGTATCTCTATGCTGTGATCAGTGTGTGTGTGTGTGTATCTCTATGCTGTGATCAGTGTGTGTGTGTGTGTGTATCTCTATGCTGTGATCAGTGTGTGTGTGTGTGTGTATCTCTATGCTGTGATCAGTGTGTGTGTGTGTGTGTATCTCTATGCTGTGATCAGTGTGTGTGTGTGTGTGTATCTCTATGCTGTGATCAGTGTGTGTGTGTGTGTGTATCTCTATGCTGTGATCTGTGTGTGTGTGTGTGTATCTCTATGCTGTGATCTGTGTGTGTGTGTGTGTATCTCTATGCTGTGATCTGTGTGTGTGTGTGTGTATCTCAATGCTGTGATCAGTGTGTATGTGTGTATCTCTATGCTGTGATCAGTGTGTGTGTGTGTACGTCTCTCTCTGCTGTGATAGGAACAAGAGGAGGCCATTCAGCCCTTCGAGCCTGTTCCACCATTTAATTAGACTATGGCTGATCTGTACCTCAACTAATCCTTTCAATTCCAATTTCCCGCTTTCTCCCCATATCCCTTAATACCCTGACCTACCAAAAATCTATCAACCTCACTCTTGAAGGTGTGGATGGATCCAGCATCCACAGCCTTTGGGGGAGTGAATTCCAGATTTCTACAACTCTAAGTGAAAAACTGCTTCCTCATTTCACTCTTAAATGGCCTGGTTCTAATTTTAAGACTCTGCCCCTTTGTTCTGGATTCCCCCATCAGAGGAAATAGCTTCTCTGTATCTATCCCATCAAACCCCTTTATCATCTTAAATACCTCAATCAAATCACCCCTCAACCTTCTAAACTCAAGGGAATACAATCCAAGTTTACGCAGCCTTTCCTCGTAACTTAACCCTTTTAGGCCTGGTAACATTCTGGTGAACCTGCGCTGCACCCCCTCCAGGGCCAATATATCTTTCCTGAGGTGTGGTGCCCAAAACTGAACACAGTACTGCAGATGGGGTCTGACTTACGCTCTATACAGCTGAAGCATCATTTCTTCCCCTTTGTATTCCAGGCGGCTTGAGATAAAGGCCAACATTTTATTCTCCTTTTTGATTACTTTTTTGCAGCTGGGAACTAGCTTTTAGTGATTTGTGGATATGGACACACAAAACTCTTTGCTCCTCCACAGTTCTTAGTTTCTCCCCGTTAAGAAAATATTCTGCTTCATCCTTTTTTGGTTCATAGTGAATGACCTCACACTTCCCTACATTGAACTCCGTCTGCCACAGCATTGCCCACTCACTTAATCTGTTTTAAGTCCCTTTATAACTTCTTACTCCCATCCACACAACTTACTGAGCCTCCTCGCTTACTATGTTTGATCAGGGTGATGAGTGTGTGTATATCTCTATACTGTGATCAGGGTGTGCGTGTCTCTGCTGTGATCAGGGTGTGCGTGTGTCTCTATGCTGTGGTCAGTGTGTGTGTGTCTCTATGCTGTGGTCAGTGTGTGTCTCTATGCTGTGGTCAGTGTGTGTGTGTCTCTATGCTGTGGTCAGTGTGTGTGTGTCTCTATGCTGTGGTCTATGTGTGTCTCTATGCTGTGGTCAGTGTGGTGTGTCTCTATGCTGTGGTCAGTGTGTGTCTCTATGCTGTGGTCAGTGTGTGTCTCTATGCTGTGGTCAGTGTGTGTGTGTCTCTATGCTGTGGTCAGTGTGTGTCTCTATGCTGTGGTCAGTGTGTGTGTGTCTCTATGCTGTGGTCAGTGTGTGTGTGTCTCTATGCTGTGGTCAGTGTGTGTCTCTATGCTGTGGTCAGTGTGTGTCTCTATGCTGTGGTCAGTGTGTGTGTGTCTCTATGCTGTGGTCAGTGTGTGTGTGTCTCTATGCTGTGGTCAGTGTGTGTGTCTCTATGCTGTGGTCAGTGTTGTGTGTCTCTATGCTGTGGTCAGTGTGTGTGTCTCTATGCTGTGGTCAGTGTGTGTCTCTATGCTGTGGTCAGTGTGTGTCTCTATGCTGTGGTCAGTGTGTGTGTGTCTCTATGCTGTGGTCAGTGTGTGTGTGTCTCTATGCTGTGGTCAGTGTGTGTGTGTCTCTATGCTGTGGTCAGTGTGTGTGTGTCTCTATGCTGTGGTCAGTGTGTGTGTGTCTCTATGCTGTGGTCAGTGTGTGTCTCTTTGCTGTGGTCAGTGTGTGTCTCTATGCTGTGGTCAGTGTGTGTCTCTATGCTGTGGTCAGTGTGTGTCTCTATGCTGTGGTCAGTGTGTGTCTCTATGCTGTGGTCAGTGTGTCTCTACACACACACACCACACTGAGCACAGCCCACACACACACACACACACCACACCACCCGAGCACAGCCCCACACACACACACCGAGCACAGCCCCACACACACACACACACACACACACCGAGCACAGCCCCACACACACAGACACACACACCGAGCACAGCCCCACACTCACACTGAGCACAGCCCCACACACACACACACACACACTGAGCACAGCCCCACACACACACTCACTGAACACAGCCCCACACACACAAACTGAGCACAGCCCCACACACACACACACACTGAGCACAGCCCCACACACACACACACACATGAGCACAGCCCCACACACACACACACACACACTGAGCACAGCCCCACACACACACACACTGAGCACAGCCACACACACACACTGAGCACAGCCCCACACACACACACTGAGCACAGCCCCACACACACACACTGAGCACAGCCACACACACACACACACACTGAGCACAGCCCCACACACACACACACACACACACACTGAGCACAGCCCCACACACACACACTGAGCACAGCCCCACACACACACACACACTGAGCACAGCCCCACACACACACACACACTGAGCACAGCCCCACACACACACACACTGAGCACAGCCCCACACACACACACACTGAGCACAGCCCCACACACACACTGAGCACAGCCCCACACACACACACACTGAGCACAGCCCCACACACACACACACACTCCTGAGCACAGCCCCACACACACACACTGAGCACAGCCCCACACACACACACACACACACTGAGCACAGCCCCCCACACACACACACACACTGAGCACAGCCCCACACACACACACACACACTGAGCACAGCCCCACACACACACACACTGAGCACAGCCCACACACACACACACACACTGAGCACAGCCCCACACACACACACACACACTGAGCACAGCCCCACACACCACACACACTGAGCACAGCCCCACACACACACACACCGAGCACAGCCCCACACACACACACACCCGAGCACAGCCCCACACACACACACACCGAGCACAGCCCCACACACACACACACACACCGAGACGCCCACACACAGAGCACAGCCCACAACCACACACAGGCACCCAACACACACGAGCACAGCCCCACACACACACACCACAAGCCAGCACACCCGAACAGCCACACACACCGAGCACAGCCCCACACACACACACCGAGCACAGCCCCACACACACACACCGAGCACAGCCCCACACACACACACCGAGCACAGCCCCACACACACACACCGAGCACAGCCCCACACACACACACCGAGCACAGCCCCACACACACACACACACACCGAGCACAGCCCCACACACACACACATAATAATAATAATAATATATAATAATCCTTGCATTTGATATAGCGCTTTTCACGTCGGGAGGACGTCCCAAAGCGCTTCACAGAACACACTGTAAAGTGAATTGACTGTATATTTGTGGGCGAACGCGGCAGCCAATTGCGCACAGCAATGTCCCACAAACAGTCATGGATTGAAAATGACCAATTTATTATTGTTTTTGGTTTTGGAGGGATTATTATTAGGCTCTGTGTGGAGTAAGGAAACTTGCCCAAGGTTTCGCCCTCTGCCTGGAATTGAACTCAGGTCTCTCACTTGCAAAGCGAGTGCTCAACCACTGAGCTCCAGGACTCCACACACACACACACACACACACACAGAGCACAGCCCCACACACATACACACACACCGAGCACAGCCCCACACACACACACACTGAGCACAGCCCCACACACACACACCGAGCACAGCCCCACACACACCGAGCACAGCCCCACACACACACACACACACTGAGCACAGCCCACACACACACACTGAGCACAGCCCCACACACACACTGAGCACAGCCCCACACACACACACACTGAGCACAGCCCCACACACACACACACTGAGCACAGCCCCACACACACACACACACTGAGCAACAACAACAACAAGATTCCATTTATAAAGCGCCTTTCACGTCAGGAGGACGTCCCAAGGCGCTGTACAGTTGGGTCATGACCCGAGCAGTGGGGAAATGGTCAGGGTGAGGGGAGGGAAGGGAGGGGGGGAAGAGAGTCGAGAGGGGAGCTGAAGGCTCGGTCAAAGAGGAGCACAGCCCCACACACACACTCACACTGAGCACAGCCCCACACACACACACTGAGCACAGCCCCACACACACACACTGAGCACAGCCACTGAGCACACACACACACACACTGATCACACACACACTGAGCGCAGCCCCACACACACACTGATCACACACACACTGATCACACACACACACAATGATCACACACACACACTGAGCGCAGCCCCACACACACACACTGAGCACAGCCCCACACGCACCGATCACACACACACACGCAGCGATCACACACACACACGCAGCGATCACACACACACACGCAGCGATCACACACACACACGCACCGATCACACACACACACGCACCGATCACACACACACACGCACCGATCACACACACACACACGCACCGATCACACACACACGCACCGATCACACACACACACGCACCGATCACACACACACACACGCACCGATCACACACACACACGCACCGATCACACACACACACGCACCGATCACACACACACACGCACCGATCACACACACACACGCACCGATCACACACACACGCACGCCCTGGTCGCGGCAAAGAGACACTCACACAAACACTGATCACAGCATAGAGGTACACACACACACAGATCGCGGCATAGAGATACACACACGCTGATCGCGGCGTAGAGTCGCACACGCTGATCGCAGCAAAGAAACATGACACGCAGAGC